>NC_133324.1:82508262-82863262 GCF_042186555.1 Aquarana catesbeiana | reverse complement strand
TGACATGCTGAACTCTCACGGCTTCATTCCCGCAGCTCAGTATGAACCTGGGCTTAAAGTAACACAGTGCCGTATCGCAAAAAAATGGCCTTGTCTTGAAGGGGGTAAAACCTTCCGGGGGTGAAGTGGTTAAAGTGATTGTAAAGATTAAAAGCCTTCTGTGTGCAGCAGCCCCACTCATACTTACCTGAGCCAGGGATGTGCACAAATGCTCAGCCATCCGGGACTCTCCCTCCTAATTGGCTGAGACACAGCAGCGGTGCCATTGGCTCCTGCTGCTGTCAATCAAAGTCAGCTTTCCAATCAGGCGAGAGAGGGGGCAGGGCTGAATCGTGGCTCCGAGTCTGAATGGACACACAGAGCTGCAGCTGTGGGGGCAATCAACAGGAGGGAGGGGCCAGGAGCACAGACTAGGGACCTGAGAAGAGGAGGATCTGGGCTGCTCTGTGCAAAACCATTACACAGAGAAGTTAAGTATAACATGTTTGTTATTTTTAACCACTTCCCTACCCGCCCATAGTCATATGAGCAGGGCCCTCTGATCCCTCCTGTATTGATTTGTATTGTAAGTGTACTGTCTGCCCCATGTTGTAAAGCGCTGCGCAAACTGTTGGCACTATATAAATCCTGTATGATAATAATAATAATAATATGACGTCCACAGATGGGATCTCCCATCCTGGGTGGACGTCACATGACGTCCTGGGATTCCCGGCCGTCTAGGGGGCGCGCGCGCGCCGCCGGGAGCGCGCGCACCCGCCGCGTTCCTCGGGACCCAGTGCGTGTGCCCGGCGGCCGCTATGTCCGCCGGGCACCCGCGATTGCCCGTTAACCGGGCCGGCATGTGGATCTGTGTGTGTAAACACACAGATCCACAGCCTGTCAGCTCTGAGGAGAGCGATCTGTGTTCCCAGAACGGAGGAACACTGATCGGTCTCCTCCCCTAGTGCGTCCCCTCCCCTTTCAGTTAGAATCATTCCCTAGGAAACATATTAACCCCTCCCCGCCCCCTAGTGGTTAACCCCTTCACTGCCTGTCACATTGTAAAGCGCTGCGTAAACTGTTGGCGCTATATAAATCCTGAATAATAATAATTTACACAGTAATCAATGCAATTTTATAGCATTGATCGCTGTATAAATGTGATTGGTCCCAAAAATGTGTCAAAAGTGTCCGATGTGTCCACCATAATGTCGCAGTCACCAAAAAAAATCGCGATCGCCGCTAAAAAAAATAAAAAAATTTTTTTTTTTTAAAAATGCCATAAATCTATCCTGTATTTTGTAGACGCTATAACTTTTGCGCAAACCAATCAATATACGGTTATTGCGATTTTTTTTACCAAAAATATGTAGAAGAATACGTATCGGCCAAAACTGAGGAAAAAATGTGTTATAAAAAAAAAAAATTGGTATATTTATTATAGCAAAAAGTAAAAAATATTGTGTTTTTTTCAAAATTGTCGCTCTTCTTTTGTTTATAGCGCAAAAAATAAAAACCGCAGAGGCGATCAAATGCCACCAAAAAAAAGCTCTATTTGTGGTGAAAAAAAGGACGTCAATTTCTTTTGGGTACAATGTCGCACGACCGCGCAATTGACGTTTAAAGTGCGACAGCGCTGAAAACTAAAAATTGGCCTGGGAAGGAAGGGGGTGAAATTGCCCGGTATTGAACCGGTTAAAGAAAAAAAATTTGACTTTAGTATCATTTTAAGGTATCTGCTCCTAGGCAGGACATTTACTTAAAAAAAGACAAAATTACTGACAGGCTCACTTTAAACCCTAACTATGATCAACCTAAGAAGTATTCACAGTCAATCTATGTTTGCTTAATACCCATCCATATTTTTTAGTCTTGGGAAATAAACATATAAGGAAATTATTTTTATTTGGGATCTCGGGGCTAATTAAATTAATTTCTGGGATAATATTTTAGTTTTGTACTTTGAAATAAATGGTACGTAAATAAGAACAGCCTTAATAAAAAGAGGACCTTGTTTAAAGGAAAAGTCCTTTTATGTAAAAAGTCCCAGAGCCACCCCCCATGGTGTCTCCTCTTTTTTCTTCCATAGCAGTCACTGGAATGAGAACGGCATTCTAAGTCTATTTTCAGAGATGCAAAAAAAAAATTTTATTGCTTCTTCTGTGCGTGCTTTCTCTTAGAGAGCCTTGATTAGACAAAACAGTCCATTATATGACCTTAAATAACACAACTGATGGAAGATGTGGTGCTCTAGCCTCTGTCCATTTTTTCCTGGCTTATCAGTGGCAAGGAAAACATTGGTACATTTAATTACTGCTGCAGATTAGTTTAAAAAGACACTGTCACTAAATACACAAATGTTACAAACACATATAAGAGGGCTTGCGAATGGCTAGATTTGGACGCCAAGAACACAAGTCCCCTTTCTCTCCTGCTGGAACAGGGACCTTCTGCTTTAGGTTTAAAACCCTCTGCTATCTTATGCCCACTCCATGCAAGAGGCCTCCTCCCGACATTCCCAGCCATTATCCTTGACCCCAAAGAAAGGAATGCCCACACAAAGATAGGGTTGAAAAAAATTTGAGCGCTGTGGAACGCCCCATAATGCACTGCGAGAATGCAGTGCATTGCTGTATGATGTTTGGCCAAAGGATGCACCTTACCTGCATGCTTTGGCCAATCACAGCGCACTCTGCTAAGAGAGCAATAATTAGCCAAAGACAAAGTCGACGCCCCACACTATATAAGGCTGCTTAAACAGCGGCCGTGTGTGTAGTGTTATTGGCTTGGACAGAGAGATAGCTTGATTTAATTTAAGCAGGCAGTCTACAATATACATCAGTCTAATATATATATATATATATTTATATATATCTAATACAGTGTGTACAGTTTCTACTACTTTTCTGGTGGTGTACACAGTATCTAATGCAGTGTGTACAGTTTCTACTACACTTGTGGTGGTGTCCACAGTATACAATACAGTGCAGCCGTTGTACAGTTGCTAATTCAGTGCAGGCGGTGTACACAGTATCTAATACAGTGTGTACAGTTTCTAATACACTTCAGGTGGTGTACACAGTATCTAATACAGTGTAGTATGGTGTTGCAAAACAAAAAATACATCATGTCCAGAAGGCCACCAAGGAGAGGCAGACGCTCACGGGCCACTAAAAGAGGGCAAGCAGCCTCTGTGTCTACAATCAACAGTGATGGTCGTGGACATGGTGCATCCTCTGCAGGTGGCCATGAGGCACGCTTGTCATTTTTTTCTGTTGCTGGCCATGTTATTGAGCCAGAACATGCAGAAGAGTTGGTGGAGTGGATACCAAAGTTGTCCTCATCCTCCTCACCATCTGTCACCCAGGCTCATAGTAGTTTGCCTTCCAACGCAGCTGCCAAAGCGGCCCATTCCACCGGCGCCTTGTCCACAGTCACCTCTTCCATAGCCCCACCATCATGCACGGAGGAGTCCCCAGAAATATTCAACCACAGTGTCGGGTACATGCTGCTGGAGGATGCACAGCAATTTGAAGGCTGAGGAAGGGAGTAACGTGAGCCTAGAGAGTGGGGGGTGCCAAAAAAGGACAAAAAACTGGCATTCATGTTCCCCCAGCTGCAGCATACTGCTAAGTTTGCTCCAGTGACGAGGAGGGAAGGGACCATCAGGTCACTGACTGTACTTGGGTGCCTGAGAGAAGAGATGAGGAGGCACAATTCCAACGAGACAGGATGTCCTCTAGGGGGCAGTTTAAGGGCAGCCACCCTATTGCATCACACCGCAGAGCTCCGCAAATGCAGGTCACTGCTGACTCCCCGCTGACTTTTAAAAGTTCCTTGGTGTGGGCCTTTTTCGACACCTGTGCAGATTGCACCATTGCTGTATGAAACCTATGTCTGAAGCAGATCAAGTGTGGCCAGAACAGCAGCCGCTTGGGCACAACATGCTTGACCAGACATATGACGACCTGCCATGCAGTTCATTGGCAGCGGCACTTGAAAGACACCAAAGGAAAAGGCGGACTTCTCCTTGCTCCTCATCTGGGATCTTCAACCCTACTATACCTCCAGTCCACTCAAAAACCTGCACTGAGAGGAATGAAGGTATAGTAATAGGTGTCCCAAGTACTTGCAGCCAATCTGCTAGCAGTACACCACCATCTGATTTTAGCAGGCAAATCTCCCTACCCCAGATGCTGAACTGTAAAAATAAATTCGGTCCCAGCCATCCATATGCTAGCTTGGCCAAATTGCTAGCACTGCAACTGCTGCCTTTTCAGCTGGTAGACTCTGCCCCCTTTCATGAATTTGTGGAATGTGCTGTACCTCAGTGGCAGGTTCCAAAATGCCTTTCCTTTTCACGGAAGGTCATTCCGGCTCTCTACCGGCATGTGGAAGGAAATGTTTTGGTCTCATTGGACAAGGCGGTCAGCAGTAAGGTTTATATTACCGCTGACTCATGGTCCAGCAGGCATGGGCAGGTACATTACCTTTCCTTCACAGCTCACTGGGTAACTCTGCTGGCAGCTGGGAAGTATGCATGTGCAATTCGTCTCGTAACGAATCAAAATTAGGCCAAATTTTGCATCTTTCGGACATTCGGATGCATCCGAATGTCCGAATAAAAAAATAACGAGTTTCAACTAATACGAAAGAAATTATAGCGGATATAACTAATGAATTCGACATGATTCGGTAATTTGTTAAAAATCTAATGAAACAAAAAGGCCAACTCAAAGTAAATCTTACAGTCCAATCAGCTGATTAATTTTGTGCTGGAGGTTGGATTACTGGCAAAGTGCATTCCTGGGAACTGAGTGAGAAGGGTGTTGTATTGTATTTGAGCAGAGGAGAAGAGATATTGTCATTGTGTGTGTTAGAAGATTTAATAAACAAACGACTTTCCAAACTACGAATCATTATGACTAATATATATACATACATAAATATCGAATTTCAATGAATACGAACGAAATTATAGCACATATAACGAATGAATTTGACATGATTTGAGATTCAGTATAACGAATATCAACACTCTACAGAAATAACGAATTATCCAAAAACTTATTAGCATAATATAACAAAAATAACAGGACGAATTTATGTATTTTACGAATGACAACAAACCGAAACTGAATTAAATTTCCGTTGTGCACAAGTCTACTGGGAAGGATGCAGGACAGGGTTGTTGGAACTTGTTCCACCACCATGCCTCCAAAATGCTAGTGGTGATTTCGCCACAGCTCTCTCCTCCACCCCCTCCTCTTCTTTCTCTATGGCCTTTTCTGCAGATTTCTCCTCTGAACCAGCGGTGCTCCGTAAGCGTTCAAGGGGCTACGAAGCAGTCAGGCTATAAGATGCCATGCTGTGCTTGAGTTGGTCTGCCTAGGGGACAGGAGCAACACTGGGGCAGAGATTCTGTCAGCTCTGCAGGGGCAGGCTCAGAGGTGGTTGACGACACGCCAGCTTCAGCCAGGAATGGTTGTATGCGACAATGGCACCAATCTTCTCTCCGCCCTTCGACAGAGACACTTGGCTCATGTTCCATGTTTGACACACGTCCTGAATTTGGTGGTGCAGCGGATCTTGAGTAGGTACCCAGGCTTACAAGAATCTCCTGAGGCAGGCCAGAAAAGTCTGTGATAATTTCCGCCGGTCATACAATGCAGTGCTCAGGTGGCTGACATTCAAAGTGGAACCTGCCCAAAAACCGCCTCATTTTTCACATGCCCACCAGGTGGAACTCAACGTTGGCAATGCTGCAGTGGCTGCACACACAGCAGAGGGCCACCAATAAGTACCTGTGCGAATATGGCACCAGGACAGGGTCAGGGGAGCTTGGCTTCTTTTCACCACGCCAGTGGCTACTGATCAAGGATACATGCACTATCCTGTCACCATTTGAGGAGGCCACAAGGATGGTGAGCAGTGACAATGCATTCATCAGTGAAACTGTCCCTCTAGTCTTCCTGTTGGAGCACACTCTTCGTGGAATAGTGGACAGGGCACTTGAGGTAGAACAGTATTTTTTTTTATATTTAAGGTATTTTTATCTATATTGCTGGGATCCGACAATACATTACAGCCGCGAGCAGTTTTGAATGACATTTTTTCCTTTAGAAATGTAATTTGGCTGTGGCACTGTTATAAACATGGGAAAGATGCGCTACTTTACAGGCATACTAAGAATACACCCCAGGCACGATATTTAAAGCAAATTTTTTAATTTTTATTGTTTCACTTTAAGCATTATTAAAATCAATGCTCCCGAAAAAATGGCTGTTTTTAAAACTTTGTTTTGCATTGATACATGTCCCCTGGGGCAGGACCTGGGTCCCCAAACACTTTTTATGGCAATAACTTGCATAAAAGCCTTTAAAATGAGCATTTTAGATTTTTCACGTTCGTGTCCCATAGATTTTAACTGTGTTCACGTCTTCAAACATATTTTTTGCCTGTTCGTATGTTCTGCTCCGAACCGAACAGGGAGGTGTTCGGCTCCTCCCTTGTGTCCACTCGCTGCTCCTCACAGGTAGTCTTACTGAGATGGGATCACAGCAGTCACCTCCTCCTTGGGTATACCTCTTCCGGGTCCTTCAGAGGAATAGCCTCACTTTTACAACCCGCCCTAGCCTCCACCTCCATAAGGTTCAAGAAGCTTACAGCTGGCTCTTCTGGGCACAAGTCTACCTCTCCCCAGCCTCTAGCCCTGTCTAGGGCCTCCATTTGTTTACTACATCTGCCTGATGGTGGGGATCTCTGGCTCCCATGCCCCAGCTACCCTAGGGCTCCTCCCAACCTGGTTTATATATGGGCAGTGACCACACCATTACATCACTACAGGAGGACTCTAGCTAAAAGGGACCTAGCACCTGATGACACTTTTCACTGTAACCAGACACTATTCTGGAACAGAGCCACCTAGTGGCAGATTAGCTAACTGCACTTGCTTACACACAGAATAGGAAAGTACAATGATAATACTTATTATTACTGCTTTTTTTTGCAGCCAGTTTTCCACATTGAAATATTTTACCTTCACCACTTAATGAAATGTTAAAAATAAACTTAAAGCCTTAACCCAGTATTGCAACTTTGGCTCATGTTAGTGAAACTGTACATATATTTGCAACTACAATAGCACATCCATATATATATATATATATATATATATATATATATATATATATATATATATATATATATATATATATATATATACAGTATCTCACAAAAGGGAGTACACCCCTCACATTTTTGTAAATATTTTATTATATCTTTTCATGTGACAACACTGAAGAAATGACACTTTGCTACAATGTAAAGTAGTGAGTGTACAGCTTGTATAACAGTGTAAATTTGAGGGGTGTACTTACTTTTGTGAGATACTGTACATATATATAGTTGTGCTGAAAAGTTTGCATACCCTAGCAGAAATTGTGACATTTTGGCATTAATATTGAAAATATGACTGATCATGCCAAAAATGTCTTTTATTATAAGGATAGCAATCACATGAAGCCATTTATTATCACATCATTTTTTGCATCCTTTTTAAATCATAATGATAACAGAAATCACCCAAATGGCCCTGATAAAAAGTTTACATATCCTGGAATGTTTGGTCTTGGTACAGACACAGAAGGTGGCACACACAGGTTAAAATGACAATTAAAGGTTAATTTCCCACATTTGTGGCTTTTTAAATCACAATTAGTGTCTGTGTATAAATAGTCAATGAGTTTGTTAGCTCTCACATAGATGCACTAAGCAGGCTAGACAGTGAGCCATGAGGAGGTAGAAAAGAACAGTCAAAAGACCTGCGTAACAAGGTAATGAAACTTTACAAAGATGGAAAAGGATATAAAAAGATATCCAAAGCCTTGAATATGCCAGCCAGTACTGTTCAATCACTTAATAAGAAGTGGAAAATTTGGGGATCTCTTGATGCTAAGCCAAGGTCAGGTATATCAAGAAAGATTTCAGCCACAACTGCCACAGGAATTGTTTGGGATACAAAGAAAAACCCACAGGTAACCTCAGGAGAAATACAGGCTGCTCTGGAAAAAGATGGTGTGGTTGTTTTTAAGGTGCACAATACGATAATACTTGAACAAAAAAGAGCTACATGGTCAAGTTGCCAGAAAGAAGTCTTTTCTGCACAAGTTCCACAAAAAAAGCCTGGTTACAATATGCCCAACAACACCTTGACATGCTTCATTGGGCTTTTTTGTGGCATTGGTGCAGTAAAGGCTTCCTTCTGGAAGCTTAACTATGCAGCTGTTTTTTGTTCAAGTATCGTTGAATTGTGCTCCCTAACCACTTCAATACTAGGCACTTTCGCCCCTTCTCGCCCAGGACAATTTTCAGCTTTCCACGCTGTCGCACTATGAATGACAATTGCGCGGTCATGCTACACTGTACCCAAACAAAATTTTTAGCATTTTGCTCCCACAAAGAGAGTTTTCTTTTGGTGGTATTTCATCACCTCTGTGGTTTTAATTTTTTGCTAAACAAACTAAAAAAGACTGAAATTTTTGAAAAAAAAACGCTTTTCTTCGTTTCGGTTATAACATTTTGTTTTCTCCTTCACTGATGGGCACTGATGAGGCAGCACTGATGGGCACTGATGAGTTGGAACTGATAAGGTGGCACTGATGGGCACTGATGAGGAGGCACTGATATGTAGAATTGATGGGCACTAAATTGGCACTGATATGCAGCACTGATATGCACTACTGATATGCACCACTGATGGGCACTGATAGGCGGCACTGTAGGGCACTGATAGGTGGCACTGATGGGCACTGACAGGCTGCTGTGATGGGCACTGACAGGCCGCACTGATAGGCGATACTGATTGCCACTGATGATGAGGTACTGACAGGTTTTACTGCTGGGCACTGATTGGCACTGTGATGGGCACTGACTGACACTGTGGTGGGCACTAATTGGCACTGATATGGGCACTGATTGGCACTGTGATGGGCACTGTCATCCGTTTTTTTTTTATGGGGCACTGACTGTCAGCTTATGGGCAATTTTTAGCAGCTGTGGTGGCACATCTGATGGGACTGTGCTGATAATCAATGTGCTGATTATCAGCACAGACCCCCCTCTGACAGGGAGAGCCGCCGATCGGCTCTCCCTGTTAGCGCGAACCGAGGAATGCTGTTTACCGGTTACTTCCTGGTTCACGCGATGATCAGCTGTGATTGGTCACAGCTGATCACATGGTAAGAAGCCTCTGTCAGGGGCTTCTTACCACGGTTGGAGAATGGCAAACACTGCGCGCCCCCACGGGCACGCGCCGCATGTTATCCTGCTGGATGTCATATGATGCCCAGTCAGGATAACTGAACCACTTCCCGGCCGTCAATCTGCTATAAGCTGGGTGGGAAGTGGTTAAAAACAAGCACACCATCTTTTTGGAGAGCAGCCTGTATTTCTCCTGCGGTTACATGTGGGTTTTTCTTTGTATCCTGAGCAATTCTTCCGCCAGTTGTGGCTGCAATCTTTCTTGATCTACCTGACCTTGGCTTGGTATCAAGAGATCCCCAAATGTTCCACTTCTTATTAAAGTGGAGTTCCAAATATATATATATATATATCTATATATATATCTATGATATATATATAGATATATATATATATATATATATTGTGAATATCTTACGATCATAACTGTTATATATAGCACTCACGTTTTTTGTATATATCACAGCTTGATTTCCTATTTCAAAGCAAAAAATAACTTTTATTCTTCTGTCCTTTCATTTCCCATATTGCTTGTGGGTATGTGAAGCCCACAAGCACTATCTTCCGGGATACAGTGCAGCTGAGTGACCAGCATGCACTTCCCGTTCTTGCACATGCGCAGTATGTTAGGCTCGCAGCGCCGTAAACTTCTGACGTTGCCATCACAACAGGCGGCGGCGGCGGAAGTATCATCGCGTCTTCCGGTTTTGAAATCTTATGATGCTGAGCGGCGGGCGATCCACATTGACTCCTGGGAATTATGACACCAAGCTCCCAGGAGACAGTGCGCCAGAAATGACGTGACTAGCTGTGGGTGGGAGAAAGAGGAAGTAAAATGGAACAGCTTAGAAACATAGTAAGCTGATGGAAAAAAAAGATCAATGAAGAAATTATTGCCAATGATATGTTAAATAAGATAAAGTTAAAAAAGTGGGTGGAACTCCACTTTAAGTGATTAAACAGTATTGACTGGCATATTCAAGGCTTTGGATATCTTTTTACATCTTTTTCCATCTTTGTAAAGTTTCATTACCTTGTTACACAGGTCTTTTGACTGTTCTTTTCTACCTCCTCATGGCTCAGTGTCTAAACTGCTTAGTGCATCCATGTGAGAGCTAACAAACTCATTGACTATTTATACACAAACACTGATTGCGATTTAAAAAGCCACACATGTGGGAAATTAACCTTTAATTGCCATTTTAACTTGTGAGTGCCACCTTCTGTGTCTGTACCAAAACCAAACACTCCAGGGTATGTAAACTTTTATCAGGGCCATTGCCAAAAGTTTTGAAAATGACACAAATATTAATCTTCAAAAAGTCTGTTGCTTCAGTGTTTTTAGATCTTTTTGTCAGATGTTA
Source organism: Aquarana catesbeiana (assembly GCF_042186555.1). Taxonomy (NCBI): domain Eukaryota; kingdom Metazoa; phylum Chordata; class Amphibia; order Anura; family Ranidae; genus Aquarana; species Aquarana catesbeiana. The sequence goes on along the minus strand of NC_133324.1, from coordinate 82,852,655 downwards.
CTATGGTATACTGAAGTATTACAAGCATTCCATAAGTGTCAAAGGCTTTTACTGACAATAACATGAAGTTTATGCAAACGCCCTGGCATGCTATCAATCAATATCTGGGCCACATCCTGATTGATTGCAGCCCATTCTTACATAATCAATACTTGGAGTTTGTCAGAATTCATTTTTTTTTTTTGTTCACCCGCCTCTTCAGGATTGACCACAAGTTATCAATAAGATTAAGGTCTGGGGATTTTCCTGGTCATGGACCCAAAATTTCGATGTTTTGTTCCCCAAGCCACTTAGTTATGACTTTTGCCTTATGGTAAGGTGACCTACATGATGGAAAAGGCATTGTTCCTCATTAAACTGTGCTTAGATGGTTGGGAGAAGTTACTCTCGGAGGATGTTTTTGTATCATTCTTTATTTAGGTAAAATAAATTCTAGCTATTTAGGTAAAATAAAATTAGCTGTGTTTTTAGGTAAAATTGTGATTGAGCCCACTACCTTGGCTGAGAAGCAACCCCACACATGAATAGTCTCAGGATGCTTTACTGTTGGCAGGACACAGGACTGATGGTAGCGTTCACATTTTCTTCTCCAGACAAGGTTTTTTCCAGGTGCCCCAAACAATTTTTCAGAATATCAGTCTGTCCCTGTTATTTTTCCTGGAGTGAAGTGGCTTCTTTGCGGCCCTTCTTGACACCAGGCCGTCCTCCAAAAGTCTTCGCCTCACTGTGTTTGCAGATGCCCTCACACCTGCCTGCTGCTATTCCTGAGCAAGCTCTGCACTGGTGGTGTCCCGATCCTGCAGCTGAATCCACTGTAGGAGACGATCCTGGCGCTTGCTGGACTTTCTTGGGCACCCTGAAGACTTCTTCACAAATGCAGTGGAAATGTTTTCTATGGGATTAAGTTAATTTTCATGGCAAAGAGGGACTTCGCAATTAATTGCAATTCATCTGATTATTATTATTATACAGGATTTATATAGAGTCAACAGTTTATGCATCGCTTATGCGATCACTCTTGATAACATTCTGGAGTATATGCAAATTACCATCAGAAAAACTGAGGCAGCAGACTTTGTTACAATTTATATCTGTGTCATTCTCAAAACTTTTGGCCATGGCTGTGTATATATATATATATATATATATATATATACAGTCAGGTCCATAAATATTGGGACATCGACACAATTCTAATCTTTTTGGCTCTATACACAACCACAATGGATTTGAAATGAAATGAACAAGATGTGCTTTAACTGCAGACTTTCAGCTTTAATTTGAGGGTATTTACATCCAAATCAGGTGAACAGTGTAGGAATTACAACAGTTTCTATATGTGCCTCCCACTTTTTAAGGGACCAAACATAATGGGACAATTGGCTGCTCAGCTGTTCCATGGCCAGGTGCATGTTATTCCCTCATTATCCCATTTACAAGGAGCAGATAAAAGCTCCAGAGTTCATTTCAAGTGTGCTGTTTGCATTTGGAATCCTTTTGCTGTCAACTCTCAATATTCGATCCAAAGAGCTGTCACTATCAGTGAAGCAAGCCATCATTAGGCTGAAAAAACAAAACAAACCCATCAGAGAGATAGCAAAAACATTAGGTGTGGCAAAATCAACTGTTTGGAACATCCTTAAAAAGAAACACCACAACAGTGAGCTCAGCAACACCAAAAGACCCGGAAGACCACGGAAAACAACTGTGGTGGATGACCGAAGAATTCTTTCCCTGTTGAAGAAAACACCCTTCACAACAGTTGGCCAGATCTAGTACACTATCCAGGAGGTATGTGTATGTGTGTCAAAGTCAACAATCAAGAGAAGACTTCACCAGAGTGAACACAGAGGGTTCACCACAAGATGTAAACCATTGGTGAGCCTCAAAAACAGGAAGGCCAGTTTAGAGTTTGCCAAACAACAAAAAAGCCTTCACAGTTCTGGAACAAAATCCTATGGACAGATGAGACCAAGATCAACTTGTAACAGAGTGATGGGAAGAGAAGAGTATAGACAAGGAAAGAAATTGCTCATGATCCAAAGCATACCACCTCATCAGTGAAGCATGGTGGTGGTAATGTCATGACGTGGACATGTATGGCTGCCAATGGAACTGGTTCTCTTGTATTTATTGATGATGTGACTGCTGACAAAAGCAGCAGGATGAATTCTGAAGTGTTTCGAGCAATATTATCTGCTCATATTCAGCAAAATGCTTCAGAACTCATTGGACGGCGCTTCACAGTGCAGATGGACAATGACCCAAAGCATACTGCGAAAGCAACCAAAGAATTTTTTAAGGGAAAGAAGTGGAATGTTATGCAATGGCCAAGTCAATTACCTGACCTGAATCCGATTGAGCATGCATTTCACTTGCTGAAGACAAAACTGAAGGGAAAATGCCCCAAGAACAAGCAGGAACTGAAGACAGTTGCAGTAGAGGCCTGGCAGAGCATCACCAGGGATGAAACCCAGTGTCTATGCGTTCCAGACTTCAGGCTGTAATTGACTGCAAAGGATTTGCAATCAAGTATTAAAAAGTGAAAGCTTGATGGATGATTGTTAATCTGTCCCATTACTTTTGGTCCCTTAAAAAGTGGGAGGCACATATACAAACTGTTGCACGATTAATCGTCAAGAATGCAAGTCTACCTAGGTGAGTGAGGTGAGGTATGGGCTGTTAACCTAATTGAACATTTCAAAGGGTACATTGTTTAAAGGACCATAGAAGAAGTATTTATTGATGGTAATTAGACTTGAGGGGGTAACAATAAGATCAAAGAGTATTTTGGGTTGACCTAGCAGAAATTCCCTCCTAGTGGACTAGTATTTCAGAGAGGACATTCAAGCTGGCATTTAGTTTTTTGGTATAGGCTTATCTGTGTATGAACACACAGACCTAGGAACATGGGACTCTGAATGATATACTCTGCTGGATATTTTTGTCATCTGTGGACTTTGTTCTGTGTTAGAAGTCAATAAAGTGCATCTCTCTGGAAGAATTGGGTTGCTGCGGAAGAGTACTTACTAATTAATTATCATACCCACTATCCATCTGATATATTATTATTATATCACTGCACTGGGCAGTCTGCCAAGAATCAAAACATTCTTTATCAGTTGAACTAAGTATAAAAATTGTTAGACTTTGTGTGTAAGGCCCCTTTCACACTATCGGATCGTTCAGGCCCGCCTGTCAGTTTTGTCAGCTAGTCTATGGAGCGACGAATGTCAGCGGTGACATGTCCGCTGATATCCGACCCGGTCCGATCTGCTAAAATCAGACGAATGGCCCTATGTTCGCATCTGTCCCTGGCGGATCGGATTGGGTGAGATCTGATAAAAGTGGACATGCTGTCCGTTTTGGTCCGATCTCTCCATAGTAACCAGCGGCGCTCGACAAGCCCCTCCCCGCTCAGTGAGCAGAGAGGGACCTGTCATTGGCCGGCTCAGCGGAGATCAACAGAGAGATCTCCCGCTGAGCTGGTGGACAGAGGTGGACTCCGTGGCAGCGGATCTGCCTTGTGAGAATGAAGCCTAACTGAAAAAAGTTTAACCACTTACATACTAAACCTTTTTCTGACATTTGTTGGTTTCAAGTTAAAATCATTTTTTTTGCTAGAAAATTACTTAGAACCCCCAAACATTATATATATTTTTTAGTAGACCCCCTAGAGAATAAAATTGTGGTTGTTGCAATATTTTATGTCACACTGTATTTGCGCAGCAGTCTTTCAAATGCAATTTTTTGGGAAAAAAATACTTTAATGAATTAAAAAAAAAAAAAACTAACCAGTAAAGTTAGCCCATTTTTTGTATAATGTGAAAGATTTTACATCGTGAGAGAATCGTGATCTTTTTATTCTAAGCAAAAAAATCGTGATTCTCATTTTGGCCAGAATCATGCAGCTCTAATATATATATATATATATATATATATATATATATATATATATATATATACATATACAATATTGAGTTGGCCCACTCTTTGCAGCTATAACAGCTTCAACTCTTCTGGGAAGGCTGTCCACAAGGTTTAACAGTGTGTCTATGGGAATATTTGACCATTCTTCCAGAAGCGCATTTGTGAGGTGATGATGACCACTAAGCAATGATCTTAAAGCGGGGGTTCACCCACACCGCCAAAAAAAAAAAAATATTAAAAGCCAGCAGCTACAAATACTGCAGCTGCTGACTTTTAATACATGGCCACTTACCTGTCCCAGGGTCCAGTGATGTCGGCAGGGGACGCCGAGAACCCGCTCGGTTCTCGGCAGCTGCCCCCGCCATCCTAGGTGAGGGAATCAGGAAGTGAAGCGCTGCGGCTTCACTTCCCGGTTCCCTACTGCGCATGGGCGAGTTGCGCTGCGCGTCCCAAGTGGTCCCCGCTCTCTCCTGGGAGCTGTGTGTTCCCAGGAGACAGCGCGGTGGGGACGGGAAGAGGCATAAACTCCCATGGGAGTCTATGCCGGAAGTGGGTGCAAATACCTGTCTTAGACAGGTATCTGCACCCCCCTCCCCCCTGAAAGGTGCCAAATGTGACACCGGAGGGGGGGGAGGGTTCCGAAAAGCGGAAGTTCCATTTTTGTGTGGAACTCCGCTTTAAGTCCTGTAGTGTTTTAAATAGGCCACTGGATGCCGAAGTCAATTCAAACATGCATGCCCACACTCATGTGCATGCTAATGTTCATATACATGAACAAGCGCATGTGTAGTTGTGACAATGGCCCTGATTCACGGCATCGTTTTTTGTGTGTGCGCTGTTCTATGACCATGGCCAAGCACTTGGTTTTCATGGCACGGAGGATGCAGTCAACAAAGAGATCCAGTTGGCTGGAAGAAAGGAGTGCCACTGCTATTGTGAGGGATAGCCAATACAGAGTCCAGAGTCATCGCTAATGCCACAGGTTCCAAACATCAAAGAACAGAAAGAGGATTCAGAACAGAAAGGATAGTGGGGAGAAGTCGCTGGCCACAACCTCCCTACTCTGTTCTTAAAGTAACAGCATCATCCTATTTTGGGACTTTGTTTGGGGACTCTTGCTCTTAACTGTCGGATACAAATTGTCATGGTTATGCAGTAATCTTTCTCTGTCAGCTTACCTGCTCCTCATGTGTTCAGACTAAGAGGCCAGCCACTCACACCTGGCTGGTTTTATAACCTCTCCTCTAAGCATGGCCCCACCCCAGGCCCTATCAGGGAACCCTATATTAACCTGTGCCTGCAAGCCAGCAGTGCTGATCAACCATTGTGTGTTTGGCTTCCTATTCCTGCTTGCCGTGTGCTCTACGTTTATTTCTGTTACTGACCTTGGCGTGTTCTCAACTATTTCTGTCTGCTCGTGACCCTGACCTTTGGCGTGTCCCCGACTATCCCTGTTTGCCTGTGACCCTGTACTGTTGGTGTGAATTCTGTTGTCCTTGTCTGCTTGTGGCTCTGACCTTGGCTTATTCCCTTACTATCCTTATTCTCCTGTTGCCTACTGTGGGCGTGAGCTGGCGGACCCTGGGGGTCGCGACCTGGAGCCAGTTGCAGCCCAGTCCATGCTCACCACTAGAGGCTCTGGTGAACACCTGCTGGCTCTTAGACTCCACGCCCTAGGGAATCTTATGCTCTAACCCCGGTGGGATCCATCTTGGTGTTCCAGCAGCCCTGTCTTCCTTACCACCTTGACCCCCATCCACAGCAGTCAGCCGTAGGGTCCACTACCTTGCAGTGCACTCCTGATCCCAACAGTGTGCATCTGTCACCTAGCCTCAAGGTGACCTGACAGTTTGATCAGCCATGGACCCGGCTGATGTACCGCTACCTGCAGATGATCCATTGCAGGGCTTAGTTCGCAGACTTGAGACCCAGGAATTGCATCAGACCCAGGTGATGCGATTCCTTCAGGATTTGGCATCCCATTTTGAACAGGTTCAGGCCTCATTAGGACCCCCGGTTCAGAAACCTCAACTGCTATCTGCTGCTGCACCTATTGCACTAGTCGCAGCCACACATTCATTACAGCTGCCAGCTGCGGCCCGTTTCTCTGGGGACTCCAAGGCTTGCAGGGGGTTCCTTAGCCAGTGCACAATTCATTTCGAACTTCAGACCGAAAACTTCCTGTCCGAACGGGTGAAAGTAGCCTATATTATATCCCTCCTGTCCGGCTAGGCGCTAGCTTTGGCCCCCCCTCTGTGGGAACTGAATGATCCAGTGGTTTCTAGCCTGTCTGATTTCTTGAAACTTTTTCGGAATATCTTGGAGGAACCGGGTCATGTCTCCTCAGTGGCTAGCGCTCTTTTACGTCTCCGTCAAGAGTCCGCTTCTGTGGGACGGTGTGCTCTTCAGTTCCGTATCCTCACCGCTGAATTGTGCTGGAATAATGAGGCCCTAGTTGCAACCTTTTTACATGGCCTCTCTGATAGAGTGAAGGATGAATTAGCAGGAAGATCCCTTCCTGCTGATCTGGACGGTGTCATCACCTTGTGTAACCAGATCGATATTCACTTTCAGGAGAGGGCCCTGGAAAAAAGACACCAGCACTCCCTGTTCCTTAGGCAGCCTGAGCTCCCAGTCCCTTCTCTTCGATCCAAGGAGCACCCCCTGCCTGCTGAGGAACCTATGCAGCTGGGCTGGACCAAGTTATCTCCCGAAGAACACTCTAGGCGCAGAACTCTGGGCCTGTGCCTCTATTGTGGGGCCAAAGGTCATTTTCGTGACACTTGTTCTCTTCGTCCGGAAAAACGCTCAGGGCTAATACATCTGGAAGGTTGAGTATTAGACCCTGAAATATCACCTTCACCTTCTCGTCTTCTTCTTTCTGTGTTCCTTCATGTCAGCGCTTCCTCTCGTTCGGCCTCGGCACATCTGGATTCCGGAGCCGCTGGCAATTTCATGGATTGAGAAACTGCATCTTCCATGAGACTTACCCTTTTGCCCCTTTCAACGCCATTAGTGGTCTTGGTGATTGATGGCACTGCTCTCCCAGGGGGCCCTATCCGCTTCCAGACCCTCCCTGTTAAGATGTCGGTAGGGACACACCACCATTAGTGGATATCCTTCCTTGTCTTACCTGAGGCTTCATCTCTATCATATTTGGTCTTCCTTGGTTACAGTTCCATTCTCCACACGTTGACTGGACTGCTGGATGGGTCCTGGCTTGGGGTTCCTCCTGTTCCTCTTCCTGCCTACTCAAGGTTACCCCAAAAGAGAAACTTCCTGTTGACACCATCCCAATATCTTCTGCTCTTCCCGCTGCATATAGCGATTTCTGGAATGTCTCCTGCAATAGTCAGGCTGAGGTACTCTCTGGATCGTGTGGCACTCTGGATGAGGAGCCCACCTGTGAACTTGAGCCGATCGTTCACTCCAGTTTGCGTGGCCATTTACCTTTGCCTGTCCTTGGACCCCCTTGGACGCACACCCAGTCTGACTCGTCCACCAGTTCCACAGTCACTACACCCTGTGATGCGATTCTGGTGGTCGCTGCACCTGGAAATGCTGTTCAGTCGGCCTCTGCACCAGTTCAGCCTATGTCCAGTGAAGCTATCCAGCTTGACTTCTGTGACACATTACTTTCTAACCAACCTGGTCTCAGGGATCCACTGACTTCTGCCCAGTCTGATGATCCTGTGCTGGATGTCCAGCTCATCTTTAAGGGTCTGGGGGGCCCTGCTCAGACTCCTGATGGTCTTCTTATGCCCTTACCCATTCCTAAGAAGCCTTTAGCCCTCAATAAGTCCTCTCGTCCTCTCCCTACCTCGGTTTCGGTCTCTGAGGATAATCTTATGTACGAGGTTAGTCAAGTTCTGGATTCCCGGTGCCGTAAAGGCATTCTTCAGTACCTCGTACATTGGGAAGGGTTTGGTCCTGAGGAGAGGTCTTGGATCGCTGCATCTGAGATCTTTGCACCTCTTCTGTTGAGGAGGATTAATCTGGAGTTTCCCTTTAAGCCTGGGCCCAGGCAGAGGAGGGGGAGGCCTCATAAGAGGGGGGGTATTGTCATGGTTATGCAGTAATCTTTCTCTGTCAGCTTACCTGCTCCTCATGTGTTCAGACAAAGAGGCCAGCCACTCACACCTGGCTGGTTTTATAACCTCTCCTCTAAGCATGGCCCCACCCCAGGCTCAGGGAACCCTATATTAACCTGTGCACTGCAAGCCAGCGGTGCTGATCAACCATTGTGTATCCATTGTGTGTTTGGCTTCCTGTTCCAGCTTGCCATGTGCTCTACGTTTATTTCTGTTACCGACCTTGGTGTGTTCTCAACTATTCCTGACTGCTCGTGACCCTGACCTTTGGCGTGTCCCCGACAATCCCTGTTTGCCTGTGACCCTGTACTGTTGGCGTGAACTCTGTTGTCCTTGTCTACTTGTGGCCCCGACCTTGGCTTATTCCCTTACTATCCTTATCCTCCTGTTGCCTACTGTGGGCATGAGCTGGGGGTCGCGACCTGGAGCCAGTTGCAGCCCAGTCCATCCTCACCACTAGAGGCTCTGGTGAACACCTGCTGGCTCTTAGACTCCGCGCCCTAGGGAATCTTATGCTCAAACCCCGGTGGGATCCGTCTTGGTGTTCCAGCGGCCCTGTCTTCCTTACCACCTTGACTCCCATCCGCAGCAGTCAGCTGTAGGGTCCACTACCTTGCGGTGCACTCCTGATCCCAACGGTGTGCATCTGTCACCTAGCCTCAAGGTGACCTGACATAAATATACCCGAGCATTCCAATACAGGAATCTAGGCCCCAACATTTAGTACCACACTGGCCAATGGAAGGCGTTTTTTGAGAGACTAAAGAACCTTTCAGCTTCCAGTTCCACGTTTAGTTAGCCCTCCCTTCCCAAATTTAGGATTCAGGTACAGAAAACCTTGGTCCTCTCGTTGTTTTGTTGTATTGTACAAATCTGTTTTACCTTGTAATTGTTCATTGCTGTTCCCATTGTTATTGTTGCCATTGTTATTGTCTGCCTTCTCACATCTTTCAGCTTCCTGTCTTCTCCTTTCTCCCTCCCCACAGCCCTCTTACACCTGGTTCAGGCTTCTAACTTAAACTGCCTCCATTATGCCCCCATTGACCATATTGTACTGCAGTCTCCCAGTCCTCTTAGGCATTTTGGTCCTCCCTTTTCCCTTTGGAGCACCAAACTATAGCCTCAATATTTGATTAAGTATGATTTAGGAGACCTTCATATGTTTATTTCTCCTATCAACTTCCGCCCTCCCTCTCCCCCTTTTATTGTTCAATTACATATGCCTAGAATTCCAGCATACAACTGTAATCACTTTTGGAGGACTACCTTTGGTTGTCTACAAGTTTCACTTGCCTTGTCATACCTATTGTAATTATATTCTTACCATATTTTTGCAATTACCTTTGTACTGAAATCTTTCTTTAATACAACATTTGAACACAAAATTAGGAGACCCATACATCAGTGACTTTTTCAGGGGTAAGCACTATACATGGTGGCTTGAGTCCAGGATTTCCAGTTCTGTAAGTAAAGAATGATAACTACCACATTTCCAGGAGCCACCATGGACCCCGCTACATCTGCCCAGTAGTGTAGAGATGAAAATGGCCCATCAAACCTTAAAGTTGTTCTGGATGTCCCTTAAGTCACCTGGGGTGACGAACAAATCCTCCTTCTTCATCCTTGATATGCCAGAAGGTGCTGCATTGTTGTTGGCATCTGAAATCAGGGGTCCTTTACAGAAGCAGATCCCTCAGGGGTAATTGTTTCATTATATTAACTAATGAACACATACTCTGAATAAATTATATTGTTTAAATTGTCTGGAGTCCCAGTCTGACAATAAGGAAGTGAAAAAAATTGTACATTTTTTTAAATCTAATGCTTGACTTTTTTTTTTATGAAATTGATTACATTAAACTGTTTACCAATTGTCTGCAGTCTAAACTTTTTGCTAATAGATTATACTTTTTTCCAAGGGTGTGATTTCCTCCTGAATTGACACATTGGTGCTTTTGTATCGGGCATTTCCCCCTAGATGACCTTGTGTGGTAATTTAGCTTGTTATAAATACTGCAGATTGAAGAATAATTTGCACTGTGTATCCCTTTGTACATTGAGGGACATAACCTGGTTAGCAAGCTTCATTTGGTTAACTGTTTTGTTGTGCAGTTTTGTATAACGGGTCTTTTATCACTTAATATGTTGTGCTTTGATTCAGTTCAAACTTGATCAGCATAAACATGAAAAAAAGAGGCACATGTTTTCAATGTTTCATGCATCCCCGGAGTCTGCACTTTCTTCTATAGTTCTTGGCCATGTTCCCGCTCCATCTTGGAACACCGCTCTTCCTACTTTGACTGCGGTTTTCTCTGTTGCATTGTCCATCCTACAAAATAAATGAATAGAAAACCATAATGGTTTGGGATCTAGAGTGTGGTGGTCAACTTGGGTCCAAGGTGTTCACTCCTAAAGGCCTGGCCAGTGGTCTCTAGTTTAGCTCAGGGTATGCATTGGAAAAGGCAGAAGAGCCTTTAGAGTGTAGGTATTTGGTACAAAAAATGAAAAAGGTTTTATCAATAGGAAAAGGAAAATGGGAGGATGACTTACATCTGTTAAGGTTGCGTTCACCGTTGAATTTCTTTATTTCCCCAAATAAAATGCACTTTGTGGTTTTAAGTTGCCACTTCCTCAGGTGATAACACTGATGTTGGATAAAGTATGGTGATGTCATCTGGTCTGAACCAGGCCGGATGACATCACTACATTGTATTCATTATCAGTGTTATCACCTTGAACTGAGGAAGTAGCAACTTAAAGCGATGAAAAACATTTTTTTGGTGAAAAAAAAACATTTGATGTTCATTAAACCAGATGACTGCAATCTATTTTTAGACATATCACAATGGGCGCCTCTGTCAGTTGGACCACCAATGGACTTTTTTTCAGACTCCTTTTGAACCCACAAATATAATGGTTTGGGATCAGTTTAATTTAAAGGGTATGTTCTCCATTTCAATCAAAATGAAAAGGTGACTTAACTCCAAATATCCTGGCCATTACTCTAGACCCCACTCCTCATAGGGGCTTTGCTGCTTCATGCTGCAGTAGTAGTGGTTTTGTACCATACACCACAATACACAGCCCCAGGGTAAGTATCTGTCATAATGCTTGAAAGTGCTCATTAGTCAGCACAGCCATATGACCATGCTGACCAATGAGAAGCTGCAATATAGTACTTTTTATGTTTGGATATAGACGTTCTTAAAAGCAAGATGACTCTAACTTGGACAAAACCATTACTGACTCATTCACATGTGTGTGTACGTTTCAGCTTGAGCTGCTGAGGTCTGTAAGCAGGCTTTTTTGAACAGGAGGTAGGGAAGATGGGAAATGTAAAAAAACACGAGCCCAAAGCTCCCTTTGCTGACAGAGCTAGAGAATGCAGAGTATTAATATGCAGTATTTTTATAATCACCTAAATATTTAAATATTAAATCTCATATACTTTAAAACTGTATATTTCTTACTTCGGATGATAAAGAAAATGTGAACAAAACCATTATATGTACGTTGCCATTAAGAAGGAACTACCGTATATCTAAACAAAATAAGTAACATGGGTTAATTTTTTAAACTTATCATGCATCTAACAGCTATAAAGCATGTGGAAGAATGAAAAAAAGAGTTATATGTGGGCACTTCTCAGAAAGTCTTTGTCAATGATGGAGGAAGGTACATACACAACAAACCTTTCATTAACGTCTAATGATCTTGCACCTAGACATAGGAAACCTTATTTTTCAAACAGAATGAGGCAAATAAGTTGGGAATTATATAATGCTAATAGTAGGCTTTTTTGCCCACTTTGTTATACTTTCAAAGGGCTGTAAGGTGGCCATCATTTCACCAATGGTGAAACCTATCACCAGTCACCTCTTCTTTTCCCTACAATGAACCACATCATAGCACAATGAATGTAATGTATTAATTAGAACTAAAGCTCTGTGGGATATGCCTCATGACTTTAAAGTGTTACTAAACCCAGGACCTTGCATTCACTATATCTGGTCTCTCACAGTACACAGAACATGGAAATGCAATTATTGTAGTAAATATACACTGCTAAATACCCTTTCTCATCAGCAGTTATAGTCTTGTGACTTCTATCAGTGTCTGGTTAAAGCTTGTAGGAGGAGTTTTCACTCTCCCCTGATTGTCCTATGAGGCTGGAGGACCCCTGACTATCTGTCTGGACAGTGTTGATTGGCCCTGTGCTGATCACATGCACCCTCCCAAGAAAAAAAAAACCTCTCTAGAAATACACACCAACCTGAACATGTGCAGAGTGCCCCTAAGACTCTGTACTATCAGGAGATGGATTGGGGACTTTGGAAGAAGTCAGGGATCAGAGAAGACAGGATCAAACAGCATTTTTACACAACGTGGAGGATTAACCCCTTAGGTTCCACAATGAGTATAACAAGCATGCTTTACTGCATATACAGACTGATTTTACTGTTGTGGGTTTAGTAACCATGCTTGTTCAGACTTCATTCAGGGTTACTCTTACATACCTGTATGTAGAGCCCAAGATGATGAGGGTGCGCTCTTGCATGATTCCTGTCCAAGCATCCCTGGAAATTGAGACAGGGCCTGCAGGGGCAATAGTACAATAGAACAAGTACCAAGGGGTTGAAAATGAAGACTGGAACTTTGTAAAGTTAGTATCAGACAAGCAGAAATTCAGCTGGTAGCAGTGGCGTCGCTAGGTGGTGGCTATTGGGGCTATAGCCATGAATCCAGGGCCCATAGCCCAGAGTCTCTTACCACAGGGGTCATTGCCTAACCAGCAGGCCGTGGCCTCTCTGCAGCCAGGCCACAAGTGCAGCGAATGGGTGGGCTGCATGAGAGAGCCGGGCATGCGGATGAGAGAAGCGAGCAGGCAGTCAAGCAGAGATGACATCATCTCTCTCCGACCTCCCCGCATCACCGCTCTTCCGCCCTCGCAGCCGGGCCTCTTCAATGTCATAGGTGTGGCAGGGAGCAGCGAGATGACATAATCTCTCACAGCCCACCCCGCATCACTGCACTCCTGTCCTCACACAGAACCGACAACTGCACCTGCCTCTGTGCTAAATGGACCATTGCTGCCAGCCTGCCACCAATGCAGCAACAATGCACATGTCAAAGGTCAAAACAAGATAATACAAAAAAGGCAAATACATGTTTTTAAAGTTTGAACGAGGTTTTCGTTTGTAGGCTAACATATGCATAAAAAAAGAATTAAGAAATGTATACTTTTTCTCTGTTTAATTGAATCATTATATATATATATATATATATATATATATATATATATATATATATATATATATATATATATATATATGTATATGTGTGTGTGTATGTGTATATATATATATATATATATATATATACAGTATCTCACAAAAGTGAGTACACCCCTCACATTTTTGTACATATTCTACTTTCAGTAAGTTTTTATTGTTGAAAATACTTGACATTACATCAGAAAGCAGATGATAAACAAAGTTGTCATGGGTAACATATTAGTGGTACATAATATAGATTATATTGGCACATATTTATTACAAAGGGTAGCTGTCAATGAGGAGTGGTTAATCCCAACTCTCCCTTAGGATCGTATCGTATTGGATCCTGTAATGAAATGGTGGTGATCTGAGCATATTAGATAAAAACAACATTTGATCCAGCTGGATAATAGCTATGCTTAAGACCTTGGTAACCAATTGTACCATCAAACCTAGGTCTAAGGATAATCAGTCCCTGACTACAACGTCGTAAATAAATAACAAAAAGTGCACTAAGAGGTAGTGCGGAGTTGTAGTTTTAAGGGAAGAAAAGTCTGAGAGAAGGACAAAAAGAAAGAAAGTATAGGTATCAGCCAGCCCCATGTGATCTTTTTGTAAATATTTTATTGTATCTTTTCATGTGACAACACTGAAGAAATTACATTTTGCTACAATGTAAAGTAGTGAGTGTACAGCTTGTAGAACAGTGTAAATTTGCTGCCCCCTCAAAAAAACTCAATGCACAGCCATTAATGTCTAAACTGCTGGCAACAAAAGTGAGTACACCCCTAAGTGAAAATGTCCAAATTGGGCTCAAAGTGTCAATATTTTGTGTGGCCACCATTATTTTCCAGCACTGCCTTAACCCTCTTGGACATGGAGTTCACCAGAGCTTCACAGGTTGGTACTGGAGTCCTCTTCTACTCCTCCATGATGACATCACAGAGCTGGTGGATGTTAGAGACCTTGCGCTCCTCCACCTTCCCTTTGAGGATGCCCCACAGATGCTCAATAGGGTTTAGGTCTGGAGACATGCTTGGCCAGTCCATCACCTTTACCCTCAGCTGCTTTAGCAAGGCAGTGGTCGTCTTGGAGGTGTGTTTGGGGTCGTTATCATGTTGGAATACTGCCCTGCGGCCCAGTCTCCAAAGTGAGGGGATCATGCTCTGTTTCAGTATGCCACAGTACATGTTGGCTTTCATGGTTCCCTCAATAAACTGTAGCTCCCCAGTGCCGGCAGCACTCATGCAGCCCCAGACCATGACACTCCCACCACCATGCTTGACTGTAGGCAAGACACACTTGTCTTTGTACTTATCACCTGGTTGCTGCCACACATGCTTGACACCATCTGAACCAAATACGTTTATCTTGGTCTCATCAGACCACAGGACATGGTTCCAGTAATCCATGTCCTTAGTCTGCTTGTCTTCAGCAAACTGTTTACGGGCTTTCTTGTGCATCATCTCTAGAAGAGGTTTCCTTCTGGGACGACAGCCATGCAGACCAATTTGATGTAGTGTGCGGCATATGGTCTGAGCACTGACAGGCTGACCCCCCACCCCTTCAACCTCTGCAGCAATGCTGGCAGTTCTCATACGTCTATTTCCCAAAGACAACCTCTGGAAATGACGCTGAGAATGCTTGCCACGGTTGACCAACTTCTTTGGTCAACCGTGGCAAGGCCTGTTCTGAGTGGAACCTGTCCTGTTAAACCGCTGTATGGTCTTGGCCACTGTGCTGCAGCTCAGTTTCAGGGTCTTGGCAATCTTCTTATAGCTTAGGCCATCTTTATATAGAGCAACAATTTTTTTTTTTGAGTTCTTTGCCATGAGGAGCCATGTTGAACTTCCAGTGACCAGTATAAGAGAGTGAGAGCGATAACACCAAATTTAACAAACCTGCTCTCCATGCACACCTGAGACCTTGTAACACTAATGAGTCACATGACACCGGGGAGGGAAAATGGCTAATCGGGCCCAATTTTCACTTAGGGGTTTACTCACTTTTATTGCCAGCGGTTTAGACATGAATGACTGTGTGTTGAGTTATTTTGAGGGGACAGAAAATGTACACAGTTATACAAGCTGTACACTCACTACTTTATATTGTAGCAAAGTGTCATTTCTTCAGTGTTGTCACATGAAAAGATATAATAAAATATTTACAAAAATGTGAGGGGTGTACTCACCTTGTGAGATACTGTATGCAGCATATGTAGCACTACCCTTGCAAGGGCTGCTGGTAACTGGCTCCTCTATTCCTGCACAGCCAAGCAACACACATTTCCAACTTGCACCCAGACACAAGAACCCAGTCCATGGGCTTGTTTTTATTGGGGAAAACAACTTGGATAGGGTATAGGGATTATGGGATGCTCAACTTGACTTGAAGAAAAACAGATGAGGACAACTTCCTTTCTATGTACAGAGAAAAGATCCTAGACTGCTCTCCTTGTTAGAAACACCCTGTCTTTTGGATCAGTGGCAAAGTCCTTTCTCAGCCTTCTTACGGGTACTACCAGCCCTCCCGGTGGCTTGTCTACCAGCCCACCCAGCTGCTCTGATGATCTCACAGGACAAGGGATAAAGGGTTAAGCACAGTGTTGTCCTTTGAAATTCTGCTGCATGTGACAGTCTCTCCCATTGTGAAACCCTGGGTGTGTCATTCTCCTCACTCTGTCCTCCTTGCTCCCACTGCTCTCAGGCAAGAATCCTGTTCAAACCATGATGCTGAATGGATCTTCCTAAGCCAGCCCGAGCTCAGCCTGGAGGCAAAGGCCCCCCTAGACCTGGGGGACCACTCCTAGGCCACCGACAGTCTTCTCAGAACTCTTCAAACTCCACTGCTGGCACAGGGATTGACTAAGCTCCCTCAAGTATGCAGATCAGCCCTCCTGGCCTCAACCCACTAACTTCTAGAAGTTTCTCCAAACTTCCAGATCCTGGGGAGGGGGGGGGGGGTACTAGAGATCTGCCTCTGTGAGTCATCCAGCCTGACCTGCAGTAAACCCTGGCCCAATTTCAGACTCACAAGCTAACCATAAGTCATAACACAAATTTGCATGCATTAACACTACTAGCGCACTAGAGGGTGCTACATATATACATGTATGTATATTTTTTATACTTTTTTTTATACTGTAATCTAATGACAGCATTAAAGTGACACTAAATGATACATTTATTCTCCAAAATAATCCATACACTCATGGCTCTGTAAGCTATTTTTCATGAAATAATTTCTTATTGTGTTTTCTGCTCCTTGTAACGTGCTCTGTGAGCTACTGAACCTCTTCTTTTCCCCTTTCTTCTGTTTGTTTGGAGCGAGCAGTGCACTGCTCTATGCACAATACAAATCACATACTCCATAGTCTCTAGTCCATCTTGGGAGCAAGCAAGAAAGTGTGGCTATGTTCCTACATACAGTGGGCCCCTGAAGAGCAAACATAGCCCCCTCTAAAAATAAGTCAAATCTTAGCAAAAAAGGAATTTGGATTTGGAGGAGGCTGAGAATAATCAAAGGTATCATTTTTAGTCAAGGATACATACTTGAACAGATTTTTTTTTTTAAAGCTGAAATCTGAGCAAAACAAATATTATAAAAAAAAAAAAGTATTTCTACATTTATAAATGGCACTACAGAAAAGAGGCAAAGGCTGTAAGTATGCCCTTTAAAATGTCTGTATTGAAGCTGTCATTAGACAGCTCACATCACAGGCAAAAGGCACAGAGCCAATCCAAATGGCTCTGTGCCTTGTGATCGCTGTGATTGGCATGTATTTGCATGTGAACACCCTCCCCTTTCTCTTCTGGCCTAATGCCATCCTCTTCATTGTTCTGCAGCCAGCTCTACTCCTGTCTGGTCCTGTAAGTTGCACTGCTCCTACTGACTACCAAGTAAACGGGGGCACACTGATAAGCAACGGGGGCACAATGATCACCAAAGAGCACAGCAAGGGGGCACACAGAGGGCATAAGGACAATAAAAAGAGAGCACTAAGAACAGATGTTAGGGGGAAAAACACCATTGATCATTAATGGTCATCAGCTTTTAAATGAGCACTCACCACCAACCACCACCATAGAGTCCTGACCACTGCTCTATGACTGCTACAGTGCTCGTGTCCTACACTAAACCTTTTAGGGCCGTAGGAAATGCAATACATCAGGTTTTTTTTCTTCATATGAAAAAAAGAAAAATGTGGTCACCAATTAGAAAGCTTTATTTGTCTAAAAAAAATTATCTAAATTTAATTTGGGTACAGTGTTGCATGACTAAGTAAATGCCAGTCAGAAATACAATACTGAAAACTGATAAATGGCCAGGAAAGGAAGGGATATTACAGGCTGGTACTCAAGTGGTTAGAATCATACTTACCTAGGTGGATGCAGCTTCGATCCGATGCTGCATCTGTCCCCAATCAGCTCTAACACTGAGAACCGAGTGATCAAACACCGCACATCGCTTGGTTCTCACAGCTCCGTGAGCAGAGTCAGCAAGTCAGCTGCTCTATGCTCTGCCAATGTGCAATATGTCACTTCTGGGTTTGCCTGTCACTTTCCCTGCCCTCTTTGGCAGGGGAAGAAGCAATTGGAGTTCAATCTGCACTGCATTAGCTTCATTGGAGGGCAACTGAGACATCAGGGGTCAAATAGACTCCTGATGTCTCATTGAAGACAACCCATCAAAACAAAATGCTCTCACACAGGGTACTTTTGATCCCTTGTAAATGTAAAACATAAATAAATACAGCGCTTGCAACTGTGCGAAAATACAAATGGCAAAATCAAATAAAAAGTCCAAAAAACATCCAATAAAGATGTTATATTGCAAATGTCGTCCCGATAATAATAAAGTGCTTGTGTGCTCCAATCTTCTTAAAAGTGCTGATTTGCTCCAAAGAAACTCACTCCGCAATGTGACACACACCCCTCATGTATCCCTACTCACCAAAGGTAATGGAACCCCAGCTTTTTAGTCTGGGGGTCAAACAGGCTTAGATCTGTTGGGTAATGGTGGGTCACAAGGGTCCAGTGTGGATCTCCCCAGCGTGGCTCTCAGAAATTCTGAATGCTCACCAAGCTCAGAATAAAAGAGGGAACCAATAGTAAAGTACTGTATGGCTGCTGTTTATTGCGCAATAGTAGAAAGATACTTACAGGACAAAAGATAAAAATGGGCAAGTACAATGCAAGGAATCTTTCTGGATAACCGTAACCAGTGTCCGTTCCATGGCCACCGGAAGTGACGCTGTTAGGACTCGGAACCGGAAATTGAGTCAACGCGTTTCACCCCCCCACAGGGCGCCATCAAGGACCTCAGTTGCAAGCGCTGTATTTATGTTTTTTATGCACATATGAATGTAACCATATGCACCTGTGTATAAAAATGTTGATTGCACTCCATATTACATATCGCTACATACGCTGGAGTGAAAACAACAATTCTAGAGCCAATATTTATGGTTAACTCTAAACTGATGACCTGTGGTGGCTTTCAAAGTGTCACCTATGGAATATGTTGGGTATTTGTTGTTGTTTTACGAGCATACACAATTATAAGACTTGACACGTTTGGTATCTATTTATTCGGAGCAACCTCATCTTTTACGTTTATTATTGGGTAATATATTATGTTTGTGTGCCTTAAAATACTGAGAATTTGTGCTTGATAAGCCATTGCATTATTATCATGTAACATAAAAACTTTGAAATGCCATCATTTACATCTCCAGAGTCTCTGCTTTGTTTGAAGGTTTTAACTAATCTTTTAGTCCCCATGACATTTGTGATCAAGACAGATATAAAGAGTGAATCCCTAAAGCAAGTACTCAGGAGTTCTAGTGATAAGAAAAAAATAAATCTTTTTTTGAACATGTGTGCAAAAAACAAGCAAAACAGTTAGGGCAGTGAAGGGTTAAATATTGCAATAGGGAAAAAAATCGGTGAACAAATAAAATAAATCATATTAGTATTCCATAAGTAGATCCAGCTATGCAGAGTCAGCACAAAATTGTATCTTATAGCTTGGGAAATAGGCACATAAATTGCATTGCAAAGTCCTAGTAAGGAACATCACCATTCTTTCCTCAGTGGAAACTGTACTGTCTGTACATTTTTAAATAGCTGACACATGCCTCCAGTATGGAAGAAGCTGCTTTCTTATTCTTTAGTCAAGACAGATTTGGATTCCGTACGTCATTGTCAAGATGGTTTCAATTAAAAGCATGGAAGCATGTTAGCTACGGGCCTATAGAGCCGAGCCTGTTAAATGTGCCCAAGGGGCACTCGATGGAGCTGCCAGGAGCGGTGTCGACATATTTAGACCTTATTTGTATTACCCACAGCTCTTCTCAAGAAAATCTTCTAAAGTCGCAGAAATGACTCCTGGTCTTTAAAAAGTCGAACAAGAGAACATTTCGGTAGGATAAATGTATTTTAACAGGAGCTACTAGAGTCTAGGAAATAAGAGCAGAGAGTTCACTAGAAGGATTGGCAGCGAAGATAAAACTTGAACACTTTGACCGTGTAATGAGACTTCAAGACTCGCTACCGGAGGCTGTGATGGCTGGAAAGATTCAAGGCTAAAGTAAAAGGAATAGCAGAGAATAAGATAGATATATGGGGGCCTGTACGGTATATATATATATATATATATGTATATATATATATATATATATATATGAAGTTTATGTTATATTACTAGCCTTAACAGCTGTATGTTTGCTTGGATATGTTTCATTGTGTGCACTCCCCGTGCTATCCGCCCCTCCCCCATGTTCTCTGCTCCGCAGTGCTCTCCAGCCACCATGCTCTCAGGCCCCCCTCGCCGTGCTGTACACCCCCCAGTGCTCTCCAGCCCCCCCAGTGCTCTTCGACCCCCCAGTTGTGCTCTCTGTCCCCCTGTGCTCTCCGCCCCTCCCCCACGTTATCTGCCATCCTGTGCTCTTAAGCCCTCCAGTGCTCTCCACCCCCCCTGTGCTGTCAGGCTCCCCCCCCAGTACTCTCCAGCCCCCCCATGCTCTCTGCCTCCCCCCAGTGCTCTCTAGCTCCCCAGGGCTCTTTGCTTCCCCCAGTGCTCTCTGCCCCCCGTGCTGTCCAGCCACCTCTGTGCTCTCAAGCTTTCCCCTGTGCTCTCCAACCCCCCATGCACTTCCCCCCTCAGTGCTCTCTGCCCCCCCCCCCAGTGCTCTCCAGCTCCCCAGTGCTTTCTGGTCCTCCCAGTGCTCTCCGACCCTCCCTGTGCTCCCCAGCCCCCCTGTGCTCTCCAGCTCCCCAGTCCTTTCTGGCCTTCCCAGTGCTCTCCAACAATCCCTGTGCTCCCCAGCCCCCCTGTGCTCTCCAGCCCCCCTAGTACATTCCACCCCCTTTGCTCTTCGCTATCCCATGTTCTCCACCCCCCATACTCTCCACCCCTCCATGCTCTCAGGCCCCCCCCTACGCTTTCCAGCCCCCAGTGCTCTACACCCCCTCTCAGTGCTCTCCAGCCCCCCGAGTGCTCTTCGCACCCCCTTGTGCTCTCCCCCCACCTATGCTCTTCACATCCCTTGTGCTCTTCACCCCTCCCCCTGTTCTCCATCCTCCATGCTCCCCCACCCCCCCCATGCTCTCTGTGCCCCCCGGTAAATATGTCATGGGCTGCTCAGTCTAAAATGCCCAGGCCTATTCATTCTGGGCCTGATGTCATCCCTATGGTTTTGGTATTTTGAGCCACTAAAGCTGGCCATAGACAGATCAAATTTTTTTGGGGTTCAATATGGTCTGGCTGAATGCTGTTCAGTGTGTGACCATCTCTGCTCAACAGAAGTTGATTGTTTGATCAACATCTGTTGAAGTGAAATGCTAAAAAAATCTTTTGCTGATCAGCAGCTGCAGCCAATTGGGTGTATTCTGACATTGCACCATGTATTCTGACATTGCACAGTGTATTCTGACATTGCACAGTGTATTCTGATATTACATTGTGTATTCTGACATTGCACAGTGTATTCTGACATTGCACAGTGTGTTCTGATATTGCACAGTGTATTCTGATATTGCACAGTGTATTCAGTGTATTCAGTGTATTCTGATATTGCACAGTGTGTTCTGATATTGCACAGTGTATTCTGTGCTGTTGTCAAAATACAATGACCCATCGGGGGAAATTCCTCTATCCACCTCTTTAGTATTTCTGGGGAAATCTGTATTTTTTTGTTCATCCCATAGAAAAAACTATCTACGACCAGTTTAGCAGAGATCAAATAAGGACCCATCTAACCCCCATCCCCACGTGTCTTTACAAACTCTCTGCTGCTTTTATAGGAACATAAAATACATCAAAATTGCTCTCTTTTTTTCTCTGAAGTACAAGATGATTGCCACATCTCAGGATCACTGTGTATTTGTTCCACACAAGGACGCCGCTTGAACAAGATTTAAATAAGTTATTGCCGATTCTTAGAACTCAGCAGCACATGGAAGAGAAGATTATCTTGTTTCTGTATGTCACACTTATAAATGAGAAGATTCTGTAATATTCTGTTAGATAAACATTGATAATAAAATAGAGTGCCAGCATGATCCGAATCTCTTTATTTAAATACTGAGCAAATTGTATGCACAGGAAATAATAGGGCTATCGCAGAGGGTACTGAGGACATTTATGGAAACTGTACGAATTCAATAGAAAAGTCACCAAAATCAAATTCACAAGACACAGTTTTGAGTCTCTAATGATCTGTAACTGTCTATAACAGTATACCTAAAGCAGCGGCTTGGGAGGCACATGCGGCTCTTAGCTACCTTTGATGTTACATCCAGCTGTCTCTCAGCTGAATGCCTGCTGCATTAAAGAAACTCAACATAATGAAATACTTTATAATGTAAATAAGTGTGTACGATAATTGATCAATGTACTTAAAAAACTGTATTTGAGACAGCACTCGGCACCAAGTTGATCAAACCAAGCTGCTTACCAGACCATAGGGACCCTAAAGTTATAGAGTGGTCACAAAAGCTCAAAGATATACAGATCTCCCAATCACTCCGATGATACCGATATTCCAGGGTTTCATTGGTCACCTAATGGCCAGCACAGATCAACAGACATATGAACTTATCCACATAAAAAGTAAAGAAGCCTTCATAGTTTAATAAATGATACGTTTTAACGAAACATATTGAAGTATTAGACACACATGCATAAAGAAGTACCGGCACGTGCTGACGTCATAGGTCCTGGCTTACGCATTTCGTCACAATTGACCACTTTGGTGACCACTGTATAACTTAGGAGTCCCTATTATCTGGTAAGCGACTTGGTTTGATCACCTTGGTGCCAAGTGTTGTCTTCCATCATATTTGCAGCTGGTGTTGAGTTCCTTTGTCTCATCACTATATGAATCCATTAATTTGAATATCATTGAATTGGAACATTTATGGACTGTTTCTCATAATTTTTAACATTGCACACTTAGATTTCTTATCGCTACTTTTAGCATAAAATTAAATTGACTTTTTCTCTTACTTGCTGCTATTATTAATGATGTATTACACTGCATATTCGTTTTTAACCAATTTTTTCTTTTTTTTTGTAAGAGGGGGTTACTGCCTTTGTTTTTTAACTTCCCAGTGGTATAGAGCTAGAGGCTGGCAATAGTATGTAAGGGGAGTGACACTTCCTCCATGTTCCCTTCCTCATTGGGTGCCAAGTGAGGGTCACATTAGAGGCCTACCCTGGGGTACAAGCTATGCTAGGCACCTTGAACAAGGTCACTTAACTACACATGGGGTACCTTTACTTTTGTGCTATTTTCATCAATGCCCTGGGACAAGGCTGAGGCCGCCATGGAGGAAAACTCAACCTTAAGGCGGGCCTCTGCTTTTAGCGATGAACGTACACTATGTACACTTGTACCATAACTGTTCTCCAGTTAACCTTCAGGTCCCTGTGACAATGTACACCTGTACATCTGTAGCATGCATTTAAGAGGGACATGCTGAGCCTTGTCTACATTCACCTGTCCAGTGCATAACCGCTACCTCACTCCCAGTAATGGTATGGGATCCCACGTGCACCTAGCGTGAACTCCATGTGTGCACTTCCTTAAATCTTGCTTTTCCGTAACTGTGCTCAGGCCGGGGACCTCTGCTGCATAAGTCTGCTCCTGTTGCTGTGGGAGACGAACCATTCACGGAGAGAGTGCAGACAACACCCTTGCTGCAAGAAGCTTTTCCACCTGTCACAGACATGCGCTTCACAACAGGCTGCTTGGTAAACCTCCATTACCCTTGGTAACCACTTGTATCTGCATACCATATAGACTCCTTGTACTGATGTCTTCATATCCCAAAGTGCTTTAGTGACCCGAGCTGTAGAAATCTGCCATGTACTTGCATTACATCCCTTGATTAACGTCAGTACAGGCCAGAGAACGGTTTTAAAAGCTTTATTTCAAAAAGTGCAACATATTATAAAGTCCAACATGCAAGAACAGTCTTTCTTCCTACATCCCTATCCTTAACTCAGGCTACCTGCTGCCCTGGCATACCTGCATACCTTGTATAATAAAGGGGGTCCATTAGGGTTGCCACCTCATCCCTTTAAAACTGAACACATATTAACTGCACAGGTTCTGGGGCTAATTTAATGCAGGTAAGGCACTAAGTAAATTTAATTACCACCTTAAAGAGGAAATAAACTTCTATCTTTAAGTTTTACCTATAGGAAAGCCTATGTTAAGGCTTACCTATAGGTAGTGTAAATATCTCCTAAATATGCACTGTTTAGGAGATATTTACTGCCCTAGCAGCCAGTTATGTCACTGGTGCATGCGCTCTGAAGGAACGGGCCGCCTGTGCCATTTTTTCAGAGCAGCGTGACGTGAACAGCGGCTCCCGTGCACATGCCCGGCTCATGCGCAAACTCGGAAGGAAGACCAGGTATAGATGGATGCCGTCTCCAGTGATGACCTCGCATCACTAATGTGCTTTGTTTTCAGGTAAATTTTGCATAATGTGCTAGCATGCGATGCATGCCAGCGCATTACGTCTTTGCCTTGCAGGTAAGGCAAGAAGAAAACCACTTTAATCAGCCAAACAACCTGTGAAATTAATATGTGTTTGGTTTTAAAGGGATGAGGTGTCAAACCCAGGGTCCATCAGTGGCATTCCCCAGTGGTTGGTGTCTTCGAGGAGGAACCCCAGGTCCCGATGACCTCTAACATTACGATCATTGCAGCAACTCTCACTCCCAGCTTGGCTCTCTGACTCTCTCCCCTTCTGACTCTTGCTTTCTCTGCTCTGGACCACTTTCTCCCATATATCCCAGGATCAGTGGGTTGAACCCAAAGGAAACCCGCCAGGCAAAAAAACTGGGAAAAACATTAACGCTCACACTCCTGTCCGGAGCATCACCTAACTATTCCAGCTGCAACCTGCTTACATTTACATAAAAATTGAAGAAGGAATAAGCAGGGAGTCTGGAGATGTAGAAGAGATCAAGAGCAGGGGTGGGCCTGAACTAGAGATGCACCGATACTATTATTTTACGAGTACCGATACTTTTTTTTGAAGTACTCACCCATACCAATTACCAATACCTACCGCAACTGTTTTGTTTATACTTCAGCTGCCAGCAATGGTACAAAGCTTTGAAAAGTTATTTACAAATGAAATGGAAAAAAAATGATTTAATTTTGTTCTATTTTCAATGCGAAACGTGTAAATATATGTTAAAGGTGTAAAAATATTAATGAACAAAGCAAACAAAAAAAAAGTTTTAATTATTAATAGTTTATAAAATAGAAGTGAAGAAAAAAAATCAGCAGTAAAATAATATTTAAATGGAGGAGGATAAGGAGTTAATTAAGGCTGATTAGAGTAAAATAAGGGTTAATAAGGGGTTAAACAGAGAAACATTAAAAAAATGTTTTTTATTTGACAGGTTGTTTTAAACTGACTTCATCTGCAGATCGCAGTTCATCCCTTTGATCTGTAGATGAATAAAAACAGCAAGATACAAAAAGAAACAATGTTTCTTTTTATCTTTCGGCTGAGTGATGTTGTTGATAAACATTGCCCGGCAGCTTTTTTTTTTTTTTTTTTTGACAGCTCAAATTGCTGGGACTTCAGTTTACACTTCAGCTGTCAACAGGGGAACCCCCCAACAGCTGAATGAGTCATCGGTTGTGAAGGACGGAGTGGCCCTGCTCCATAACAACCGATAATTGACGACTTTTTTTTAACCTTTCAGCTATCAGTGGGGGAATCCCACTGTCAGCTGAAAGAACAGAGCCTGACAGTATCGGTTTTAGGTATCAGAGCATTTGCATGAGTACCAATACTTGTGCAAATGCTTAGTGTGAACCTCTCTGGAGAAGAGCACATTGCAGGGCCTATGACCTGGGAGAAACCAAGACTATAGCACACAGCAGCCCCCCATCTCTATCACTACCCCACTACAGGCCAATTACGACATTTTGGTTTCTTCTTCTATAGTTATGGACGTCATCCATATGTTTGGGACTAATGTGAAAAATGTATATAGATCGAAAAAATGGGACTTATAAACTGAGGAATAAACAAGGTTTTTTTTTGTTTTTTTTTAACAGAATGTTAGATTACATTGAAAAGGTTAAAAAAAATCAGAATTAAAAGATTTATTATGGAATCTTGTGTAATCCATTAGTTATACCACATACCATAATCATTGTGCCCACTGAACAAAGTCACATGAAATAAACTAGTTTATACAGTCATATGAATATAAGAACAGGACATCAATGTAGCAGGAGAGAGGGACATCACAGTTTTCTGGATCTCAACGCATTTCACAGATTACGCTTCCTCAGGAGATCTGTTTCAGTGCATACAGTATAAGTAAGTGACTGTTTAACCGCAGAAAGAAGGGGGCACAGATAATATCATCCCAGATCCATAGTCCCCAATAGGGGCGGACACACATAGAAGGGGGGGGGGCACTACACGACCAGGGCATCCAAATTTAACCCGAGGATGTTATATCAAGCCTAAAAGTTGCTATGGTTCTAACTCCAAAAAAAAAAAAAGTATGTATTTATTCGGATATAAATGTAGGAAGTGTTATACCGCCTAAGGACATGTGCCAATGCCACCAAAAAGCCCCAAAAATAAGGAAATTGACCAGTACCAGGTACTGATCTATTAAAACAGTGGCATAGTCTCTTCCCTCCTGCAGAATCACAGCATGTTTGAGACTAATGCTAGCTTTGGAACAGTACATAAAAATGAAATCCGACCACGAAGAAGGGCCTTGCACACATTTGTCTACTCTGAGGAGTACAAAGAGCCGCTGACTTAAAATCCCTATTCTGGAGAATATAATGATGAGTAGGGATGAGCCGAACACCCCCCGGTTCGGTTCGCACCAGAACCCGCGAACGGACCGAAAGTTCGCACGAACGTTAGAACCCCATTGACGTCTATGGGACTCGAACGTTCGAAATCAAAAGTGCTCATTTTAAAGGCTAATTTGCATGGTATTGTCCTAAAAAGGGTTTGGGGACCCGGGTCCTACCCCAGGGGACATGTATCAATGCAAAAAAAACTTTTAAAAACGGCCGTTTTTTCGGGAGCAGTGATTTTAATGATGCTTAAAGTAAAAAAAAAAAAGTGAAATATTCCTTTAAATATCGTACTTGGGGGGTGTCTATAGTATGCCTGTAAAGTGACGCGTGTTTCCCATGTTTAGAACAGTCCCTGCACCAAATGTCATTTTTAAAGGAAAAAATCTCATTTAAAACTGCTTGCGGGTTTAATGTCATGTCGGGTCATGGCAATATGGATGAAAATCAGTGAGACAAACGGCATGGGTACCCCCCAGTCCATTACCAGGCCCTTTGGGTCTTGTATGGATATTAAGGGGAACCCCGCACCCAAATTAAAATAAGGAAAGGTGTGGGGCCACCAGGCCCTATATACTCTGAACAGCAGTATACAGGCGGTGCAAACAAGACAGGGACTGTAGGTTTGTTGTTAAGTAGAATCTGTTTGTAATTTTGAACATTTTTAACGTGTTTAGCTCCAGCCAAAAAATCTTTTCTAAGCTTTTTGGAAAACATAGGGAAGGGTTATCACCCCTGTGACATTTGTTTTGCTGTCTTTCCTCCTCTTCAGAAGATTTCACCTCACTTTTTTGTCCCAATGAAAAATGTTTTTTGAAAATTTGGGTTTTTTTGTGGAACAAGGATTGGAAAGCATCAGTGGAAAGGAGAAATTGTTTTCCCATATTAACTCTTACAGGAAAGAATTTCCCTTCCTAGGGGTAGATTTTATCTCACTTCCTGTTGTCTCCTTCCGTTTGCAAGTAGGAGTCGTTTGTAAGTTAGATGTTTGAAAGTAGGGTCCTGCCCTATATACTCAGCAGAAATTTGGGCCTTAGGTGTTGCTGTGGCCACAACACTGTAAGCCCTCACAGGGCCCTGCTGTGAAATATTAGATCAAGAATTGTAATTACATGCCCCTGTTGAACAGGAGCTGAAAAATTAGGCCTTAGGCACTGGTGCTGGTGCCACAACACTGCAACCCCTCACAGACACTCTAGTTGGAACGCAGGAACGAGCCCTGCTGCAAAGTATTGCTTCAAAAATTGTAATTACACGCCCCTGTTAGACAGGGGCAGAAAAATTGGGCCTTAGGCACTGGTGCTGGTGCCACAACACTGCAACCCCTCACAGACACTCTAGTTGGAACGCAGGAACGAGCCCTGCTGCAAAGTATTGCATCAAAAATTGTAATTACACGCCCCTGTTAGACAGGGGCAGAAAAATTGGGCCTTAGGCACTGGTGCTGGTGCCACAACACTGCAACCCCTCACAGACACTCTAGTTGGAACGCAGGAACGAGCCCTGCTGCAAAGTATTGCATCAAAAATTGTAATTACACGCCCCTGTTAGACAGGGGCAGAAAAATTGGGCCTTAGGCACTGGTGCTGGTGCCACAACACTGCAACCCCTCACAGACACTCTAGTTGGAACGCAGGAACGAGCCCTGCTGCAAAGTATTGCATCAAAAATTGTAATTACACGCCCCTGTTAGACAGGGGCAGAAAAATTGGGCCTTAGGCACTGGTGCTGGTGCCACAACACTGCAACCCCTCACAGACACTCTAGTTGGAACGCAGGAACGAGCCCTGCTGCAAAGTATTGCATCAAAAATTGTAATTACACGCCCCTGTTAGACAGGGGCAGAAAAATTGGGCCTTAGGCACTGGTGCTGGTGCCACAACACTGCAACCCCTCACAGACACTCTAGTTGGAATGCAGGAACGAGCCCTGCTGCAAAGTATTACATCAAAAATTGTAATTACACGCCCCTGTTAAACAGGGGCTGAAAAATTGTGCCTTAGGCACTGGTGGTGGCGCCCAGAACCAAAAATGTTCTTACAAGCTATCAGCGTGATGATTGAGGAGGAAGAGGATAATTACTCAGGGATAGTCACTCAGCATCAGCATAGGCAGTCTTTGAAGGGATCTGAGATTTCAAAAAAAATTATTCGGTTACATCAGCATCAGGTGCTTGGTAGCTGGTGGTGATCCAAGACTCATTCATTTTTATGAAGGTCAGCCGATCGACCGAGTCGGTGGACAGACGCACCCTGTGATCGGTTACCACGCCTCCAGCAGCACTGAATGTGCGTTCCGAAAGAACGCTGGATGCAGGACAGGCCAGTAGCTCAATTGCATACTGTGCAAGCTCTGGCCAGTGATCCATCCTCAAGACCCAGTAACCCAGAGGATTTTCGGTGGGAAAGGTGTCCAAGTCTGATCTTGCCCCTAGGTATTCCTGCACCATGTAAAACAGACGCTGGCGATGGTTGCTGGAACCGATCATACCTTGGGGCTGCGGACCAAAAAATTGTCTGAACGCATCGGTCAGACGGCCACCTTCTCCACCGCTCCTTCTTTGACTGACCGAAGCCTCAGCAACACGTTGTCCAGAAACAGGAGTTTGTAACCTCCCAGTCTCTGGGAACGCGTTGCACAGACCTTTCTGCAAGGCCTCCCGAAGATGTTTCATCCTCTGCTCCCTCTGCGATGGCAAGATAAGGTCCGCAACCTTACCCTTGTAACGTGGATCAAGGAGGGTTGCCAGCCAGTATTGGTCCTTCTCCTTGATACCACGAATACGAGGATCCTTACGCAGGCTTTGCAGGATCAGGGAGGCCATGCAGCGTAGGTTTGCTGAGGCATTCGGTCCGGAGTCCTCTGGGTCACTAAGAACGACATGGTCCGCAGCCACCTCCTCCCAGCCACGTACAAGTCCATGTGTTTCTTGGGACTGATCCCTTAAAGACTGCTGCTGATGCTGAGTGCCAGGCTCCACCTCCATACTGACACAATCTTCCTCCTCCTCCTCTTCCTCCTCGTCCTCTTCCTGTGTGATCGGCGGGCACGCAGGAACACTGTCTGGATAAAGGGGGCCTTGAGAGCTAAGGAAGTCCTCCTCTTCCTGCCTCTGTTCTGCCTCAAGTGCCCTGTCCATTATTCCACGCAGCGTGTGCTCCAACAGGTGGACAAGGGGGACAGTGTCACTGATGCATGCACTGTCACTGCTCACCATCCTCGTGGCCTCCTCGAATGGTGACAGGACAGTGCATGCATCCCTGATCATGGCCCACTGGCGTGGGGAAAAAAAACCAAGCTCCCCTGACCCTGTCCTGGTGCCATAGTCGCACAGGTACTCATTGATGGCCCTCTGCTGCGTGTGCAGCCGCTGCAGCATGGCCAACGTTGAGTTCCACCTGGTGGGCATGTCACAGATTAGGCGGTTCTTGGGCAGGTTAAACTCCTTTTGGAGGTCCGTCAGCCGAGCACTGGCATTATATGACCGGCGGAAATGCACACAGACTTTCCTGGCCTGCCTCAGGACATCCTGTAAGCCCGGGTACCTGCCCAAGAACCGCTGCACCACCAAGTTAAGGACGTGAGCCAAACAGGGCACATGGGTCATTTGTCCCTGTCGGAGGGCAGAGAGGAGGTTGGTGCCATTGTCGCAAACCACCATTCCTACCTTAAGTTGGCGTGGCGTCAACCACCTCTGAACCTGCCCCTGCAGAGCTGACAAAACCTCTGCCCCAGTGTGGCTCCTGTCCCCCAAGCACACCAGCTCAAGCACCGCATGGCATCTTTTGGCCTGCGTACTTGCGTAGCCCCTTGAACGCCTACGGAGCACCGCTGGTTCCGAGGAAGAGGCCATGGAGGAAGAAGAAGAGGAGGGGGTGGAGGAGAGAGGTGTGTCACAATCAGCATTTTGGAGGCGTGGTGGCGGAACAACCTCCAACACTACTGCACCTTGTCCTGCATCCTTCCCAGCTGCCAGCAGAGTCACCCAATGCGCCGTGAAACTTAGGTAACGTCCCTGTCCATGCCTGCTGGACCATGAGTCAGCGGTAATATGCACCTTACCGCTGACCGCCCTGTCCAGCGAGGCATGGACATTGCCTTCCACATGCCGGTAGAGAGCCGGAATCGCCTTCCGTGAGAAAAAGTGGCGTTTGGGTACCTGCCACTGAGGAACCGCACATTCCACAAACTCACGGAAGGGGGCAGAGTCTACCAACTGAAAAGGCAGCAGTTGAAGTGCTAGCAATTTTGCCAAGCTAGCATTCAACCGCTGGGCATGTGGATGGCTGGGAGCAAACTTCTTTCGGCGGTGCAGCAGCTGGGGCAGGGAAATTTGCCTGGTACAATCTGACGTCGGTGTACCAAAAGCAGATTGCCCACAAGTACTTGGCTGTGACACATCTAATTCTACACCTTCATTACTCTCACTGCAGGTCTCAGAGAGGACTGAAGGTCTAGTGGGGTTGGAAATCTCAGCTGATGAGGAGCAAGGAGAGATCCTCTTTGTTCTTTGGTGTGGGTCTTTTAGATACGCTTGCCAACGAACTGCATGGCAGGTCAACATATGTCTGGTCAAGCATGTGGTACCCAAGCGGGAGATGTTTTGGCCACGCGAGATACGCTTGAGACATATGTTGCAAATAGCAGCGGTGCGATCTGATGCACTCGTCTCAAAAAAGGCCCACACCAAAGAACTTTTTGAATAACGCGCAGAGACTGCAGCGCCCTGCACATGTGGAGCTTTGGGGTGTGATGCAGTCAATGTGCTGCCCTTAGGCTGGCCCCTGGAGGGCATCCTGCCTCGTTGGTGATGTGCCGCTGCCTCCTCCTCCTCCTCCTCCTCCTCCTCCTCCTCTCTCCTATCAGGCACCCACGTTGAGTCAGTGACCTCATCATCCCCTCCCTCCTCATCACTGGAGCAAACCTGGCAGTATGCTGCAGCAGGGGGAGCATGACTGCCAGATTGCTGTCCTTCTTGGGCACCCCCTCTGTCCGTGCTCATGTTACTGCCTTCATCGAGCTCAGTATCGTCATCAGAGCCTTCCAAACGCTGGGCATCCTCCTGGAGCATGTACCCAACACTGTGGTCAAAC
This sequence comes from Aquarana catesbeiana, assembly GCF_042186555.1. Taxonomy (NCBI): domain Eukaryota; kingdom Metazoa; phylum Chordata; class Amphibia; order Anura; family Ranidae; genus Aquarana; species Aquarana catesbeiana. Next base: position 82,820,899 of record NC_133324.1, on the reverse strand, counting down.
AGTTCGAGGGAATCCTCATGAGGACATGGTGGAGCTAGGGAAGGAGTCACTGATGACATTGAGCTGAGGGAAGAGGCCGCTGCTTTGCCAGACAAAGCACCCTGGGCATGGGTGAGAGAGGATGAGGAGGATGAGGACGGCTTGGTCATCCCCTCGACCAAGTCTTCCGCATGTTGTGGCTCAACACGGCCAGCTGCCGAAAAAAAGGCCAAGCGTGTCCCATGGCCACGTGCTGATGAGGATGCACCGTCTCCACGACCAGCACTAGACACAGAGCCTGCTTGCCCTCTCTTATTGGCTTGTGACTGTCTGCCTCTCCTTCTTGGCCTTCCAGACATACTAATGGCCTGTAGCTGCACTAAGCTGGGATAGAACACCTGTAATTTTCTTCAAGTAGCTTTATATACTGTAACCAGACAAGCCTGCCTGTCAGTAGGAAGATAACAGGAACGGATCTAGCTGAACACTGTGAGCAGGACGCACTGTACTAAATGTAAATAGTCTAGCTGCCTGACCGTGGTACTAATAGGATCAAATAGAACACCTGTAATTTTCTTCAGGTAGCTTTATATACTGTAACCAGACAAGCCTGCCTGTCAGTAGGAAGATAACAGGAACGGATCTAGCTGAACACTGTGAGCAGGACGCACTGTACTAAATGTAAATAGTCTAGCTGCCTGACCGTGGTACTAATAGGATCAAATAGAACACCTGTAATTTTCTTCAGGTAGCTTTATATACAGTAACCAGACAAGCCTGCCTGTCAGTAGGAAGATAACAGGAACGGATCTAGCTGTACACTGTGAGCAGGACGCACTGTACTAAATGTAAATAGTCTAGCTGCCTGACCGTGGTACTAATAGGATCAAATAGAACACCTGTAATTTTCTTCAGGTAGCTTTATATACTGTAACCAGACAAGCCTGCCTGTCAGTAGGAAGATAACAGGAACGGATCTAGCTGAACACTGTGAGCAGGACGCACTGTACTAAATGTAAATAGTCTAGCTGCCTGACCGTGGTACTAATAGGATCAAATAGAACACCTGTAATTTTCTTCAGGTAGCTTTATATACTGTAACCAGACAAGCCTGCCTGTCAGTAGGAAGATAACAGGAACGGATCTAGCTGTACACTGTGAGCAGGACGCACTGTACTAAATGTAAATAGTCTAGCTGCCTGACCGTGGTACTAATAGGATCAAATAGAACACCTGTAATTTTCTTCAGGTAGATTTATATACTGTAACCAGACAAGCCTGCCTGTCAGTAGGAAGATAACAGGAACGGATCTAGCTGAACACTGTGAGCAGGACGCACTGTACTAAATGTAAATAGTCTAGCTGCCTGACCGTGGTACTAATAGGATCAAATAGAACACCTGTAATTTTCTTCAGGTAGCTTTATATACTGTAACCAGACAAGCCTGCCTGTCAGTAGGAATTTAACAGGAACGGATCTAGCTGAACACTGTGAGCAGGACGCACTGCACTAAATGTAAATAGTCTAGAAGATAACAGGAACGGATCTAGCTGAACACTGTGAGCAGGACGCACTGCACTAAATGTAAATAGTCTAGAAGATAACAGGAACGGATCTAGCTGAACACTGTGAGCAGGACGCACTGCATTAAATGTAAATAGTCTAGATAGAAGATAACAGGAACGGATCTAGCTAAACTGAATACAGTGTATATATATATATGCAACACCTGGGATGCATATATATACACAATACACTGTAAGTGCAGCTAACTGACTGACTGTTCTGCCTAATCTATCTAACTCAAATCAAATGACACTGTCTCTCTCTCTCTCTATCTCTCAGCACACCGGAACACACACTACACAGGGCCGCCGTGCAGGCGGCCTTATATAGTGTGGGGTGTGTACTAAATCCCCTGAGCCATAATTGGCCAAAGCCACCCTGGCTTTGGCCAATTACAGCTCTCTCTACTGACGGCGCTGTGATTGGCCAAGCATGCGGGTCATAGTGCATGCTTGGCCAATCATCAGCCAGCAATGCACTGCGATGCCGCAGTGAATTATGGGCCGTGACGCGCCACACGAATTTAGCGCGAACGGCCCATAACGTTCGCAATTCGGCGAACGATCGAACAGCCGATGTTCGAGTCGAACATGGGTTCGACTCGAACACGAAGCTCATCCCTAATGATGAGTTCCTACATCCAAGTGGATTGGACAGGAGCTGGAATAGTCCCCTGGTCCCCTTCCCTTTACACCCCCCCACCTTTTTTTTTCTTTTCTTTTCCGCATCCTTTCTTTTTCTTTTCTATACTGCTCTTATTGTTTTTGTTTGTGTGATCCTTTGGGTCACTCCTGCCTCTCTTCTTCTTTATAAAAACTGTGTCTACCGTAGAAATCACCACATGGGGTACGTAGACTCCCTTGACCCAGGCTTTCTGGATCATTCTTGATGCATGTTTGCCTCTTTTATATGCACTGGTATTTAAGATGTAGCCTTATCCATGGCAATGTTTCATTTCAAACCTGTCAATGCTGTGGTTTCTGAATTTACCGTGTGTTATCTTTAAATAAAGTATTGGGAAAAAAAAACTGAAATCAGGGCACAAACTTTTTAAAAAAAATATATATATGACAAAAGGTTCAGACCCCTCGCTATCCAAAATAAAATTACTTTTGCAGATACACTTTATGAAGTTAGCACTTTCCTTGTAGCTCTGGGTCATGGGCTCACATCCCTACCGGGCCCCTATCTATTTAAAATGATACTAATGCCACGTGCACACGATCGGACTTCTCGTCAGAAAAAGATATGACGGCTTTTCCGACGGGATTCCGCTCAAGCTTGCCTTGCATACACACGGTCACGCAAAGTTCGCTGAACTTACGACCGCCAAGAACGCGGTGATGTACAACACTACAACAAGCCGAGAAAATGAAGTTCAATGCTTCCGAGCGTGTGTCGAATTGTCTCCGAGCATGTGTAGGAATTTTGCGCGTCGGAATTGCCACAGACGATCGCATTTTCGGATAGGAACTTTTCCCGACCGAAAAATTAAGAACATGCTCTTGATCTTTTGCTGGCTGGAATTCGGCCAGCAAAAGTTCGATGGAGCATACACACGAAGCATACACACGGTCGCACTTTCCGACGAAAAACTCTCATCGGTCTTTTGCGGGCCGAAATTCTGATCGTGTGTACGCGGCATATGGGCAAAAATGCCTTTCAGTAGACATGTGCAGAACGGAAAAATTAGTTTCGTTTAATTTCAGACAGATTTGTTATGTTACTAATTTTGTTTCGGTATGAAATTTGTTTAGTTTGGTTTCAGAATTTGCTTAGTTTAGTTTTTGTTGAAAAACTCTGCCCCCCTGCCCCAAAGCATCTTGTCCCCATGTTGATGGAGAGAAGGGCCTCATCCCCACAACTGTGGCCGGTGGTTGTGGTGGTCTGTGGGCAGGGAGCTTATCAGAATCTGGAAGCCCCCTTTAGCCCCCCCATATGTGAATGAGTATCGGTTACATCGTACCCTTACCCATTCACCCCAAAAAATTAATGGGAAGCCAGCTGACAGACGATGAGTCATAGTTGTTAAGGACGCGGGCGGCCTGGCTTCCCATCACGCTGCTTAACAGCCAGCTATTCTTCACAAGGAATTTGAATCGGACGATCGTTTTTCGACCGATCTGAATTCTAATTGTTCTGAAAAGTTGGAATTCATTGGAATACGAATAATCAAAACTAATTTTAACAGATTTCAACAAAATTCATTACTATTCGTTACTATTTTATTCAGAGATCCGGATACATCCGAATCTCTGAATAATCAAAAATCCATCCGAATTTGTATTTGGACCGAAACGAATTGCACGTGTTTAGCTTCCACTGCTCTGAGCTGGAAAGCCGGGAGAGCAGCTGTACTCCTGCGCATCGCTGGATCGAGATTGGGATCAGGAAAGTATTGGGGGGAACTAGGGGGGAACTGCATACTAAAGGTTTTTTACCTTCAGGCATAGAATGACAAACGGACACTTTTTACATCTGGAAGAGAAGAGATGTAACCTCCACAAACAGTATGGAAAGGTTGAATAAGAATTATCTGGCTGCTAAAGACGTAATCTACTGTATGTCCTACAATTTGAAGGCAGTATGTAAGTCACACATTTGTACCTATATACACTATATTACCAAAAGTATTGGGACACCTGTCTTTACACACAAATGAACTTTAATGGCATCCCAGTCTTAGTCTGTAGGGTTCAGTATTGCGTTGGCCCACCCTTTGCAGCTATAACAGCTTCAACTCTTCTGAGAAGCCTGTCCACAAGGTTTAGGAGTGTGTCTGTGGGAATGTTTGACCATTCTTGCAGAAGCGCATTTGTGAGGTCAGGTACAGATGTTGAACGAGAAGGCCTGGCTCGCAGACTCCACTCTAATTCAAGGTGTTCTATTGGGTTGAGGTCAGGACTCTGTGCAAGCCAGTCAAGTTCCTCCACCCCAAACTTGCTCATCCGTGTCTTTCTGGACCTTGCTTTGTGAACTGGTGCGCAGAACAGGAAGGGGCCATCCCCAAACTGTTCCCACAAAGTTGGGAGCATAATATTGTCCAAAATGTCTCAGTATGCTGATGCCTTAGGAGTTCCCTTCACTGGAACTAAGGGGCCAAGGCCAACCCCTGAAAAACAATCCCACACCATATTCCCCCCTTCACCAAATGATTTGGACCAGTACACAAAGCAAGGTCCATAAAGACATGGATGATGGAGTTTGGGGTGGAGGAACTTGACTGGCTTCCACAGAGTCCTGTCCTCAACCCGATAGAACACCTTTTGGATGAATTAGAGTGGAGACTGCAAGCCAGGCCTTCTCGTTCAACATTAGTACCTGACCTCACTAATGCGTTTCTGAAAGAAGGGTCAAACGTTTCCATAGACACACTCCTAAACCTTGTGGACAGCCTCCCAGAAGAGTTGAAACTGTTATAGCTGCAAACTCAATTTTGAACCCTACATCCTAATACTTTTGGTAAATGCATATACTAGTTCTGTGATATCTATATTTGTTCTTGTTTGTAACTTCTAAGTTGATTATATATTGATCATGTATGCATTTCTTTAGCTAGACTACTCACCCTTACATCCAAGAATACAAAGCCCTGAGGAAGCAAATAAAGTGAAACACGTCGACCTTTGATCTCTTGGATAACCCTTTGGGAATCATATAGTAATTGAGTAGTATATATGTTTTTTGTAGGTCCCTCATCTGTGGAGCCCAGATTTTTGAATTTTCTTTTAGTATATGATTTTAACTGTAATAAACTTTATGTAAACTTTTTTACTCACTGATTTGTTTGCTCCATTTGTACCAGTAAAATCCAATCACAATTTTCGGTTTTAGCCACATATGGAAAGGCTTCTTTACACTCAGTAAGAGCATTTTAGTTTTAGTAAATCAACCCCTATGCAAGGAAGGAAGGAAGGGAAGGAATTTGTATGTTGTCTTTCTGTATTTGTGATGGAAAATATTAAAGCATATATCAACTCATTGGCTCTTGTGTAAAATGCCATCAGAATGTCAATGTGAACACCCAGCTGTGCCTGCCTATTTACTTACTACTTTGTGGACATTGTAACAAGTCACAGTGCGGTTGATTTACTAAAACTGGAGATTGCAAAATCTGGTGCAGCTGTGCGTGGTAGCCAATCAGCTTCTAGCTTCAGCTTGTTCAATTAAGCTTTGACAGGAAAACCTGGAAGCTGATTGGTTTCTATGCAGAGCTGCACCAAATTTTGTACTGTCCAATTTTAGTAAATCATTCTCAGTATTAGAGGAAACAATAAGGGTCGGATTCATGTTAGACAACTTGTAAACACACAAATGAAGTATATGCTGACCCTGTATTCTTCCTGACCACACACAGTGGTATATCATCTATGGGTGCAATGTGTATGGTGCAGAGGGACCCCAAAAATATATGTAGATTCTGGTCCCTTAAAGCAGATTACACAGCACAGTGCTTGTGCTGTGTAATCTGCCCCCCTCTAAACTGTAAAAAAAAAAACCCTGAACCACTTCATGTATGCCCTCTCTAAATAGACCACGATAACCAGGGCTGCTCCACCCTGATCACCATGGTCAAAGTACGTCCCTCCTTCATACGCTGTCCCCTCTGCTCTCCTCTCTCCCCCCTCACCCCCTCCTTCCTCCCTGTCATCTGCCTCTGTATCTGTCTCCGGCTGGCCCCAGTTGTAAAATAAAATCATACAGTTTTCACTGCCAGCCTCTCTATTACAGGTTGGCATAGCACACTATGCCATTAGTTTTACAAAACGAGTGTTGTAAATATGTGATTTGAGCTGTCTTCAGGCCAGTCACATGGCTTGCGGCCGCATTCCAGCTCCGATACACGGCTTTTGCAGAGGAGACGAGCGACCACGTGATCTCCCCGGATGACGTCAGAGGGAAATCACGGCCCTCCCTCAGAAGACATCCATCAGAGCTGGAAAGCGGGTGTACTCACTTTTGTTGCCAGCGGTTTAGACATTAATGGCTGTGTGTTGAGTTATTTTGAGGGGACAGCAAATTTACACTGTTATACAAGCTGTACACTCACTACTTTACATTGTAGCAAAGTGTCATTTCTTCAGTGTTGTCACATGAAAAGATAGAATAAAATATTTACAAAAATGTGAGGGGTGTACTTACTTTGTGCAATAATCCGCCATTACCAGTCAATTTTTTTATGCCCTTTATTCGTATTTCTTTTTTTGCTCTCAATGGTATATCTTGCTCACTATATTCCCACGTTATGTTCCCGTCCCTCCCATAACGTGAAGTGGATTTGTTTTTTCTTTTTCGCTATTTCCTTGTTATATTGTAAAACAATAAAGATATATTCGCCTCTAAATTGTCATTGATTGGGCTGTGGGGAAGGCTTAATATATCATTTGATTTTATGAATTCCTTGGTCAGTTTTATGTGTATTTCATTTGATACTGTATTTTGAAGGTGAATACGTTCTTATATCAGATTTATCCCAAAAGGACATCACAGATGTCATAAGTGCGTAAGTTAATCTAAAAAACATGATCGAGGTTTTATGCTGTGTCATAAAATGTCCACAGACCAATTAGCTGCAGACCTCATTAGAAATGTTATAAACTGTCATAATTATTTTTATATTGCCAATTACAGTTGTTTTTCATTCCTCAACGTAGCTGGCATTTCGTTGACATTTTTATTGTGCATTTAAATTTACAACTAAAATACAAAGTCAATTAGCTTCATTTCCAATGCAAGGCTTTGCGCATTTTTACTGTAACAGTTGTTTTTGCTGCTTTTGCATTATACAAGAAGTAGAAGGGACTTGGGGGTGGTATTTGGGAGCCCTCCAGTCACCGTTTTTGTTAATTGGGGCTTCCAGATTCTGGTAAGACTTGCCCACAGATCCCCACCATCACTGGTCCAGTGTTGTGAGGAAGATGCCTTTGTTCTCATCAACACCCACTTTCCACTCCACTCTCCACTCCACTCTCCACTCCCCAAGTTGAGGGACTGTGGCCTGGTGTTGATCATTAGTGGGGGAACAATGCAAGCTGCATGCTCCAATAAAGCCTTTTTTTTAATCTTTACTGGCTAACTTAAAGTGGGACTTTAAAGTGGTGTTCCCATTATAAAAAAAAAAAAATTAAAAGTCAGCAGCTACAAATACTGCAGCTGCTGACTTTTAATAATCAGACACTTACCTGTCCCAGGGTCCAGCGATGCGGGGGATCGAAGCCCCGCTCATCTCCCCCTCCGTTCGGCGGCCCTGGCATTGAAACTGTGGGCGTCCGGCATGCGCGAGCGGCGCCACGAGCCGTGATTGGCCGCGCAATCATCTGGGACCTGTCACGTGTCCCAGATGATTGACAAGAAGGAGGGGGCAGAGCTGAGCCCTTCCTGCGCCGAGGGGAAGTGATGTCAAGAGCCCAGGCACTAAAGGAGGCAGACTACGAGGGACCCCCTAGCAACAGCCATTTAGAGGTGAGTTAAAAAAAAAAAAAAAATTTCCAAATTTTTTTTTTTTATTTTTTTTAGGCACATTGATGAATTTTTTTTTTTTTGGGTGGAACACCACTTAAAAAATAAATAAATAAATAAAAACTTTGCAATAAAAAGCCTGCCTGGTAATTTTTCTTTAATTTTTTTTAGGGCTGTTACTGATTAAAATTTTCATGTTTGATTACTCAATTTCTCTTTTAATCGATTAATCGACTAATTTCGATTAATTATAACGCACATACAGATCCAACTACTTTTAGCTGATGCAATGCGTAGCTCCTCCCCTGTACGCGTTACGTTCAATCAGACCTTCCTCAGAACTTCCTCAGGGGGGCGGGGCTACAGCGTCACCCTACAATCAGGGGGACCAATGGAGAGCCAAAGACATCCATCACCTGCTGAGCCAGCAAAGTGTCAGCTCTTTGGAAAAAAAAGTGCCCTCATCATAAATGTTTCTTGATTGCTGGATAACCAATCAATGTCAGTTCATCGTCAAACTGACTTACAGCCAGGAAAGCCCTCAGAAATGTTGATTTTCATAGCCAAGTCCAGGCTTTACATAGATGTTTATCTGAATACTTTGACCAGTGAGATCAATCAAATCGTTAGGATCTGTCCTCCTCAATTTATGATTTCACGGACATCGACGTCACCGGACTCCTCCCCCCTTCTCTTTGTTAGCAGACGGAGGCACTTGGGGAAGGGCGGAGGAGTCTGGTGACGTCGATGTCCGTCGGAACTCCCTGAAGACCGGGAAGCCGGCGGAGAGGTGAGTACAGATTAAAAGAATTTTGATCGATCAAAAAAATTAACAATTAATCAAGGAATTAATCTTTAATTTTCCCAGCCCTTTTTTTTTTAGAGGATGTATAGTGGGGTTGATTTACTAATGGCACATTGGGGTTAATTTACTAAAACGGGAGAGTGCAAAATCTGGTGCAGCTCTGCGTAGAAACTAATCAGCTTCCAGGTTTTTTTGTCAAAGCTTAATTAAACAAAGCTGAAATTAGAAGCTGATTGGCTACCATGCACAGCTGCACCAGATTCTGCACTCTCCAGTTTTAGTGAACCAACCCCTATAGTCTTTTCACTTTGCAGGGGGAGTTACATATTGCAAAGTACCTTTCCCCAGAGCTTAGTGAACGCAATGTAATTTCATTTTGAAAAGAACACCACATCATATGCAAAGAAAATAAAAAATAAAAAATTCTCCTTGCATATAATTGGATAATAGAAGGCAGCGGACCTTCACCTAATTCCCTGGAGTAAGTCCCCTTGCAATGTACAACTTCCCTTGCAAAGTGAACAGTAGCTTTCAGTAAATAAACCCCACTGTAACTCTTCTGCAATAAAGCATTCTTAATATATAAATAATAAATGATGTGGAACCAGGAGCTCCTAAACTGTATAAATAAGAAAATCCTATTATCAGCAATTAGGGAAGGTCCCTGAACCCAGTAATCATTTATGAATTAAACAAAGAGTAAATAGGTGATAACCAGGGGCCATTATATGATATTTCATTAAAAAGTTATTTTTATTAAATGTATCAAAATGTAAACATCAATACTATATGCACACTTAAAGGGTTTGATTTACTAAAGGAAAATAGACTGTGCACTTTGCATGAGCAGTTGCTCCAGAGCTTAGTAAATGAGCAGAAGCTCTGCTGACCTCCATCATCCAATCATGTGCAAGCAAAAATGCTGTTTTTTTTTTTTTTAATTTTCCTTGCACGTGATTGGGTATTCTTTGCAAAGTTAAACTTTTACTTATTTATTAAGCTCTGGAGCAACTGCACTTTGCAATGTGCGCAGCCTATTTGAATTTAGGAAATCAAACCCCAAAGCGTCACTCAAGGCCTAAGCCACAGCCAAAACAGAAAGTGGGGGGAAGTCCCTGCAAAGTGGGGAAATCCCGGTGTGTCACCAGACCTAGTGTCCCCATTGGAAGATTCCACCTCTATTATTCTGGTGTCAACCCAAAATTTGAGATTTTCTTTTGCTTTCACTTTTGATACGGTTAATCAGGACAAATAGCAAGGGTTAATCTCCCCAACCGGCACACAGACAGCAATAAAAACTGACAGGTGTTCTAATCCCTCTCCATCCAAAATGAAAAAAAAAAAAAAAAAAAAAGCTTTTAGTTATACTTTAACCACTTGCCGACCGCTGCACGCCGATATACGTCAGCACAATGGCAACGGTGGGCTAATGGGCGTACCTGTACGTCCCCTTTAAGAGGTGGGGATGGCAGGCTCGCACGGGCCCGCCGCATACAGGGTGACCGTGCCCACAATGTTGGTCTCCCAACGATCCTGTCACAGAGCCGCAGCACGGGGAAGTGCCTATGTAAACAAGGCATTTCCCCGTTCTGGCTTGTGTCATGACAGAGATCACTGCTCTCTGTCATCGGGAGCAGTGATCGCTGTCACGTGACTAGTAGCCCACCCCCCCCCACAGTTAGAATCACTCCCTAGGACACACTTAACCCCTTCATCGCCCCCTAGTGGTTAACCTCTTCACTGCCAGTGTCATTTACACAGTAATAAGTGCATTTTTATAGCACTGATCGCTGTATAAATGTCACTGGTCCCAAAATAGTGTCAAAAGTGTCCGATGTGTCCGCCATAATGTCGCAGTCCCGATAAAAATTGCAGATCGCCACCATTACTAATAAAAAAAAAAAATTAATAATAAAAGTGCCATAAATCTATCCCCTATTTTGTAGACGCTATAACTTTTGCGCAAACCAAACAATATATGCTTATTGCGATTTTTTTTTACCAAAAAATATATAGAAGAATACATATCGGCCTAAACTGAGGAAAAAAAATGTTTTTTTATATATTTAATGGGGATATTTATTATGGCATAAAGTAAAAAATATTGCATTTTTTTCAAAATTGTCGCTCTTTTTCTGTTTATAGCGCAAAAAATAAAAACCACCAAAAGAAAGCTCTATTTGTGGGAAAAAAAGGACGTCAATTTTGTTTGGGTGCAACGTCGCACGACCGCGCAATTGTCAGTTAAAGCGACGCAGTGCCGAATCGCAAAAAGTGCTCTGGTCAGGAAGGGGTTAAAATCTTCTCTGCGGTTTTTATTTTTTGCGCTATAAACAAAAAAAATGTCACAATTTTGAAAAAAAAAACCCAATATTTTTTACTTTCTGCTATAAAACATAACAAATAAAAAAAAATGTAAAAAATGTAATTTCTTCATCAATTTAGGCCAATATATATTCTGCTGTATATTTTTGGCAAAAAAAAATCCCAATAAGCGTATATTGATTGGTTTGCGCAAAAGTTATAGTCTAAAAAACTATGGGATATTTTTATGCCATTTTATTTGCTTTTTTTTTTTTACTAGCAATGGCGGTGATCTGTGATTTTTAGCGAGACTGTGACATTGCGTCGGACAAATCGGACACCTAGCTGACACTTTTGAAACTTTTTTGGGAACCAGTGACATTATTACAGTGATCAGTGCTAAAAATATGCACTGCCACTGTACTAATGACACTGGCAGGGAAGGGGTTAACATCAGGAGCGATCAAAGGGTTAAGTGTGTCCCTAGGGGGTGCTTGCTAACTGTGTGGGGAATGGACTGACTGGGTGAACGCAGAGATCTGTGTTCCTGCTTCGCAGGAACACAAGATCACGGTGTTCTCCCCTGTCAGAGCGGCGATCTCCTTTCTGCATCTCTGGGGAACGATCGGTGGGCCCTGGCGGTCATCAGGTCCACAGGACCCGCTGATTGGCTCCCCCTCTGGCCTATTGCACAAAATGCTGTACAGGTATATCGTTTTGCGCAATAGAGCCACCCTGCTGCAGTATGTCTGCAGTGGGCGGTCTTTAAATAGTTAAATGGTTAAAAACCAAATGGTTATTAACTATTTAAGGAAGGAAAAATTGTATGAATTTTTCACATTTTTTTAACATTATAAGGAAAGAAAGAATTCTTACCTGGGTGTTCACAAAATTCTTGACTATGTACACTGACTGAACTTTAACCCCCTAGGCGCCAAGCGCACGCAAATATGCGGTCTCTTGGCAGCTGGGTCTTGACGCCGAGTGGCCACATATTTGCATGCAATAGCGCCGATAGAGCTGTGCCGAGTTCCCGACACAGTTACCGGTGGCTGACTAAAAGCTCCCATTCGCTGCTGACCATAAGCCCCGCCTCCCGGTGTTCTTCAGCCATTGAAGGGCCTGCAGATTCCGGCTCTAATGGATTATTTAATCTTTGTTTTGCATTATAAGGCCTGGTTCACACCTATGCATTTTTCAGTGCGTTTTCGGTTTTGCAGAAATGCACTACAGTCTATTTAACATGGTTTCCTATGGGTCAAGTTCACATCTGTGCATTTTCTACTGGTGCGTTTTTTTGGAAAGGGTCAGGGACTTTTATTTCCCCACATCAGGTTGCGTTTTTGATTCCATAGACTTCAATGGAAACATAGCAGAAACGCATAAAAAACTAGTGATTTCTGCTGTGTTCTTGCTGTTTTTTTCTCACATGACAACAGACATCTCTCAAAAAAATACAAAACGCATCAAAAATGCATTAGAAATACATCAAAAACACATGTAAAAAATGCAAAACGCATTAATCGCAACCTACATAGGTGTGAACCAAGTTTGATCATTGATTTATTTAGCAAATAAAAGAAGTCTGTTTATTATGTCTGATGGTTGATTTAAGTAGCAAGTATGGTTGATTAAAATGAGTTGATACAATGATGGCATCACAGAATGCCCGGATTTTTCAGAATATCCTAAGAAAATTTGAATAAAAATCTAACTGTGATTGGTCACTTGCAGACCGCCTGCCCACAATGTACTGCGGTCGCTGCCTATAAGCACCCCCCCCCCCCAAGCGGGAGCCTGTCAGTGAGTCTCGGCCAATGATTCATGTCCGAGACCTGCTGATCGGCTGTGCCCAATAACAGCCCGGAGCCCTGTGCTGACAATCAACACAGAGCTCTGTACCAAGGAATGAGAAACTTGGAGATCTGTAGTAAAAGCAGCACACTTTACACATAATACACATAGTTAGGCACACATTTAACCCCTTCCCAGCCAGTGTCATTAATACAGTGATAGTGTATATTATTATCCCTGATCACTGTATTAGTGTCACTGGTGATGTCAGTGGCAGTTTGTCAGTCCCCCCCCCAGCGTCAGTTAGTGTCAGATTTCTCGCCTCACTATCCCAGTCCCGTTATAAGTAGCTGATTGCCAACATTACTAGTATTAAAAAAAAAAAATATTCCAGTATATATACCATAGTTTGTAGGCACTTTAACCACTTGCTTACAGGGCACTTAAACCCCCCTCCTATCCAGACCAATTTTCAGCTTTCAGCGCTGACGCACTTTGAATGACAATTGCGCGATCATACAACACTGTACCCAAATGAAATTTTTATCATTTTTTCACCACAAATAGAGCTTTCTTTTAGTGGTATTTGATCACCTCTGCGGTTTTTACTTTTTATTAAAAAAAACTGAATTTTTAAAAAAAAAAATGTTTATTTTTTTATATTTTGTTATAAAAAATTTTAAACGGGTAATTTTTATCCTTCATTGATGTACGCTGATGAGGCGGCAGTGATGGGCACTGATAGGCGGCAGTGATGGGCACTGATGGGTGGCAGTGATGGGCACTGATGGGTGGCAGTGATGGGCAGCACTGGCAGGTGGCACTGATTGGCACTACAGGTGGGCATTGATAGGTGGTACTTGTGGGCATTGATAGGTGGCACTTGTGGGCACTGTTAGGTGGCACTGTGGGCACTGTTAGGTGGCACTGTGGGCACTATTAGGTGGCACTGTGGGCATTATTAGGTGGCACTTTTAGTGGGCACTGATGAGGCAGATGTGCCTCTTCCACTTGGGGACCGATGTCCCTCACATCCGATCCGGTGATCGGCTTTTTTTTCTACTTGCGCTGTCAGCATGAGTAAAAAAAAAAACAATTACCGATCTTTTGTTTACATCATGTGATCAGCTGTCATTGGTCGACAGCTGATCACATGGTAAGGGGCCGGGACCGGCCCCTTACACAGATCGGTGATCAGCCGAGTCTCAGTGACTCGGTGATCACAACGCGCCCGGCGCGCGTCCTGCAGGGAGCGTGCACAGGGGAGGCCGTCATATGACGGCCTCCCGGGAATGTAGGTCTGCGCTGTGGCTGTCATTCGGCTATAGCGCGGATGTCTAGAGGTTAACTTTCACGCAAACCAATAAATATTCACTTATTGGGATTTTTTTTTTTTTAACAAAGACATGTAGCAGAATACATTTTGGTCAAAATTTATGAAGAAATTAGATTTTTTTATGTTTTAGTAAGTAAGAAATATTGTTTATTTTTTTTAAATATTCCTTTTTTTTTTTATTTATATCTCAAAAAAAAAAAAATACAGTGGTTGATCAAATACCACCAAAAAAAGCTCTGTGTGAAAAAAAATGATATAAGTGCTGCATGACCAAGCAATTACCAGTTAAAGTAGTGCTGTACTAAATAGCATAAAATGGCCTGGTCATGAAGGGGGTAAAATGTTTCAGAGGACAAGTGATTAACTGGCTACTAAATTCAGTGAAACGGTGGGCCTTGTTCATCAAAAACACAGAAATAAGTACTCCACAAACAGCAACCACTCAGATTTTTAATTTTTTATTTTGAGAAAATGAAATAAAAAATCAATTTGTCCTTATGGGGATTATCTGTGTTCACTCCCTTTTATCCCACTTTTATAACTAGGTCCCTGTATAAACAAGCAGTAATAAGATACTTGCAACATGAAAAAAACCATTGTTATCCTCAGGCATTTTATGCAACATCTGATAATTACATTACAGGTTTTCAAATTAAAAAACGATAGGAGGACAAGTTGGAACAGTACGTGAGAATAAGCGATAAATTATATTAGCTTGTTAGGCAAATAGCCTGGGAAAACGTGGACTATTGTTTATACTGGATACTGTAATGCTGCGTACACACGATCAGATTTTCCGACAACAAATGTTGGATGTTAGCTTGTTGGCGGAAAGTCCGACCGTGTGTATACTCCATCGGACATTTGTTGTCAGACTTTCTGCCAACAAATGTTGGATGGCAGGTTCGCAAATTTTCCACCAACAAATGTTTGTTGTCGGATTGTCCGATCATGTGTACACAAGTCCGTCGGACAAAAGTTCACGCGTGCTCAGAAGCAGAAGCAGTCGGTCTTGTAAACTAGCGCTCGTAATGGAGTATTAACATTCGTGACGTGGTAAATTATGCAATCTCAAAATGCAGCGCACAATTCTCTTCTTCTTTAACCACTTCCATACAGGGCATTTTCACCCCCTTCCTGCCCAGGCCAATTTTCAGCTTTCAGCGCTGTCGCATTTTGAATAACAATTGCGCGGTCATACTACACTGTACCCAAATGAAATTTTTATCATTTTTTCCCCACTAATAGAGCTTTCCTTTGGTGGTATTTGATCACCCCTGCATTTTTTATTTCTTGTGCTATAAACAAAACAAGAGTGACAAGTTTGAAAAAAACACAATATTTTTTTACTTTTTGCTATAATAAGTATCCAAATTTTATTTTTTTTTTAAACAAATTTTTTCCTCATTTTAGGCCGATACGTATTCCTCTACATATTTTTGGTAAAAAATATCGCAATAAGCTTATATTTATTGGCTGCGCAAAAGTTATAGCGTCTACAAAATAAGGGGATAGATTTATAGCATTTTTATTATTTTTTTTTTTTTTACTAGTAATGGCGGTGATCTGCAATTTTTAACGTGACTGCGATATTGCGGCGGACACATCGGACAATTTTGACACATTTTTGGGACCATTCACATTTTTTACAACGATCCGTGCTATAAAAATGCATTGATTACTGTATAAATGTGACTGGCAATGAAGGGGTTAACCAGGAGGGGGTGCTGTAGGGGTTAATGTGTTGCTAGGGAGTGATTCTAACTGTGGGGGGAGGGGATTCACAAGGGGAGGAGACCGATCGGTGTTCCTCTGTACAAGGAACATACCATCGGTCTCCTCCCATCTGACAGGACGTGGATCTGTGTGTTTACATACATAGATCCACGGTCCTGCTCGGTTACCGGGCAATCGCGGGTGCCCGACGGACATCGCGGCCGCCGGGCACGCGCACCGGGACCTGAGCGTTGCGGCGGGCGCGCGCGCGCACCCTGGGCTGCCTGGAAGGCTGCGCCGTCATATGACGGCGGCCCAGGATAACAGCTGCACCGTCCCGCCGTCATATGACGGCGGGTGGGCAGCAAGTGGTTAATGGGATAATAATGAAGCTGCTTTGCTGGTGATACTGATGGAGTTATTGCAAACGAAGTTTCAAAGGCTTTTTTTTTTTTCTAGTGATATCAAAAATAATATTATTATGTTTTATTTTTTTATTTTTATTTTTTGGCAAGTTACCACAACACCATTATCCTGTAGTTTTTAAGATCAAAGATACAACTATGTTTATGTTCCTTGTCAATTTTACATTGTATTTTATAAAATGTAACTGCCTACTCCCAAACTGTGGTTTGAAGTAAAACACATAGCCAAGTATTATTCTACACAATGTTTTTATTGTGCATTAAAAAAAAAAAAATAGACATGCTATCTGCCAATAGAACTTAACCAAAAAGTGCATTCTATGCATTCAAAAATATAGAAAATATACCAAATCAAATCATTATTATTCAACCCAAAAAATAATGTCAAAGCAATAACTCCAAGGCCAATAATAAATGACGCGTTATCTCCTCCGATTCCGCAACATGTCTGGTTGACGAACGGCCGTTCAGAAACTAACTGAAAAAGCAATAAATGAAAAACGCAAAAAGAAAAGCGCGAATCAACACTCACCAAACTTCTATTAACATGAAATTAGCAGAAGGAGCCCAAAGGGTGGCGCTAAAGAGCTGAAAAACCACATAGTACGTCTAGTACGTCACTACGGTCGTAATTGTTGGCCAACATTTGTGTGACTGTGTGTATGCGAGACAAGTTGGAGCCAACAACCTTCGAACAAAACTCCACGGTTTTGTTGTCGGAAAGTCCAATCGTGTGTACGAGGCATTAGACTTACACCTTGCCTATTTTGTGTTGTTATTGCAGTCTGTAGATGTCATATAGAAAGCTGAATGATGGGAAAGCTTGGTGCAATACTGTCATGTAGCTGTACGGACGTTGTGTTCACATACAACAAAAATGTTATAGCCTGAGCACCTGCACATCCAGTTTTTGTCGTCCAAAAATTCGGAATCGGCTGTTGAAAGCACCATACCAACGATCAGAAAATCGGCAGATTGTTCTTTTGGACAACATTTTACTTCTGGTTTTCTGATCTTGTGTACAGGCCTTAAGACCCCATACACACTATACAACTTTTTTTGTCAGATTTCCTTTAGATTTACCAAAACCATGTAGTGCAAGGGCCTTCTTGATTGCATACAAATTGAAACTCTAAATCAGACTCCAGATCAGCCTCTTTAGCATTCAACCTTCAGATCAACTCCTCTTAAAACTCCCCTTCAGACCCCAGATCAGTCCCTTCACCCTCCACGACCTCTACGGACCTCAGATCAGTCCCTTCACCTTCCACAATCTCTTCAGACCTCAGATCATTTCCTTTACCCTCCACAACCTTTTTATACCTCAGATCAGTCCCTTGACCCTCCACAACCTCTTCAGACCTCAGATCATTTCCTTCACCCTCCGCAACCTCTTTATACCTCAGATCAATCCCTTTACCCTCCACAACTTCTTCAGATCTCAGATCTGTCCCTTGAGACCCTCCACAACCTCTTCAGACCTCCGATCAGTTCCTTCAGCCTTCACAATTCCTTTTGGACCTATGATCAGTCCCTTCAGCCTATACAACCTCTTCAGACTTCAGATCAGTCCCTTCAGCCTACACAACCTCTTCAGACCTTAGATCAGTTCGCTCAGCCTTCACAATCCCTTTGGACCTAAAATCCGCCTCTCAACTTGTTCATACCTGAGATCAGTCCCTTCACCCTCCACAACCTCTTCAGACCTCCGATCAGTTCCTTCAGCCTTCACAATTCCTTTTGGACCTATGATCAGTCCCTTCAGCCTATACAACCTCTTCAGACTTCAGATCAGTTCCTTCAGCCTTCACAATCCCTTTGGACCTAAGATTCGCCTCTCAACTTGTTCATACATCAGATCAGTCCCTTTACCCTCCACAACCTCCTCAGACCTTAGATCATTCCCTTCACCCTACAAAACCTCTTCAGACCTCAGATCTGCCCTTTACCCTTCACAGCCTCTTTAGACCCCAGATCATCATCCTCTCTTCCACCCTCCACAGCCCTTCAGACCTCTGAGCAGAGCAACACCTTAGAGCACACTGAGGACCTCTATCCCAGATTTCCCTGGGACTCTTTGTTATGTTTTTATCACATGACTAAAAATAGGAAGTGGGGATATATTTTCGCCACTCTTCTGTACTGTTTGGGCTTCAGTCTGACACCAGCATTGGATGCTGGATTGAGCATTCCAGGACCTGCCATTGAGACGCGGGGGGTGGTCCGCATGATTTGGCTTGACACTGTAATTATTCAAAAATGTTTCATTTCAAATTTGACAAAATGTTATTTCAAATTGGACAAAAACCATAGCCTAATCCAAACTGGCATAGACCTGGGAAAGCATGTTTCATTGTCCAATTAAAGCTGAAATCCAGGTATGGCAATTTTTACATAGTTACAATGGTCAAGCTTGGTCCAATGTAAGTATGTATGTGCCATACCTGGCTGATTCCCCTGGAAGCTGGAAATCTCTGTAGTGGGCACCGCTACTACAGTGATCTCCACTAGCTTCCGGGTCCCATGCCAAGCACCTGCCCTGCCGTATTGTGAATTCAGGCGGTCACTCTCTTGGCATGGGAACCATACTGGGAACACTTTGCATTTTTCTCACAGAATGCAAAGTGTTGTCTGATTGGATGAGATGGAGTGACAGGGTGGTGACGTCACGATCTCCACCTCATCCAATTGGTGATGTGGTTTGTCACTCTGACGGAGGCTCTTTACCATGTGATCAGCCGTGTCCAATCACAGCTGATCACGATGTAAACAAGAAGAACATTGATCGGCTTTTCCTCACTCGCGTCTGACAGACGTGAGTAGAGGAGAGCCGATCGGCTGCTCTCCTGACAGGGGGGGTCTATGCTGATGGTTTATCAGCGCAGCCCCCCCTCGGATGCCTACCCAGGACCACCAGGATGCTGCCAGGACCACCAGGGATTGCCACCACACTGGACCACCAGGTATGCCACCCTAGACCACCAGGGAAATGCCAATCAGTGCCCAGGCAGCCGCCAAATTAGTGCCCTGGCAGCTGCCAATCAGTGCCCATCCCCAATGCCTGCCAGTGCCAGTGCCATCAGTGATGCCTATCAATGCCATCTATCAGTTTCGCATATCAGTGCCGCATATCAGTGCCCATCAGTGCCACGTATCAGTGCCCATCAGTGCTGCCTATCAGTGCCCATCAGTGCCACCTATCAGTGCCACCCATAAGTACCCATCAGTGCAGCCTTTCAGAGCCCATCAGTGTTGCCTATCAGTGCCACCCATAAGTACCCATCAGTGCAGCCTTTCTGAGCCCATCAGTGTTGCCTATCAGTGCCCACCAGTGCCACCCATGAGTGCCCATCAGTGCTGCCTATTAATGCCCATCAGTGCTTCATATCAGTGCCACCCATCAGTGCCGCCTATCAGTGCCCATCGTCAATGCCCCTCAGTGTCCATCAGTGCCACCTCATTGGTGCCGCCTTATTAGTGCCCTTCAGGGCCACCTTATCAATGCCCATCAGTGAAGGAGAAAACTTACTTATTTACAAAATGTTATAACAGAAATAAAAGAAAAACTTTTTTTTTTTTTTTCAAACTGTTAGGTCGTTTTTTATTTGTTTAGCAAAAAATGAAAAAACGCAGAGGTGATCAAATACCATAAAAAAAAGCTCTATTTGTGGGAACAAAATGATAAACATTCTGTTTGGGTACAGTGTAGCATGACCGCGCAATTGTCATTTAAACAGCGACAGCGCTGAAAGCTGAAAATTGGCCTGGGCAGGAAGGGGGTATAAGTATTGAAGTAGTTAAAAATGTTAAAATGGATAAACCTGGAATAAATGAACTGCTTCATGTCCAAATGTTCTCTTGTAGGTGAGACGTTGTCATAAACTTTACTCTCGAATACTAGCCCCTGCCCTTGTAATTATAAAGGATGTGGGCACAGAAGGAACAGACTATTATCTTGCCGCTAGAAAGGTCAGGTTGGCATGTAGGCTCATTTACATAGAAGATATGGTGCTTATTGACTGGGATCTAATTAGGAGCAACAAGCAATGTGCAGATAATTACTGTAAGGTTATGAAAAAACCAGTAGAGGAATGAAGCAAGAAATCAAAAGGGATATGTTCATATTTCAGTTATGACAAATCAAAAGGAGAGACTGTAGTCAAAGAAGAACTGGCAGCAAAGCTGTTCGGCAGATCCAGTTTTAGGCTAGGTTTCCACTAGTGCGTCCCCAAAGTCGCGCGATTTTGCCGCGATTTTTTACCGCGATTTTACCGCGACTTTTTACCGCGATTTGAAGCAATGCCTGTATCTATAGACCTCAAGTCGCATCAAAGTGGGACCAAAGTAGTGCAGGGACTACTTTGAAGTCGCTGCGACTTGAAGTCGCACAGATATGAACGGTACTCATTGGAAATCATGGGAAACAATTTGTCATGCGACTTTTCAGTCCCAAGTCGCATGAAAAGTCGCACTAGTGGAAACAGAGCCTTAATCTTATCGCCATCTTCATAAGCTCCATCTACATTAAAGGGCCACATATATTATGTTACACAAACGAGGAATCAAAACCTCTGTACTTATCTATATAAACTAAACTCAAGAACATAAATGTAAAGCAGTATTAGCAAAGATTTATTATATTGCAGCTTACCAATTCTTAGATCTGGTGGCTGCACTTGTTTGCTTTTTTTTTAGGCTTTCTTTCCTTTACTTTCATCTGGTGATCCAGCCAGTGCATCTGTTGTTTTTCAACAGAACAAGCTCTCCTGGAAATATAGCAGTTAGGGTGTTGAGACAAACAATTTGCCACTGACAGGGGTGCTTAAAATGATCAACTTTTTTTTTTTCATGTAAAACCTTTATCCCCAAAGAAAAAAATAAAAAACTGTTGCTGTAACTGCTTGTGTAACGGCAGTGAGAGCTGAAGTTTGGCTTCAGTTTGTTAGTGTATCTAAATCTAGAATAAAATTTTCCTCTCATCCACTTTCTTAACTTTTTGTAAACCACCCTACTTTTTTTTTTGCTCCATTAACGTATTCTATATACAGTATCAGTGTTATGCTGCTGACTATTTTAGAACTTATACTGCTGATAAATGTGGGTGTTATACTGAAGCTTTGGGTGGGTTGTCGTTAGGCTGCTGGCATTTAAAGGCTGGGTTCTCCATTATATAAAGTCTATGTTCCAGTATATCCAGTTCCCACCCAGGCCAATTCTGGGTTTTTTCTCCTATGTGTAAAAAGCATAATTTTTTAGCTAGATAATTACCCGGACCCCCCAAACATACAGCTATCTGTCTGTCTGTCTGTCTGTCTGTCTGTCTAGACAGACAGACAGACAGACAGACAGACAGACAGACAGACAGACAGACCTAGATAGATATATATATATAAAATATATATTATATATTTAGCAGTGACCCTTGGGAATATAATAGCGGCCATTGCAATTTGAAAAATATATGCTAAATATATAAACTCTCGCTAATGGTGAAACAAAAATTGGTGAAATAAAATTGCAGCTGCTATACACAAAGTGCTAATCACTTGGAAAACACGAAAAGGTTGATATAAATATAGCGCTCGCAAACAATAAATAAATATGGAGTGAAAAATAATAAAACAACACAAAGTCCAAAACAAATGACTCAAGGTGCTCC
The DNA here is from genome assembly GCF_042186555.1 of Aquarana catesbeiana. Taxonomy (NCBI): domain Eukaryota; kingdom Metazoa; phylum Chordata; class Amphibia; order Anura; family Ranidae; genus Aquarana; species Aquarana catesbeiana. The sequence goes on along the minus strand of NC_133324.1, from coordinate 82,798,855 downwards.
AATCCAAAATGAAGAGAAGAAAGGTGCTTGATGATGATGCCCTGTGGGAGGGCGAAACGTTGACGCTATTTCCGGGATTTCTGACGTCAGTTCTGGTCGTTTGGAACGCACGCTTGGAACGGCCGTTTTATACGATCTGCTCCATGCTTGATGCTTGTTTTTATCCTATGTTTTGTAAGTACCCATCTTTTGTTTAAATAAATCCCTTTTTGATGGTACTTCACTATCAGTTTGTTTTTTTACATCTGGGTACATGTTTTGTCTGGCTGAAACCATTCACCAAGCAACCCTGGATCTGATGACCTGATCTCCTATCCATCATCCTAAAGACATCCATATTAAGCCTTAAGTGACCCACCAGAATGAAAAGCTGGGGGTCATGTGGATCTGGTGAGTGGGGACACATAAGGGGGTGTTGTGCACCTGAATTTTTTGAAGCACCTTTCTTCTCTTCATTTTGGATTGGAGCACCTTGAGTCATTTGCTTTGGACTTTGTGTGGTTTTATTATTTTTCACTCCATATTTATTTATTGTTTGCGGGCGCTATGTTTATATCAGCCTTTTCAAGGCCATTGCAATTTGGTATGTCACACAGTATTTGCACAGCAATTTTTTAAACCCAATTTTTTTGGAAAAAATACCCTTTAATGATTTTTAATGCAAAAAAAAAAACACAATATACAACCCAAAACCCAACATTTTTGAAAAATGTAAAAGATGATGTTACGCCAAGTAAATAAATACCTAACAAGTCACACGTGGAATGGTGCTAAACTTCAGTAATTACAATACTCCATGGGCTATGCTTTAAAACTTTGTACAGGTTACAGAGGAGGTCTGGTGCTCAAACTATTTCTCTTGCTGTAACGTTCTTGGCGATACCCCACATGTGTGGTGCGAACGCCGTTTACATTTGCGGTGCAACCTACCTATGTTTTCGCTTCTGTGTGCGAGCACAAAGGGGCGGGGGCGCTTTAAAAATTTTTTTTTTTTTTTATCACTTTTATTCCTAATACAGGAAATGTAAACATCCTTTGTAATAGGGATAAGGCATGACAGGTCCTCTTTATGGAGACATCTGGCATCAATGAGACCCCAGATATCTCCTCTACCCTGGAAAGTAAGAGATTAAATAAAAAAATTAAAACACATCGATCTCTGCTTTCCAGGGAAAAAAAACTGGCAGTGTTTACATCTTCATCATCATACTTCATGAAGTCGCTTCCAGCCTCCCAATGTCATATAGATGGCCGGGGACCATCCGGACCCAGGCCAGTTCTATGGTAAACCGGCACCACCGTCGGATCGAATCTCTGACTTCCCAAAGGCACAGGAAAGCCCTGAGACATCCTCTCCCACTTAGGGTTGCCACCTTTTCTTCAAGTCAAACACGAACACTTTAGTGGCACACAGCAATTTTTTATTTTATAGTATAAACTATACATAGATTTTGCTATTAAATAACATCATATAAAGTTAAGAACAAGAGTCCCCCTTTATATCAGAGTCCACAGAGCTCCTCTTTTACATCTGAGAGTTCCCTTTCACTGTAAGGGGGGACTCTGCAGACTCTGATGTAAGGGAGAACTCTAGGACTCTGACATAAGAGATGCTCTGGGAACCCTGATTTAAGGGGGAACACTGAGAACTCTGATGTACGGAGAGGACTCTGATGTAAGGGGGGAACACTGAGAACTCTGATGTACGGAGAGGACTCTGATGTAAGGGGGAACACTGAGAACTCTGATGTACGGAGAGGACTCTGATGTAAGGGGGAACACTGAGAACTCTGATGTACGGAGAGGATCCTGATGTAAGGGGGAACACTGAGAACTCTGATGTACAGAGAGGACTCTGATGTAAGGGGGAACACTGTGGCCTCTGGTGTAAAGGGGAACTCTGATGTAAGGGGTGCTCTGAGAACCCTGATTTACCTTAGTGTACTCACTCAGACGCAGGAGAGAGAAGGGGGGGGATTTTTATCACAGACAGGGATGGATGGTGAGCTCACTCACCCCTTGGCAATCAGAACCTCTTATCCAGATGTATCTGAGGCTGCTGGACTTCAAATTTCCAGCCCCCACGCTCCTGAAACCCTGGACGCATGATTCTGTCTGGGTGAATCCCGGACAGGTGGCAGCCCTACTCCCACTGCCTGTAAAAGCCATCCAGTGGCTAAACAGCTGCTAGGATGGCTTTTACAAGTGAGGAAATCGCCGGTTGAAAACAATATGCCCATATGCCCATAGCTGCAGACATCATCCAGATATCACCACTTCAACATATGACATTCTACGGGCGGTAAGTGGTTAAGCTGGTGCCATATACACTGCCCCAGGTTTCCTGTTTCAGGGTGGCTCCTTTCTCTTGCAATGTCCTATGGAGCCACCCTTGCATGCAGAGACTGTGTCTCCCTACATTGTGTGCATCAATAGAAACACACAGCCCCATAGCCTAGAATGGCATGGCACTCCCCTGCTGCTTCCTCCACATCCACTCTCCAAGCTAGCAGACTGTTTTCAGACTGTCCACTGTTAACACTTTCCTGTGATGACTGGAAGTTCAGGGAAGCAGCACTGAGAGAGCAGGAGCCAGCAGCATTGAAAGTTGTAAACTGCAAGTGCAGAGGTATAAATTTTAATAAACTGTATACAGTACAGGGGGTTGTTTATTTTATTGTGTTCAATTTATTGAGCTAAAAGAAAAATGCTGAGGGTTTAATACTACTTTAGGTTATTTTTTATTATTTATTATGATCAGCTATTATTATTATATATATAAATTGTGTTCGGCCAGTCCTGTAATTTGCACACTCCTGGCACAGTCATACCATTATTTCCTTGTTTAGCATTGCAGCTTCTTATCATCCCTCCCTTACTATTACTAGCCTGCTCTCTAGCCAATGCATGGCACTATTGTGATATCACTAATTAAACGTTGGAGCAGGAAGATATAGAGTATGGCAGAAGTTTGTGAATCACAATAACAACTGAACAAAAGTACGAATATGGCAGATATAATCATTTGCATACATTTATTCCACATGTGTATATATTTTTGGGGATACTATGATGGTAAGAAATATTATGCATATATACAGTACATAGGTGCATGGTATATATATAAAGGATTAATCCTGATCATGAGACATCTGTACAATGTTGTATCTCAGTTTTACAACCCATGCTATGTTGTAGTGTCTATAGTGCTGTAAACATGACCTTTATAGAAGCATGCCCAGGAGGAGGATCACTATGTTGCAGTGAACGCAGCTTGATTATAGCTTTTGTAACATTTGGAGTCAACATTATATATTTATGTGGAAATAAATGGATGTAATTGTTTTATTGTATTTGCCACCCAGAAGGGGCTCCTTCTTCTGCCAAACCAGCTTGCCTCTGCCCCTGTCGCCCTGTGTTACTCCCAAAACAGTCATTTCATAATACATTGTTGTAGTAATATTGCCCAGTAGATGTGCACAACAAGGATTATAATAGGAAAGCATTGCAGAAGATGTGAAATGCTGGCTGGACTATAGCAGAGCATATGCAGCTGCTAGTAGCAGTTCAGTGGTCCATAGTATAGCAGATCCAGCAAGTAAGCAACAGGAGGGAGGGGGGGGTGCTGATGCCTAAACATTTTTACCTTAATGCAAGGCTTTGGGGCCACTTTAAGTGTATGATCTACCTGAAAACTTCTCAGATACTTCTCAATCATTGACACCCACAGATGTTCGCTCCTAGTATGTATGACATATGCATGTTTTGAGCCTCCAAGTGTTTAACTTACATTTATCAACATTCCAGATGAGGTCTTACTAATGATTTGTACAGGGTCAAAATTAACTCTCTCTCTGGAGTCCATTCCTCTCTTAAAGTGGATGTAAACCCAATGTCATCCTTTCTAAACTACTGCCATAGGGGTTATCTATAAGGATATACACGCCTCCTGCATGTATCTTTACCTGTCAAATGTCTCCCCTCTGTCTGTTATGAGACCCGAAAAACTGCAGATTCTGTGGGCGGGTCTGTTGTCTGGAGCTCGATGGGCGGAGTTGTGATGTCAGTAGACTCCCCGCCCACCTCTACACTCCCCTTGTCAATATGCATTTTCTCCTGTGTATTTCTTACACTGAACTTCTGCTATGATCTCTAACATCCAGTGAAAAGACAGGAAAGTAACCACATGACTTCAGCATGCCAAATCATGCTGAGGTGTGGAACAGCCAATCCTTGCAGAGCTGCTGAAGAAAGGAGTGGGGGAGGGAATTAAAAAATAATGCATGTCTTAGGCTAGTGCACGAGATGTAAATCACCTGTCACTCACAGCAAGGGGGAGGATTTGACAAAGTTTTTCTCTGTTTGTCAAGTTTTATCTCACTGAACAATAAAAGAGGATTGCTCAGAGATGGATTAACTCTGTGTGGCAAGACTGGGCTCAAATGATAGGAAATCTTATACTCTACAGTATGATATAGAAAAAAAAAAAAAATTTTCGGGTTTACATCCACTTTAATATAAGAAAGGATTTTGCTCGCTTTGGAGCAGCTTAGCATTGCATGTCATTATTAAGCTTATGATCTGACAGAACCCCCAGATCCTTCTCCACTATGGATCCCCCCAGTTGTACTCCCCCTAGTATGTATGATGCATTTATATTCTTAGTCCCCAAGTGTATAAATTTACTTTTATCAACATTAAACCTCATTTGCCACATAGTTGCCCAACAGAGCATTGAGGTCGGCTTGTAAGTTGGAGACATCCTGTAAAGACGTTATTTCACTGCATAGTTTGGTGTCATCTGCAAACACTAAATTGGTACTTTTAATCCCAGACCCTATATCATTTATAAAGATGTAGGGTACCTTGGGGTACACCACTGTTAACCTTAGACCAGCGGTAGGCAACCTTTTTAGCAGAGTGTGCCGAAAATTTTTGACAAGAAATTCAGAGTGGCGATTATATATAAAAAAAAAGTCAACTTTACATCCTCAATCATGATAAGAAAGAACTACTTGAATAACAGTACAAAATGAACATTGAGCTTTCAAAGATCAATGGTAACTTACTCTTGTTCCAAAAGAGGTGTGCTGTGAGGTAAGTACAGTAAGGTTGAAATGATTGTGCCAGCTAAAGACTTCTGTGAAATCACATCCCAGATCAGCCCCAATTCCTGCACCTTCTCACCTCAGATCAGCCCCAATTCCTCTTCTGGGAAGCGCTCTCCCAAGGGGTTTAGCTTGCGGCCGCGCTCCCGCTCCGCGTCATTGATTTGATTGACAGCAGCGGGAGCCAATGGCTACGCTGCTATCAATCATCCAATGAAGAGCCCAGAGCTGGGGGAAAGCAACGCGGGATCGCGCCCATGGAGATTCAGGGCTCAGGTAAGTAAAACGGGGGCTCAGGGGGGCCGGAGAGTGCAAGGTGTTTTTTCACCTTAATGCATAAGATGCATTAAGGTGAAAAAACACGCAGCTTTACAACCCCCTTAATTAACCTTTTTTTTGGTTAATTCACCTTTAAGGGGGTGTGGCAAGGTAGGATGTCCTATGCCTACATATGTTTGTCAGTAGGTGTCCCTCATACCCATCTCAAAATGTTGGGAGGTATGGACTACCTCTTACACGTTTGAAGGCCCTGGAGCACCAGGACAACGGAAACACCCCAAAAATTACCCCATTTTGGAAGAAAACAACCCAACATATAATCTATGAGCCACAATGAGTGTTTTGAACATGTCATTTTTTTCTACAAGTTTTTGGAAAATGTGTAAAGAAAATGAAAACGCATTTTTTTAACAAAAAATTGTCTATTTATACAATATTTCTAAGACATAGCATGTACATACCAAAAATTACACCCCAAAATAGATTCTCCTACTCCTCCTGAGTATGGCGATACCACATGTGGGAGACTTTTACACAGCCTGGCCACATAGAGAGGCCCAAGATGCAGGGGGCACCATAAGGTGTTCTAGGGGCATACATTTCAAATCTAATTTGACTACCTATTACACTTTTGTGAAGTACTCTAGTGGCATGGATGAGAACTGATGTGTCATGGATGAGCATGAATGGGGATGGATGAGCCGTGGATGGGGATGACTGAGTATGGATGGGATGACTGAGCATGAATGAGTATGGCTGAGTACGGCCGGGTACGGCAGAGTACGGCTGAGTACGGCTGAGTACGGCTGGGTACGACTGAGTGGCTGTGTATAGATGGGATGGCTGGGTACGGTTGAGTATGGCTTGGTACGGCTGAGTACGGCTGGGTATGGCTGAGTACAGCTGGGTATGACGGGGTATGGCTGAGTATTGCTGGGTATTGCTGAGTATGGCTGGGTATGGCTGGGTATGGCTGAGTATGGATGGGGTGGATGGGATGGCTGAACATGGATGGATGGATGAGTATTGCTGAGTATGGATGGATGGCAGAGCATGGATGAGTAGTGCTGAATAGGTATGTCTGGCTGAGCATGGACGGATGAGTATTGCTGAGTATGGATGGATGAATGAGCATGGACGAGTATTGCTGATTAGGGATGGATGGGTGAGCATGGATGAGTATTGCTGATTAGGGATGGATGGCTGAGCATGGATGAGTATTGCTGATTAGGGATGGATGGCTGAGCATGGATGGATGAGGCTGCAATGGGCACAAATCAGCACTGTGAGCACTACAGATCTAGCCCACAGCGCTGCTGCACCCGATCTCTCCTCTCTCCGCTCACACTGTACCGATCAGTACAGAAAGGGGAGAGAGGAACCGGATATTACGCCGGTTTGTTTACAAGTGATCGCCCCGGCATTTGACGGAGTGATCACGTGGAAAACGGCCGCTGTCAGCGGCCATTTACCGTGATCCATGATCCAGGGGGGTGCGGAAGCGTGATTCTGGGAGGACGTCAATGTACGCCCTCCCAGAATTATGGAGCCACGCTGTAGCTGTCATTTGGTTATGGCGTGGTCGTTAAGTGGTTAAGATACAAGTCCGATTTTGGACAAAAATGCAATTTTTGGTGAGATACTCCCAAAAGGAAATCACATCTAAAGGGATGCAGACCCTAACCCTTTCCTCATTAGAACACTGCAGGTGCAGCAGCTGATTGATTATAAAGTCACTCCCATTCACATTCACTTGGCACATGGACACAGAGAAACAAACAGCTATTTCTTCAGAACAAAAGGTAGGAATCTGCTACAAAGTTTGTTACAATCCCTGCAATGTACAGAGATTACCCAGAGGCTGGGGGGGGGGGGGGCTTATTTCTCAACAAAAGTGAATTAAATTCCATTATACCATGGCCCATTCTGGGTGTTCATCCATTCAAGAAAGGAGGAAAATGATTCAAAATATGGGCAAGAAACGAAACAACCCATTGGAAGACATTTATCTAAATAAAACCCTCCTCAACTGAAAAAACAAGAGAATTGAACAATTGAACACCCCTGGCCATATAGCAATCAATCTAGAAGCTGATTATATGTCTGATTAGGCCAAGAGGGTTCCCTGACTGAAGGCTCTAATGATGGCCACCGCCCCTTTAAAAGTAACAATAAGAACTGACGCTATACCATCATTAATTTGATCATTCAGCGACAAACCCATTGTAAGTCAAGGGTGGTGAATAAACTCTCAAATGATCTACTAATGGCTAAAGCCAATGGACACTATTCTGTACTACTTCTCCTGGATCTCTCTGCTGCCTTTGACACAGTGGACCACCCCCTCCTCCTCAAAAAACTCCACTCCTTCGGTCTCCGTGACTGTACTCTTCGCTGGTTCTCATCCTACCTATCACACCGCTCCTTCAGTGTCACTTACAACTCTACTTCCTCCTCTCCTCTTCCTTTTTCCGTTGGGGTCCCCCAAGGTTCTGTTCTTGGACCTCTCCTTTTCTCAATCTACACCACCTCCTTGGGTCAGTTGATTGCCTCCCACGGCTTTAAATATCATCTCTACGCTGATGACACCCAAATCTATCTCTCCACCCCCCAGCTCTCTCCATCTGTCTCCTCACGCATTACCAACTTACTAGCAGACATATCAGCCTGGATGTCACATCACTTTCTCAAACTCAACCTATCCAAAACTGAGCTCATGATATTTCCTCCCTCAGGTGCCACTTCCCCTGATTTCCCTGTCAAGATCAACGGCTCCACTATCAACCCATCTCCCCACGCCAAGGTCCTAGGTGTAATCCTGGACTCTGAACTAACCTTTCGACCCCACATCCTATCACTATCCAAAGCTTGTCGCCTCAGTCTTCGCAACATCTCCAAGATACGCCCCTTCCTAACCAATGACACCACAAAGCTTCTAATCCACTCCCTGGTCATCTCCCGCCTCGATTACTGCAACTCCCTCCTCATTGGTTTACCTCTAAATAGGCTATCCCCACTTCAGTCCATCATGAACGCTGCTGCCAGGCTCATCCACCACACAAACCGCTCAGCGTCTGCTACACCCCTCTGCCAACCTCTCCATTGGCTGCCACTCAGTCACCGAATTAAATTCAAGATACTAACTATAACTTACAAAGCCATCCACAACCTGGCCCCCAGCTACATCTCTAACCTAGTCACAAAATACCAACCTAATCGTTCTCTTCGCTCCTCCCAAGACCTCCTGCTCTCAAACTCCCTTGTCACCTCATCCCATGCTCGCCTTCAGGACTTCTCCAGAGCCTCCCCCATCCTCTGGAATGCTCTACCCCAATCCGTCCAATTTTCTCCTACTTTATCCACTTTCAGACGATCCCTGAAAACTCATCTCTTCAGAGAAGCCTATCTGGCCCCCACCTAACAACTGTACATTTATCTTCTCAATCAGCACATCACCCATAGTTATTACCTTTTGTATCTGTTGACCTTCCCTCTTAGATTGTAAGCTCTAAGGAGCAGGGCCCTCTGATTCCTACTGTATCAAATTGTATTGTATTTGTACTGTTTACCCTCAAGTTGTAAAGCGCTACGTAAACTGTTGGCGCTATATAAATACTGTATAATAATAATAATAATAATAATAATTCTATATTCATAAGGATATGCTTAGGCATTAGCCCTGGCAGTGAAAGGCAAAACTCCCTTCCCTAATTTCCTTGTTTTTATTCATATCTTTGCTCTGTTTACAGTAAACAACATCGGGTAAACAGTCACAGATTTTAAATCATCAGTTCAAAACAACCCTGACCCAAATAATTGGGCAGGTAAAAACCAATATCAAAACTTTAAATGAGCATGTGCCTGATACGTGTGGGAAGTTGTTTAGGTTGCATTCACACCTGAGCGTTTTAAGCTCATAAAACGCTCGTAAAATTACCAAAAAAAGGCATGAAAAAACCCAACAAGCAAAATCCCATTCATTTCAACGGCACTTTGTTCACATTGCAGCGTTTTGTCACCTGAAGCAAAACGCCTTAAGCTCGAAAAAGAACATTAGCTTCTTTGGGGCAGATTACATGCTTTTTTTGCCTTTTACATTGGTGACCTGCACAAAATTGCGGTAAAAACGCGGTAAAAATGCGCGACTTTGAAACGCTTAGGTGTGAATGCAGCCTCAGCCATTTTATTTTTTTTTAACTCACTGCTGTCCATGTTTTCTAGAAAAAGCTTCTCACCAGACATAGGGACCTGTAGATTAGACCGATTATAGTAACAATAACCTTCATGTCTACATGTGCATGTTTGGGGAGATTGACACTAAAGCCTCATACACACGCAGGGGCATAACTACCACCATAGCGACCCATGCGGGCGCTATGGGGCCCGCAGCCGAGTGGGGCCCAGTGAGGATAAGAGCACCGCCGGCACAGTCTCCCAGCCAGGGGAAGAGAGAGGAAAGGAACAGGCGAGCTGACCGTATCAGCAGAGAGCTGAATTGCCTGATGTAAGAGCTTTCATTAGAACTTCCAGTGTTCCCGGGGCTCACGTCACATAGCTCCACCTCTTGGCCCGGTGCCTTTGATAGACAGAACGCCGATCCAATGCCGGACATGTGACGTCATCAAAGGCGTCGGGCCAAGAGGTGGGGCTATGTGACGATGAGCCCCGGGAAGACAGGAAATTCAAATGAAAGCTATTACAGCGGGCAATCCCGCTCTCTGCTGATCCGGGTGGCTTGCCTCTTCCTCTGCATAGGTGGGGCTGTATGGGGCACAGGCAGACCAGGCTGTATTGGGCACAGGTCACGCTGCATTGGGCACAGGTCATGCTGTATGTGGCACAGGTCACGGTGCATTGACACTAGGGCAGCTGTGGGGGGGGGCTGTTTGCGGGGGGGCCCCATACAACATTTTGCTATGGGGCCCTGCTATTTCTAGTTACGCCCCTGTACACACGAATGGATTTTTTCGCAGACAAAGCGCCAGACTTTTGTCCGAAGGGCGTGTGCCGTGACCTTGTCTTGCATACAAACGGTACACAATTGTCGGCCAACAAACACGAATGTAGTGACATACTAGACATACTACGAGCCGATAAAGAGGAAGTTCAATTGTCATGCGCCACCCTTTGGGCTCCTTCTGCTAATTTTGCGTTAGTAGAAGTTTGGTGAGTGTTGATTTGCGCTTTTCAGTTTGTGCTTGTCAGTTTGGTTCTGAACAGCTGTTCATCAACCAGCCATGTTGCGGAATCGGAGGAGAGAACGTGCTATTATTGGCCTTGAAGTTATTGCTTTGACCCAAGTCCAGTCCAGGGACAGGAGGAGGAGGATTTCTTGGACCAAAAATTGGTTGCTTAATCGTGACCAATTATGCCATATGCCTTTGCTGTGGGAGCTTCAGGAGAATAATCCGGATGATTTTCATAATTATCTTGGGATGACAGATTCCTGCTTTCACCAACTTGCTATTTGTGACCCCTATATTAAGAAGTGGGACACATGCTTGCCATCACTCCTTAGCCACCTTGCATTACTTGGTGACGGGGAGAAGTTTCCAGGACCTCAAGTTTACTACTGGGATCTTCCCCCAGACTCTGGGACTCATTATTCCAGACACCTTCTCAGCCATTATTCAAGTACTGCAGAAGGACTATATTCGGGTAAGTTTTTGCCTTTAACATCACATTCTATTTATTTAATGTTTGCTAATGTATTATATGAATTTCTTGATTCCATAATTAAAATTATTGTAATATGCTGTGAATGTCCTATTTGTCCTCTTGCATGCTGTAAGCTTTTCCTGCTCCTTTTTTGGCCAACATGCATATTTTCCTTCACTAACCTCCCCAGCATGCTATCCTGGGCCCATACACACCTAGCCTAGTCACTTATTTTGTTAGCTACATTTTTGTGCTTACCCTAAAATGTGTCCAAATGTTATTGCTGTCTTCCAATTCAGGCAGAGTGCAAGAGGCCATTTTTTGGGCCCAAACTAATTTGTAAACCCCCCCCCCCCCCAAAAAAATGCAAAGCAACAGATACAAATACTCTATCTGCTGACTTTGCAAAACCCATGCACACTATCCCTCTTTTGTGGTCATATTGCTGTAGAAATTCACCCAACCATGTAGTGCAAGGGCCTGCCTGATTACCTACAAATTGTAACGTAGACAGTTTTTGTCTCTTATTATATTGATATGTATTTTCTGAATGTCAAAATGTGCTGCAATTTGGACAGTGTGGATCCATATTTTTAGATTATGACACTACTTACATGTCCACTGGGCTGCTAATAGTGTAAGTAAGGAGGAGCTGGCTAAAGTATCACAGATTAATTATGCAAACAGCTCTCATGGAAGTGGAGAGGGTTACCTGTCCAAAACATCTACCCATTTCCTCCCTCCCACCCTAAAATTTTGCTAATGGGCCACCAGAGGGAGAGATGAATCAGATAAGTTGACCTTACCCTTTTGGCTTGAAATACTCATTTAAGTTTTCTCCTTATGTTGGCTAACCATGTTAGTGTCAAATCTGCTTGCAATGTTATGTAGTAGTATTTTTTTTTAATTTTTTTAACCCACAGTTTCCTTCAAACCCACAGCAATGGCAGGACGTTGCAGCCCAGTTCCAGCACCATTGGGATTTTCCCAACTGTGGTGGTGCTATTGAAGGAAAACATATCCGGATTGTCCCACCACCCAACTCGTACTCATATTATTTTAACTATAAGGGCTTTTGCAGCATAGTCATGCTAGCTGTAGTGTCTGCCACATATGAGTTACTGTATATGGATGTTGGGAAGAAAGGCCGCAACTCTGATGGAGGAGTCATTATGCAGACAGAGTTCTACAAGCGGCTCCAGAATGGCACCTTGCCACCTGCTGAGAATAATGTTGAGTGCCTTAAATTTGTATTTGTTGCAGATGAGGCCTTTGCTCTGGGGGAACATCTTATGAAGCCGTTTCCAATGAGGAACCTCACCCCAGAGCAGAGAATATTTAACTACAGGCTCTCTCGTGCCAGAATGGGGGTTGAAAAAACCTTTGTCATCCTCTCCAGTCGTTTCAGGCTGTTTTTAACCCCAGTTAACCTGGTGCTATACAAAATCAACCATGTGGTATTGTGCTGCTGCATCCTCCATAATTTTTTACGGAGGAATGCTAGCAGCTACCTTGCCTCAGTGCCAACTGATGCAGACCCTGCAGCGACAGGCCCAGCTGAATGCCCGTGTAGGATTGCCCTCCCAAAATGTAAGAGATCTACAGAAAAAAATCCTGGATAATTTTGTGGGTAGAGGTGCAGTGGCTTGGTAGCAAATTGTAGCTGATCAGGAATAATATATTTCTTTGATCATAAACCCCTATTCCATTTGAACTACTGCTGTCTGTGTTTCTTATCTGTTTAATATGTTCACAAATGTGCTTTATTTTGGCCAATTGCTTCGATAGTGCAAATGTACCTTATTTTCTACATGAGGTGACAATATCTTCTTCAGCTAACTATTATGGTGTGCTGTGGGTCTGCTACACACACACACACACACAATGTTTTTGTTCTTAATGGACCTAATGCATGAAGTTCAAAATCATTATGCCTTTTCAACTCTTATCATTTTTTGGAGGACTAAAAATTGCAAGAGTTGGCCACATTTTAAGACCACATTTCCACTGTACTACAACTACTTAACAAATACACTGTTATTGAGCTTTGAAATAATAAGTCACACATTGTTTAGAAAAAAACAATTTACTGAAAGCACATTCACATGTGAATTTAAGAGCCGGTTCACACGGGGGCGACTTGTCAGGCGACCTAGCCGCCTGACAAGTCGCCTCCCGTTCTGTACAATGGAACCGTTCTAATCGGAGCGACGCAAGTCGCTCTGACTTAGAAGAAAGGTTCCTGTACTACTTTGGGGGCGACTTGCATAGACTTCTATACAGAAGTCGTCTTGCAAGTCGCCGTGGCAGTCGTGTGCAGGTCGCCTCGGTGAGGCGACCTGCAAGTCGTGCCGCTTCTAATGTGAACCGGCGCTTAAGGTTTTAAAAAAAAACAACATCTTGGTGTATAACATGTATGTTTTGCATTATTTCCCCTTTTTTGGGGCCAAACAAGCATGTTCAAAAACATTAGATACACATCCCAAACTCAGGAACTTACAAAGTTCCATTTTGGTAAAGTGAAGGCCAAATGAGACATTAGTATCCCAAGACTGTGTGGATGTTGCCTTCCACATATGAGGTGATCTCACCCCTTTAAAGGCCAAAATTTGAAGCCACGTACATGTAGAGGCATAACTATTAAATTACCCTTATGATCCCATGCTGCAAAATGTGTGTAGTTACAAACAACTTTTTTCCTAAACCCACAAAACACACAGTGTGTCAACATGTGCTAGCTCCCATCACGGGGTATCAATGGACGTGTTTCGGGGATGTAACCCCTTCCTCTGAGCTTCTTTAGTTATGAGGAAGGGGTTGCACCCCCAAAACACGTCAATTGATACCCAGTGATGGTAGATATGTTGACATGCTGTGTGTTTTGTGGCTTTTGGCAAGCTAGATGTATGGAAATACACACATTTTAGGCATTGGATCATGAGGGAAATAAAAATGTTAAAGCGCGGTTCCACCCAAATTTTGAACAATATCTGTATGTATTCTCTTCCTTGCCTAGATGCTGACATGCCGTTTAAAAAAATTTAAATCGCCGTAATTACCTTTTATTTTTCTATTCTTCTTTACACTTCCTGGTTCTCCTCCCGTGGGAGTAGGCGTGTTTCTAGCCTCTCCCAGACTCCTGGGAGCTAGTCTCAGGCTTCCCAGGATGCCACTGAGCATGTGCGGGAACGAGCGGTGAATGCTGGGAGCACAGCATTCACCACATCCAGGAAATAAATGCTTGTGGGCTTCAAATGCCCACAATGAAGATGGAAACCGCCTGCAGTGAATAATATAAGTTATTCTTTCCGATGAAATCTGACACAGGCGGACATATTACACACAATATGTGAGTATGTAATGCTGAGAAGAAAAGTTTGTGAATGAACTCAAAAAAAAAAAAACGATAGATAGGTGGACCCCCGCTTTAAGGCACAATTTGGGAGCATCTTCAAATTTTGGGTTTTATATTCTTCAAAACACTGAAAAATTACAATTCACATTAGTTAGGGCAGTGTTTCCCAACTCTCCTCCACAAGATGCAAACCCAGGTCATGTTTTCTATACTTGTAGAATTTGGCACAGGTGATGTTGTCATTTTCAATGTTAATAATTCACACAGTCGTTTTTAGACTGAGGAAAATACAGAAAACAGGACCCGGTGCACCTAGAGGAGTAAACAGACAGTAAACTTGCTCATTTAAAAGTCAGAAAAACATGGTAAATATTCAAAGTGCAAACAGGAGGCAACAAGTGGAACAAGAAACTTTCGAACAGGCAAGAGGGAATTAAAATTTGCCAAGCATGTCTACAAAATCTCTGATTCTTCGATGTAAAGCAGTGGCATGAGTTATGGGCAAGTTACTAGTCAAATTCAGTAAATACTTACCTACCCAGTCTATTGTTGCTTGCAATTTGCTTGCCCTTCAGACACCTACACTACTAGGAATGTACACACTGCAAATACTCAATAATCATGGCCTTTGTGCCTGGGTCTCCAAAACTCGTATACCTAGCAAAAATGACAGCTCCTTCCACCTCTTCCTTCTCATGCTAATGTTAAGGCACTACATACTTTGTGTGTTTTGTTTGTTCAGCTAAACACTCGATATGTAGGCACATTTGAAGCCAGATTCCAAGAATACTTACTTGCGCAAACAAGAGGCTCCCAAATACTTGCTTCCTCTTCAGGGTAACTTTGGCCCGAAGTGCGACTTGCAACAGGGTATTTGACATCCACAACGGACAGGTCTGCGCTGGGTCCAGAAGTCAGATCCCATGCCTCCAAACCCACGCCCTGGGTGAGATGACCACACTTTCTTTCCTCTAAAGAGAAACAATACACCATTCATTAAGCCACCCCTAGTCCCATCTGTTTATACCATCCATTTTACTACATTAGTTGACCAACCTCGCATTTGGTCTGATGACAATGTTTGCTCCTGACCAGGGGCGTTGCTAGGTCTACAAAAGATCATAGCAACGTAGTAAAGAAAGTCATACGCGTGGGCGGGCATACACATGTATATAATATACGTGTGTGTGTATATATCCCCAGAGAGCCCCCCTTACATTAGGATCCCCAGAGAGCCTCCCCCTTGCATCAGGGTTCCCAGAGAGCCTCCCTCTTGCATCAGGGTTCCCAGAGAGCCTCCCCCTTGCATCAGGGTTCCCAGAGAGCCTCCCCCTTGCATCAGGGTTCCCAGGGTTCCTAGAGCGCCTCCCCCTTGCATCAGGGTCCCCAGAGAGCCTCCCCCTTGCATCGGGGTTCCCAGAGAGCCTCCCCCTTGCATTGGGGTCCCCAGAGAGCCTCTCCATTGCATTGGGGTCCCCACAGAGCCTCCTCCTTGCATCGGGGTCCCCAGAGAGCCTCCCCCTTGAATTGGGGTCCCCAGAGAGCTTCCCCCTTGCATCGGGGTCCCCAGAGAGCCTCCCCTTTCATCAAGGTCCCCAGAGAGCCTCCCCCTTGCATCGGGATCCCCAGAGAGCCTCCCCTCCCCTTGGTGACCCTTGCAGAGACTCGGGGCTATGGGCCCCAGATTCGGGGCTATAGCCCCAAAAGCCACCCCCTAGCATTGCCACTGCTCCTGACTAGTGGACTCCACCATGCTGCACTGTGGTTTTTCTACAGTGAAAAATGCATAGAAAAGGGAAGGTGATGTAATTTTAGAGAGGGCAAACACTGGACAAGTGCCAACATTGAAAAAGTCCTGCAGTTGCACCCCACACCTCTTGTTTCCTATGGGATAGGGGATATATGATGATCGTTCTAGCAGGTGTGACTCTGTGTGACTGTGATCCCCAGGGCCTCTCCTCTAGCCATGTCTACACTGGCAAGGCTGCATTAATGGGCACTGATGAGCCAGGCAGCAACCAGAAAGTGTTCTTTCCCCTTAAGTTCTGCCCTAATCCAATGGCCTTTGGCCCACCTAGAATCACCCCTGTCGGTGGCTAAATGAGTGTGTTTGAAGTTGTCACTTATGTTTTTGGTAGGAAGATGCAATGGGAAAGACACATGTGAAAGAGACCAAAGGAGCTGCGCACCCTGGGAATGGTTTATCCAAAAAAAGAGAATGTTTGCTCCCCAGTGGGGCTTTAAAACAGCAATGTACAACATCACAGAAATTATTTCTAGATGGTATTGAAGAGACAATTTATTAACAAGATGTCCAATAAAATCATTTGGTTGAATACAGTATGTGCATATAACAGCCTGATCCAATGATAGAATTCATATTCCATAAAACGGTAGGAAACACATTCGACACATCATTATATTACATGGTGTTGTATAATATGCAAGCCCCGACGCGTTTCGACCTAAATACGGTCTCATTAGGGGGCACATTTGAATCTAAAAGATATAATACATGTATTCAGAATTTATAAAACTTATCGTCATTCATCATATTAAATAAATCATAGTAGTGGATTTTACCGTTAAAGGATGAAATAAGTGTTTCAAATTCTAAGATGGTCGGAGCCATTGGAGAATCCGAAGGGGGCGCAGGCCGCCCCCACCTTCTCAGGAAAGAGGAGCCAGCCCCAAGGGGCTTACAAGGAGCCACACTAGTACACACCTCCCGGGGGGGGGGGGCGAAAGAGTACACACCTGCAACAAACACTCATTGGTGGCCATTAGTAAATCAATAATTGAATCATCATTGTAAGTGTTTCTAGTTGTATATATTGAGACTGACGGTATGTAAAAATGTCAATATATGGGTATTTCAAAGTGTTGTTTGCGTCCCATGAAATCAAAAATCAAAGTAAAATAGTATTTGTTAATATATATAAAAGTGTACTAATGTGAGAAAATGGTAGTACATAAATGGTAGTATTCAATAATACTACAAATAAAAAATAAAAAATAAGGTGCAAGAGAAAATGCAAAGTGTATGTATGTAAAAAACGTGCACAGTGGATAAAATCATGAAGTGACTAAGGAAGTACATCGTATGTAGAGAACATGGTGTATGCCAACCAAACGCTGGCAGAACGTAAAAAAGTAACGATAAAAAATGAAAAACAAAAACAAAAAGTGAAAAATAAGATGTGAAAAATAAGTAAAAAACCAACGGAATGTGAAAGTGTGTGCGTAATGATGTGATGTGCTAAGTGAATTAGTGTGGTTCAAAAAAATATATAGTTTACCTTATACTGTGTCGTGATTCGTATAGGCTGTAGATTGTATGAAGTTTGTAGAACTTGTTTGATATTGAAAACCTGACTGCGGTTGTACAAAAAAAAAAAAAAAAAAGGATGAGAACTCAAATGTCAAAGGAAGGTGGATGCAATGCCATCCATCCTGGCCTGCATAGGATATTTGTTTGATTGTTAGATGTCCAGTCTCTTATATAGCTTAGGTGAGGCTAATGGGATGATTGTAGGCAGGTGCAGAACTCCCCCACTTCCCCCAGGAACATGGCGTGTGGGCCGCCAAAAGAGCGGCCCACGTGTGGCTCCCTCGCCGTCCCGGAAGGCCAGAAAGCCTCGACCGCCATCGTCATCTCCGTCGCAAAACGCGTGACATCATGACGTCGTGCTGAGTGCCTCACGCACGCGCATTCCGTCACCACCAATCCGGAGATGAACGCGGAACGCCGCCGGTAGGGTGAAGCTCACTTCGGCGACTGGAAACAGGCGCCGACGAGAGCAAAAAGAGGGGCACACGGAAGAACTCCACATACCCCCACCCTGCCGGGAAGCCGCCAAGGGGCCAAACTCCACCCCCGGGGGGGACAGGCATGGCCACACCCCTCGGAGCTCACAAAAGGCCCTCAGACAATAAACATGACATGAATCATGCCAAAGGGACATATTAATGATAAATTAGATAAGGTCATAAGGTGTACCAAAAAAGGAACAGTAGGTATTGTATTGTACTGTACACAGGAGCCATGTGCTAACACCATAACCCCATCTTCCCGCATAGAATCCAATGAAGTTTAACTACAAATACCATGTAGGATATTTTGGCATCGTGCGATACAGGAGTCTATTGGATTTCTCCTGGTGCATGGAGAGGGAAAGGATTGGATCTCAATCCAATTCCCCAAAAGGTTTTTGGTGAGAAGATGGCCTTGCTGCCTCCCCTGTTGGGGTCCGAGCGAGGGTAGCCTCCCTTCGCCCCTTCCTATGGCTTGGCTGTTGCCTCATTTTTTGGTGCCTCCCTGTTGAAAGAAGAAAAAAAAATTAGGTACAAAAATAAAGAAAAAGTAAAAAAACAGAACCAAATAGGAATGTTCATATCTGCTTTCTATTTTACTTCATCTTCATAACAATTCAGACAAAGATTATAGAAAACATTATATATAATTCTCTCAAGCTACTTGGAGAAGACATATACAGACAGCTAATTTACACATATCTACAGTTGTGCTCATAAGTTTACATACCCTGGCAGAATTTATGATTTCTTGGCCATTTTTCAGAATATGAATAATAACACAAAAACTTTTCTTTCACTCATGGTTAGTGTTTGCCTGAAGCCATTTATTACCAGTCAACTGTGTTTATTCTTTTTAAATCATAATGGCAACAGAGACTACCCAAATGACCCTGATCAAAAGTTTACATACCCCAGTTCTTAATACCGCGTATTGCCCTCTTTAACATCAATGACAGCTTGAAGTATTTTGTGGTATTTGTGGATGAGGCTCTTTATCTTCTCAGATGGTAAAGCTGCCCATTCCTCTTGGCAAAAAGCCTCCAGTCCCAGTAAATTCTTGGGCTGTCTTGCAAGAACTGCACATTTGAGATCTCCCCAGAGTGGCTCAATGATATTGAGGTCAGGAGACTGAGATGGCCACTCCAGAATCTTCACTTTATTCTGCTGCAGCCAATGACATGTCGACTTGGTCTTGTGTTTTGGATCATTGTCATGTAGGAATGTTCAAGTACGTCCCATGCGCAGCTTTCTGGCTGATGAATGCAAATGTTCCTCCAGTATTTTTTGATAACATACTGCATTCATCTTGCCAACAATTTTGACCAAATCTCCTGTGCCTTTGTAACTCGCACATCCCCCAAACATCAGCGATCCACCTCCGTACCTTTCATCATAGGCCTTGTTGACTCCTCTCCAAATGTAGCGTTTATGGTTGTGGCCAAAAAGTTCAATTTTGGTTTCATCACTCCAAATGACTTTGTGCCAGTAGGTTTGAGGCTTGCCTCTGTGCTGTTTGACATATTGTAAGCGGGATACTTTGTGGCATTTGCGTAGTAATGGCTTTCTTCTGGCGACTCGACCATGCAGCCCATCTTTCTTCAAGTGCCTCCTTATTGTGCATCTTGAAACAGCCACACCACATGTTTTCAGAGAGTCCTGTATTTCACCTGAAGTTATTTGTGGGTTTTTCTGTGCATCCCGAACAATTTTTCTGGCAGTTGTGGCTGAAATTTTAGGTCTACCTGACCGTGGTTTGGTTTCAACAGAGCCCCTCATTTTCCACTTCTTGATTAGAGTTTAAACACTGCTGATTGGCATTCTCAATTCCTTGGATATCTTTTTATATCCCTTTCCTGTTTTATACAGTTCAACTATCTTTTCCTGCAGATCCTTTGCAATTATTTTGCTTTCCTCATGACTCAAAAATGTCAGTGCAGCAATGGAGGAAAGATGCAAGGGTCTATCAGGAGTCCAGAAACTCAGTGACCTTTTATATACACACTAATTACAAGCAAACAGATCACAGGTTAGGATGGTTACCTTTAATAGCCATTCTAACCCTTTTGTATCAACTTGTGTGCATGTTATCAGGCCAAAATCACCAGGGTAACATTTGATGAGGGTCATTTGGGTAGTTTCTGTTGCCATTATGATTTAAAAAGAGCAAACACAGTTGACTGATAATAAATGGCTTCAGCCAAACACTAACCATGAGTGAAAGAAAAGTTTTTGTGTTATCATTCATATTCTCTGAAAAATGGCCAAGAAATCATAAATTCTGCCAGGGTATGTAAACTTATAAGCACAACTGTATATTGGTTAGATACAACCAATACTTTTTTTGATGATCTTATCTGTGGTCTCCATCTGGTCTTGCTCACGATGTTTGAGATCAGACCATTGTTTTCTGATTTGGTCTGTTTGGCCTTTCATAATTGCGCAGCTTGCAGTCGTAGTCGTGCTTCTCGAGGATGTGCACCATCTCCACCATCTCATCCTTGCTCACAGGGGGATGCTTTGTGCCTCCTATGAGTTCCACCACCACGGAGCTGCCTGGAATGAAACCATGTTGTCCCTCCCGAATGTTCCACCGTCTGTGTTGCATGCAGAAGAGAGATGGTCACGCCCCAGCGTCATGGCTCACTGAGAGCGGAGTTTCACGAATGCGCAGTGTATATAAAGCCATAATGCACGGTCGATGTAACAGCCCTATGAATGATCTTGGAGTGGAGGACGAACGATCGCCATCGCCAACACACGAAAAGAGCCAGAAAACGAAGGACAATTTGAAATTTGGGCATAGGTGGTTAGTGGCCTATAGTGCTTATAATTTTGGCCTAGATTGGGAGCAGCTTATGAGTTAAGCCAGACATGATGTTTTGTCTTGTGTTCTGTCTTGCAGGCATCATATCATGACAGATAAATTTACCTCGCCAGATTTTTTGCCTCAATTCATTGACCTGTACCGGGCGCTGCCCTGTCTCTGAAAGGCCAAGAGTTGAGATTACTCAAATAAAATCTTGAGGAAGGCAGCATTGGAGAAAATGCTTGAATTGGTGAAGCCAGTGTACCCCAGGGCAGACATCAACTATGTCAAGACAAAAATCTTAAACCTGAGGAGTACATTTAAAAGGGAGCACAACAAGGTGATGGACTCACAGTGATCTGGAGCATCAGCAGATGACATATATGTTCCCAGGCTGTGGTTTTTGTCCGTCCAGACAGAACTGAGGCCATCGCTGTCTACACTCCCTTCAATGTCTGGTGAGGCCACAGCTCCAGAGGTCCACACAGGTCCTGCTACACAGGATGAAGATGTGAAGTAGCCCAGCTTGACCCAGGTATAGCATTGTTGAACATATTTGTATCCAAAAATACAATGATGATAACTACATTAGGTTATTGTTAAAATATTTCTGCCTTAACAAAGTGGTTCCCATATCAATAGACAGTAGTGACCAAAAATTATTTGTACAAGAATAAAAAATGCTGGGGTCAGAATGATGGTCTTTTCTATTTGTCCACATTCAATTTGCAACAGTGAGGAGATCAAAATTGTGTGTGATTGAGGACCAAACCCTAAAAAAGATTCTAATTATGTCCCATTTTCATACACAGGAAAGTATCAGTCAGGAGAAGCCTGTGGCCAGCAGCCAGACGGAGTCCCAGATCCCTCCACTAGCCCTACTTCTAAAACGGCCAGGAAGAGCAGGAATCTGGACGAGGCCACAGCTGCCTTCCTCAACCAGGCCACTACTGCCCTCAGGACAGACCCAGATAAGGCTGAGGGATTTGCCTTGCTGACTGCCAATAAATTAAGGCAGATGGATGGTGAGCAATGGAGCATGTGTGAGGAACTGTCAGGAGGTCACCTTCCCTTAAAGCAGAAGTTCCATTTTTGGGTTGAACTCCGCTTTAAGTTCTTTATATTTGGATGGCAGATAGCATCTCTAATTTAATTCTTTTATTTATTTTAATGCACAATAAAATAAATTGTGTAGAATAATACTTGGCTATGTGTTTTACTTCAACTGACAGTTTGGGAGTAGGCAGTTACACTTAAAAAAATACAAGGCAAAATTAACAAGGGTCACCAACATAGTTGTGTCTTTGATCTTAAAAACTACAGGATAATGGTGTTGTGGTAACTTGCCCCCCACAAAAAACAAAAAACAAGCATAATAATATTATTCTTGATATCACTAGAAAATAAAAGCCTTTTAAAATTCGTTTGGCAGATTTCTATCAGTATCACCAGCAAAGCAGCTTCATTATTATCCCATTAAAGAAGAAGAGAATTGTGCGCTGCATTTCGAGATTTCATACTTTGCCGTGACACGAATGTTAATCCTCCATTACGAACACTAGTTTTACAAGACCGCATGCGTGTTTGTACTTTAGACTTTTGTGTGAAAGACTTGTGTACACACGATAGGAAAATCTGCCAACAGACCGTTGTCCACAGAAAATGTATTAGCCTGCCATCCAACATTTTTTTGGCGGAAAGACAAAACCAATTGTCTGATGGAGCATACTAACGGTCGGATTTTAAGCAAACAGTCTGTCATCACACAATTCCCTGCCGAAAATCCAATTGTGCGTACGAGGCTTAAGCTGCATTGAAGGAAAAAAGATTCCATTCTTAAAAGGTAAATCTACAGTACTGAACATGTGTTCGCTTGGGAGTCATCAAATTCAGCCAAAGGCCAATATACAGTACTTATATTTAATAGGTGGGTAGACTGCCAGTTTTGGTCTGTAAGATTTATCATAATGGAACAAAGCCAGCAACCTGTGAGACCCCTTTCACACTTTTACGACACTGTGGATCCTACTTTGCCCTGCGACTTGAAGTCCCACATGCGTCTGACTTCAATGAATGGGGATCCGACTTTGATCCCCGACAATACCAGGCACTGTCTGGTATGAATCTTTAGGGGGAACTCCACGCACAATGTAAAAAAAAATGGCATGGGTTCCCCCTCCAAGAGCATACCAGGCCCTTTGGTCTGGTATGGACTTTAAGGGGAACCCCCCACTCTGAAAAAACTGAGTGGTGGTCCCCCCAAAATCCATGCCAGACCCTTATCCGAGAGCACATAGCCCAGCAGGTCAGGAAAGGGGGTAGGTTCGAGCGAGAGAGCGCCCCCTCCTGAACCGTACCAGGCCGCATACCCTCAACATGGGGGGCGGGTGCTTTGGGCAGGGGGAGACTTGCACCCCAACCCCAAAGCACCTTGGCCCCCTGTTGATGAGGACAAGGGCCTCTCCCCGACAAACCCTGGCCATTGGTTGTTGGGGTCTGCAGGCAGTGAGCTTATCAGAATCTGGTAGCCCCCTTTAACAAGAGAACCCCCAGATCCCGTCCCCCCACCCTATGTGAATGAGTATGGAGTACATTGTACCCCTTCCCATTCACCTAAAAAAAGTGTAAAAAATAAAACACAGTACACAGGTTTTTAAAGTAATTTATTAGGCAGCTCCGGGGTCTCCACCGACTTCATCTCCCCTCTCCGGCTCTTCTCCCTCTTCTGGCAATGTATTTTGCCTCCTCAGCTGATTTCTTCTGCCTCTGCCGGTTCTTCTCCCCTCTCCGGGTCTTTTCCTGTCTCCGCTGATGTCTTCTAGCCCTCTCCGGTTCTTCTCCCTCTGCCTGCTGTCTTCTGCCTCTGCTGGGTCTTCTCCGCTGTCTTCTGGCTCTTTTGCCTGGTCTTCTCTGCAGGATTCTTCCTCTGTTCTTTTTCCAATGTTGATATGCCGCTCTCTCCCGCTCTAATGCTTGGTGCGCGGTGTGCCACTACTTATATAAGACAGCAGAGAAGACCCGGCAAAAGAGCGAGAAGATAGCAGAGAAGACCCAGCAGAGGCAGAAGACAGCGGACAGAGGGAGAAGAACCTGAGAGGGCTAGAAGACATCAGCGGAAAAGTCCCGGAGAGGGCAGAAGAACCAGCAGAGGCAGAAGACATCAGCGGCAGAAGAGCTAAAGAGGGGAGAAGAGATCAGAAGAGACAACGGAGCTGCCTTAATAAATTACTTTAAAAAACATGTGTAATGTGTTTTATTTTTGACACTTTTTTTAGGTGAATGGGTAGGGGTACAATGTACCCCAAACTCTTTCACATAGGGTGGGGGGGCCGGAATCTGGGGTTTCCAATAAGCTCCCCACCTGCAGACCCCAGCAACCAACGGCCGGGGTTGTCAGAAAGAGGCCCTTGTCCTCAAAAAAATTAATGTCCTTTTTTTCCCACAAATACAGCGTTCTTTTGGTGGTATTTGATCACCTGTGCGTTTTTTATTTATAAACAAAAAAAGACCGCCAATTTTGAAAAAAACACAATATTTTTTACTTTTTGCAATATTAAATCCCCCAACTTTTTAGGCCGATATGTAATCTTCTACATATTTTTGGTAAAAAAAAAAAATCGCAATAAGCGTACACAATTTTTTACTTTCTGCTATAAAACACATCCAATAAAAAACTGTAAAAAATCTAATTTCTTCATCAATATAGGCCAATATGTATTCTGCTACATATTTTTGGTAAAACAAATCCCAATAAGCAAATGTTGATTGGGGCGCGCAGCACGGCGATCGGAGGTGTATCAATCTGACACACTGCAACTCTGATCATGGTATGGAGCCCTTCCTACCACGTGAACAGCTGTGATCAATCACAGCTGAACATCGCGTGAACCAGGAAGTGCTGGTAAACAGCTTTCAGATTGACGGCTCTCCCTGTCAGAGGGGGGGTCTGCGTTGATAACCAGCGCATTGATTATCAGTGCAGCCCCCATCAGATGTGCCCATCAGCTGCCAATAAGTGCCCATCACCTGCCAGCCTGTGCCCCATAATAAACGCCTACCAGTGCCCATAAAAGTGGCAATCAGTGCCCACAACAGTGCCCATAAAAGTGCCAATCAGTGCCCTATTAGTAATGCCTGTCAGTGCCCTTCAGATGCCGCTCAGTCATGCCTGTCAGTAGCTCATCAGTGCTGCCAATCCAATGCCACCTATCTGTGCCCATCAGTGCCGCCTATCAGTGCCGTCAGTGCCGCCTATCAGTGCCCATCAGTTTTTTTTTTTTTTCAAAATTGTTGGTCTTTTTTTGTCTATAGGGCAAAAAATAAAAACCGCAGACGTGATCAAATACCACCAAAAGAAAGCTCTATTTGTAGGAAGAAAATTATAAAAATTTAGTTTGTGTACAGTGTGGCACGACCGCGCAATTGTCATTCAAAGTGCGACAGCGCAGAAAGCAGAAAATTTTCCTGGGCAGGAAGGGGGGAAAGTGCCTGGTATTGAAGTGGTTAAAGAGTCCCTAAAAATTTGAAGCAATGGTTTTGAAATAACAGAGCTCAATTCTTTTAGCCTAGGTTCACACTATTGGAGGCGGTTGCCTGTGCGGGAATCGCACCTGTTCCCAAACCCGCGACCACCCACAGCCAAAACACGCTGCTCTTTAACCTCTTCAGCTCCGGAAGGTTTACCCCCCTTAATGACAAGGCCATTTTTTTGCAATAGGGCACTGCGTTATTTTAACTGACAATTGCATTGGTCGTGCAACGCTATACCCAAATAAAATGTATGTCCTTTTTTTCCTCAAATAGAGCTTTCTATTGGTGGTATTTGATCAGCTGTGCGGTTATTATTTATAAACAAAAAAAGACCACCAATTTTTAAAAAACACAATATTTTTTACTTTTTGCAATAATAATTGTCCCAACTTTTTAGCCTGATATGTAATTTTCTACATATTTATGGTAAAAAAAAATTGCAATAAGTATACACAATTTTTTACTTTCTGCTATAAAACACATCCAATAAAAAATGTAAAAAATCGAATTTCTTCATCAATTTAGGCCAATATGTATTCTGCTACATATTTTTGGTAAAAAAAATCCCAATAAGTGTATATTAATTGGTTTGCGCAAAAGTTATAGCGTCCACAAACTATGGGATAAATTTAGGGAATTATTTTACTAGTAATGGCGGCGATCTGGTACTAAGTTACACATTTTGGGAACCAGTGATACCAATACAGTGGTCAGTGCTAAAACAAATGCACTGTCACTGTACTAATGACACTAGCAGGGAAGGGGTTAACATCAGGGACGATCAAAGGGTTAAATGTGTTCCCCGGGAGTGCTTGCTAACTGGGGGGGGGGGGTGCTTTGACTGGGGGGGAACCAGAGCAGAAACACAAGATCTTCATCTTCCCCTCTGACAGAACGGTGATCTGCCTCAGTAAGGATCGCTGGGTGCCGGTGGACATCGGGTCCGCCGGACCCGCTGATTGGCTCCCGTTGAACGGGTCACCTGCGGCATGCATGTGCGCCCCAGACTCGGAAATCAAAATCACTTACAGGTATGTGATTTTGCACTGAAGCGCCACCCAGCTGCAGTAAATATACGTGGGTCAGTCCGGAAGCAGTTAAAAATGTATTCATTCTTCATGGCACCCCACACATTTTAAAAACAGTGCATTTATGGGTGTGGGAACCGCAGCACCATGCAATTTTCCTGCCGTTGCAATTTAAAAATTTGCAGGAACCTTTTTCGTGCATGAAATGCAGGCACAATGCCGTGCCCATGCAAATGTGGCTGGCAGAGCCGCAGTAGTGTGAACCAGGCCTTTGGACACGTGGGTGTATGCCATCTGGTCTAGGTGCTTTATTCACCTTTATTCTGACTCAATATGTAACTATTTCTGGACCATATACATTTTGAGCCATAGTGCTTCATTTGGGGCTGTGTCATTACTATCCCTATTATGGACTTGAGCTCCCCCCATGTTCCTTTGTAAACATAGAGCTGAAGAAGATATTTTATAAAATTGCCTTCTCTTTTTCCCCAGTCACCAACAGTAAACTATGTTGCAGCCTTGATTTCCCCTGTACATATTGTGTTATATTCTTTGTAACTTTTAAATGATGAAAGTGTTCCTTCACTTTTATATTTTTTACATGTTCTTTCTTATTATTTATAGTTATTTTTTTAAACTATGGCTGTGAGCCACATAGGTTGTTTTACTTTAGCCTTTTAGACTTATTGCCCATGGAAATATACTTCGCAGTGTGTACACATACAGTCCCTTTGAAGCATTCACATTTCTGTTCTGTGTTCTTCAATGCCAATATTCCCTCCCATTCGAAGACTTGAAGAGCAGCCCACAGCCTTGGAAAATTTGCTCTCGTTAAGTTTATCTTTCCAGTATGTGCTTGTTGCTAACAGCTAACATTACATAAAATTGTGTTATGCTCACTGCTACCCAGATGTTCTTTTATATGAACATTAGTAATAAGCTCTGCATGGTTTGAGATTACCAGATCGAACAAAGCATTATTCCTAGTTGGGGCATCTATGGAGATTACCAGATCGAACAAAGCATTATTCCTAGTTGGGGTATCTATGGAGATTACCAGATCGAACAAAGCATTATTCCTAGTTGGGGTATCTATGGAGATTACCAGATCGAACAAAGCATTATTCCTAGTTGGGGTATCTATGGAGATTACCAGATCGAACAAAGCATTATTCCTAGTTGGGGTATCTATGGAGATTACCAGATCGAACAAAGCATTATTCCTAGATGGGGCCTCTATGGACTGTACAAAAAATTGTCTTACCCAGTCAGGGTAGTTAAAATTCCACATTATTATCACTGTGCCAGCCCATTCAGCCCTTTCTAAATGTGCAACAAACTCCTCATTAACACTGGGAGGCCAATAACAAACTCCAATAATTAACATTAAGGTACACACATCCATATGCAGCTCCACCCATAATGTTTCAACACCATCACACTCTCCATCAACTAGGCCCTCTTTCACAATTACTTTGAGATCAGGCCTCACTTATTGACAGGCACCACCACCTTTTAATTTTAACCTGTCTCTCAGAAAGAGAGCATAGCCAGGACTATTAATAGCCCAATCGTGTGAAGAGTAAAGCCAAGATTCAGCAATACCTATTAAATCATACTTCTCTTCATGCACTAAAACTTTCAACTCACCTATTTTGCTTGGCAAACTTTGCCATTGGTGAACAAACACTATGATTGATTGTCGCATTTTGTAGTAGAAATAGCACTATAATTTCCAATGGTTGTTTGCAACATGGGAAACTTCTTATCACCTGCCATAGCCCTCCCCATCTTCCCCCAATTCCACCCAGCATTAGGATCTGATCCCTGTCTGCCCCATTATAATCTAATTCACCATCCCATCTCAATCCTAGTTTAAATACTCCTCCAACCTTCTCATAAACCTCTCCCCCAGCACAGCAGACCCTCTTCCATTTAGGGGCAAAACACCTTTAGCATATAAGTTGTACCCCTATGAAAAGTCAGCCCAGTGCTCTAGAAACCCAAATCTTTCCCTCTTACATCAGGTCTTTAGCCATGCATTCAAATCTTTAAGTTGGCACTTTCCTGTATTGCCCATGGCACAGGCAATAATCCACAGAATATCACATTGGAGGTTGGTCCTGCCCTTCTCTCATGGTCTATTTTAGCTTCCCTGAGTGCGCTCTTACATTTCTTATTGCATTGCTTGTTTTTTTTTTCACTTTTATATGCCTTTTTACTTTAAAGTTTAGTAATCCAGGTTTAACCTTAGCTCTTTTAAATTTGTTGCCCATTGGAATACATTGGCTAATGCCATTATTTAATATGGTCTTAAGGCACTCCCATATTTACTCAGTGTTCATTGTTTCTTGAATTGCATCACATTTAATACCTTGTAGTATTGAGTGCAGTTTAGAAAAGTTGGCTTTTTTTAATTAAGTGTTCCTGCACCACCCTCTTGCCTCATTTTCTGTGATTTCTGCTGAATGTAATTACCCTATAGCAGTTATAGCGAACCTTGGCACCCCAGATGTTTTGGAACTACAATCCCCATGATGCTCATGCACGCTGCAGTGTAGTTGAGCATCATGGGAAATGTAGTTCCAAAACATCTGGGGTGCCAAGGTTCTCCATCACTGCCCTATAGTCACTGTTTCTTAAGTTGTGCCTTATTTTGACATCTAATCTACTATGGTGACATCGATATCCGAGGATCAAGTGTTGGTTGACTCCCCTCTTCCTTTCTGGAGGGTGCTACAACTTAGACACTTTTTGAATAAAATTTGAGTGTCTAAGTTGTAGCACTCTGTCAACAGAGTTTGACAAACTGTGCATATCATCAGCTCCAATTCATCATGAGCTTTCAGTCTCCTATAATCAGAGGCGTCACCAGCCTGGGGCCACTGGGGGCCCTGACCCCCCCAACATCCTACTGGGCCCCCCCATGTGCCCCCCTAATTAATCCAATAGCTGAAAGCCGACAGGAGGGAGAGACACACACGGCATTTTTCTGTGACTGTCACAGCGCACCGATCTGCCTCCCTGTCCGGGCATCCCCACAGCACTGCCCGTTTTCCTCTGCCACAAAACAGATGGATCTGTCAGGACACAGAGTGGGGGAAGGAGCCCCTTCTTAGGGCTGTCTTAACGCACAGGCTCTTCTGCGAACTGCCCAGGGGTCCTTGGGGCATGGAGGGCCCTAGAAGTTTCCTCCCAGCAGTATTCTAGCGGGGGCAACAGTTCCCCTCACTTTGACCATCTCTTGCTACACTACAGGTGAGTTCTGTTATCTGTCTCTCAGCTGTCTTCAGTGCTTTCTCCCTCCCCGGCATCTTCCTCCCCACCTCAGCCACTACTATCCGGGCACACAGATCTATCTCTGCTTGTCACACTGCCTCTCGGATCGTTGTTAGCCCTTGCTCCCTTCTCCCAGCCGGTTTGCCGATATCTCGCAGCCCTGCTGATTTACAGCCTCTTCCCCAGCCGGCCGGCTGAATTCTTTTCCTAACACTTTCCCTCACTCCCCTCAGCCTTCTTTCCTCTGTCTTTTCCTCTGCAGACACTTCATCTTCATGCAGGTGTGTGTTCCAGGATCTACAAACACTGCAAATGGCAGGAATCCCCCACCCTGCACACCCCCAACACTCTTTACAGGTTAATGGAAATCTGTCCCTCTCCCCCTCCCAGCACCAGGATCCTCCTCTTTCATTCCAGTTCTGCTCTACCCATCCCCCATCTCATACCCACCTCCACTCCCCCCACCCCATGGTTCTCATTCACATCCCCCCCACCCCCCATTTTTTTCAGGGCTTAAGGAAGAACCCCGAGGTGGAACATCGTACCATTGCTGTTGTTTGTGTGGGTGGGATGTGTACTGCACCAATCCCTGCTTACTCTCCTCCTCTATTCATCCCATATGATTGGTGCAGTACACATCCCACCCACACAACAGTAATAAGATGCTCCACCTCAGAGTTAGTAGTCACCTAACCTGGCACTACCAGCCTAACCTGGCACTATTACCTAACCTGGCACTACAACATAACCTGGCACTATTAGCTAACCTGGCTCTACCACCCTAACCTGGCACTACAACATAACCTGGCACTATTACCTAACCTGGCACTACTGCCCTAACCTGGCACTATTACCTAACCTGGCACTACCACCCTAACCTGGCACTATTACCTAACCTGGCACTACAACATAACCTGGCACTATTACCTAACCTGGCTCTACCACCCTAACCTGGCACTATTACCTAACCTGGCACTACAACATAACCTGGCACTATTACCTAACCTGGCACTACCACCCTAACCTGGCACTATTACCTAACCTGGCACTACAACATAACCTGGCACTATTACCTAACCTGGCTCTACCACCCTAACCTGGCACTATTACCTAACCTGGCACTACAACATAACCTGGCACTACCACCCTAACCTGGCACTATTACCTAACCTGGCACTACAACATAACCTGGCACTATTACCTAACCTGGCACTACCACCCTAACCTGGCACTACAACATAACCTGGCACTATTACCTAACCTGGCACTACAACATAACCTGGCACTACCACCCTAACCTGGCACTACAACCTAACCTGGCACTACCACCCTAACCTGGCACTACAACATAACCTGGCACTACCACCCTAACCTGGCACTATTACCTAACCTGGCACTACCACCCTAACCTGGCACTACCACCCTACCTGACACTATTACCTAACCTGGCACTACCACCCTAACCTGGCACTATTACCTAACCTGGCAGTACCACCCTAACCTGGCACTATTACCTAACCTGGCACTACCACCCTAACCTGGCACTATTACCTAACCTGGGACTACCACCCTAACATGGCACTATTACCTAACCTGGCACTACCACCCTAACCTAGCACCATTACCTAACCTGGCAGTACCACCCTACCTGCCACTGTTACCTAACCTGGCATTACCACCCAACCTGGCACTACCACCCTAACCTGACACTACCACCCTAACCTGGCACTATTACCTAACCTGGCACTACCGCCCTACCTGGCACTATCACTTAACCTGGCACTACCACCTAACTTGGCACTGCCACCTAGCCTGCCGCTACCACCTAACCTGGCACTATTGTATATCACCTAACCTGGCACTACCACCTAACCTGGCACTATTATATATCACCTAACTTGACACTATCACCTAACCTGGCACTATTGTATATCACCCTAACCTGGCACTATGTCACCCCAATCTGCCAGTATACTACCCTAACATCACTTGACGTCGACATACGGTGCGCTGCCTGTCCACCTGGGGGGAGGGATGCCAGATATAGAATCCGCCCCAGGTGCCAATTTTGAAAACAATTTATCATTTTCCTTCAACTTCACAATTATGTGCCACTTTGTGTTGGTCTATCACATAAAATCGCAATAAATACATTTACGTTTTTGGTTGTAACATGACAAAATGTGGGACATTTCAAGGGGTGTGAATACTTTTTCAAGGCACTGTATGATGTGTGTATGTGTATATATATATATATATATATATATATATATATATATATATATATATATATACATTTTTATAGTTGGCCCCCCTACTTTTGTCCCTGTCCCCCCATGTGCCCCCCCTAAATATGAAAGCTGGAGACGCCACTGCCTATAATTTACTTACTAACTCACCGTAATACCAAACTCCTCATTATCT
The DNA here is from genome assembly GCF_042186555.1 of Aquarana catesbeiana. Taxonomy (NCBI): domain Eukaryota; kingdom Metazoa; phylum Chordata; class Amphibia; order Anura; family Ranidae; genus Aquarana; species Aquarana catesbeiana. Next base: position 82,766,572 of record NC_133324.1, on the reverse strand, counting down.
ATTGAATTGGGAGGCAGACCTTGGGTGGACCTTCACAGAACAGCAGAAGGAGAAGATCCTGCAACTCATTCTTCTTCAATTTCAAGCAGAATACAAGAAATTAGTTTTAAAATCAAATCTGGTTGGTTCAGAGTCTCCCATACTTTAAATAAGGATTTTTCCACACACTACTCCATTCTGTTGACGGGGTTCTCAACAGGAGGGTTCCATGCTGCACATAATTTAGAGGTGCCTGGTACTGCAAGACTTCTGGAAGCAAGTGGGTGATATATCATATAACTTGACAGATGTTAATCTGAATAATGATCCAGCTGCCTTCCTCCTACTTCAGTGGTGCCCAGCTGTTTGACCTTCCGGGGCCACATTGGAAGAAGAGGAATTGTCTTGGGCCACACATAAAATACACTAACATTAAGGATGGCTGATGATCAGAAAAAGTAAAACTTCATTTTAGTGTAATATTTTTAATTATAAAAGTAAAAGAGGACAAACATAAAACTAGTGAGATATTTGACACTGTTTTTGATAAACTAATGCATCAATATATGGTTTGAAGTGCTCATCAGATATTTTGGTACTAATTTTGCCCTTCATGTGATTCGTCCTTGAAAGTAGTTGCTCACAAATATGACATGAATAAGGCATGATTGTGAAGAGCAGGATATTTTTCTTTAGAGAAGATAACATTTATAAAAGTCCAAAAAAACTGACACTGTCAAATTTTTCTTCGGCTGCATGTGGTCGCAAAGTGTAAGTGCATTTTTACCAAAAAATCCCACCCCCCAAAAAAAATCAACATTTTTAAGTAAGTTTACGATTTTGTGTTGGGCCGCATTTGTTGCCCCACTTTCGACCAAACATTATAAGAAATCTCTCCCGATCCACCTTTTAAATATATCCCATTGTTCTGGAAACAAACTATTGCTCCATCGAATAGCCACTGATTTCTGTAAAATTAATTAAATCGGAGTTTTGGAAGAAACCGTGGCGTCCCACCAATGGGAAGGAAGAACGGTTTTGCAAACCTGGTTATATTGGCATGATTTTACCACCTCCCCAGAATGCCGTGGTTGTGTGTCACCTGCGGATGTCTACATTAAATACAGTAGTTTACACAAAATAAGTAACCTTTTGCTCTCGAACCTTGTCCATTGTTGGTGTCCATCCTGATTGGCTACTCCTTCTGTTTTATACCCTGTCTCCCACCTCACTTTCCCTTCTTTTGTTGGGACTGAGTGACCTCAGCTAAACGCCTCCTATACTTTCTTCCTGTGTTGTCAGTCTCCTTTCCTGAGTCCAACTGGTCTGTCCCTTGTAACTGCATCTGCATATAACCAGGGCATATTTTCAGCGGGAACGCGGGGGAACGCAGTTCTGGCACCTCCAGCACTGAATGTATGCAATGGCAAGGGGTGCTGGGGTGGGCTGGAGGGTCTATTGTTGCTGGAGCGGATCTATTTTTTAGTGGCAGTCTATTGTTGCTTGTGGGTCAATTATTGCTGGAAGAGATCTACTATTGATGGAGGGGGGTCTATTGTTGCTGGCTGCTGGATAGTCTATTAATGCTGGCTGCTGGGAGATCTGTTGTTGCTACTGGGTGGTATTTTGTTGTGGGGGTCCATTATTGATAGGGGGGGTCTGTTGTCTCTGAGTGAATCTATTGTTGCTGGGGGGGGGTCTATTGCTGCTGGCTGTGGGGAATCTATTTTACTACTTTTCTTGCTATCATTAACAAATTTTATACAAATTACTTAGCACCACACAATTATACTTGGCTCTGTACTCTCTAAAAGGGGCAGTACTGAGAGGTGGGTAGGGGATGAAACCAAGGAACGGTGCTCAGAGGTGGGTAGGGGCGGAGATAAGAAGTGACTCAGAAGGGGGCAGTTCATGCACCTATTCTCCTAATTTTATGTGTGACAGAACCGCTTGGCACCCTGATAAGGTGCTTCCTTCCTCCAAACAGTGCCTCCTGCCCTCCAAACCAATACAGCAGACTGAAAGCTAGTACCAACCTTTTACCCAAAGTATCATACACAGACAAGGTGTAGGGATAGAACCAAAGGAATGACTGTTTATTGAAATCAGACACATACTTTATACCCCACAGGAGGACATTCCCCACTTGAGAATATTAGCCTCACAATGCAAACTCTAAACAGGAAAATATATAACATAGCTAAAAAACAGCTGTCATATACTATAAACAGTAAGCTAATTAAACAACTAGCCTTGATTAGTCAGGGGGTGACAAGACCATCTGGTAACAAAGTACATTACACATTATAATAAGTAAACACACAGAGATGATCAGACAGACAGAAACAATAGAACAGTGGGAATGCACAACAAGGCACATAATGGGGAAATGATGCAATGTGACAAAGACACATACCACCTTAAAAAGATTATAGCAGGAGACCTCAAGAATCAGGTTGCGTTGAGCTGATGATATTAACATCTACTCCGAGTATCACAATCTAAAGTAGTCATTGCTGGTAATGGGGCATCTAGGCCCTAAATATGGATCCAGGGCCTAGATTCCCAGAGTCTGTGTGTTTTGGGGAGACATGGGCTTGAATCAGAAACAAGACCACTCCAATGCTCCCCCAGTCATACACCTCCCAACGAGTAGTGTTCCCTTAAAAGCCAGGGCCCATAGTCCATAGGCAAGAGGTCACCCAGCAGTCCCTTCCAAAAGCTTCTGTCTTGGCAGGGTCTGTCACAGTATGGGACAGCTTTACAGCACAGTTACACAGTGTCAGTAATCCCACTATGTACGTCATATTCTTTAGTCAGCCCTGTTTTTGTCTCTGCTAGTTTTTTTTTATGTATGTTTTAAGGTCACTTGAATATACCAATGCTGTCTAAGGCCATTGTCTTTCCATAATTTTATTTTACCTATCCATATCCTATCCATATACTTTGTGTCTGTGTGGGTTTCCTCCCACACTCCAAAGACATACTGGTAGGTTAATTGGCTTCTGTCCAAAATTGGCCCTACTACAGTATATGAATGTGAGTTTGGGACCTTGGATTGTGGGCACCTTGAGGGTAAGGAGCAATGTATGTGTGGAGCGCTGCATAAATTGACAGCGCTATATTGGTACCTTAAATAAATAATGATATAATAGATGAGCATCCTAATAGGACACAATGTACGGGGATAGGGACAATTATAGACACTCACTCAGGTTGAACTGGATGGACTGGTGTCTTTATTCAGCCTTACTAACTATGTAACTATGTAAAAATTCTCGTATCAAATGTAAAATGAAAATAAAGTATTTATTTTAAAAATTGCATGCGGTGGTGATATCATGCAGAACTATAGTACCTAAATGTATCCATAGGCAACACTTTAAAAGCCTTTGAAGCTCAATAAGTTAAGAATTAACTGTAAATCATGGCTCTAGAAGTACTGCTGTCACTCCAATGTTTGTGGCAATACCAAACATGTTGTGTTCAATCGTGTTGTACATACATGAGCATCCTGTGCCATGTTTGCATTTGCGGGTGTGTGCAGGGCAACAGGGTTGCATTTATTTATTTTTTATTTATTAAAGTGGTTATAAACCCTCACATATACCTAGTGAACTGACTAGCCGCAGGTAATACACAGAGATTAAATGAATCCTTCTACATAAGTTGCACCTGTTTATCAGCAACACTTTCTCCTCTACAGCCATTCAAAGTGCACAGTTTACACAGCATTTCTAAACTTCCAGAAGTCAGGGAGTGGAAATTTGGGCTGCATTGATGGACACAGGTGAGACTGCATTGATGGGCACTGATCAGGCTGCAATGATGTGCACTAATCAGGCTGTATTGATGGGCACTGATTAGACTGCATTGATGCACACTGGTGAGGCTGCATTGATGGGCACTGATCAGACTGCATTGATGTGCACTGGTGAGGCTGCATTGGTGGGCACTGATCAGGCTGCACAGATGGGCACTGGTGAGGTTGCATTGATGGGCACTGGTGAGGCTGCATTGATGGGCACTGATGAGGCTGCATTGAAGGGCACTGATCAGGCTGCACTGATGGGCACTGGTGAGGCTGCATTGATGGCCACTGGTGAGGCTGCACTGATGGGCACTGGTGAGGCTGCATTGATGGGCACTGGTGAGCTGCATTGATGGGCACTGATGAGGCTGCATTGATGGGCACTGATGGGCACTGGTGTGGTTGCATTGATGGGCACTGGTGAGGCTGCGTTGATGGGCACTGGTGAGGCTGCACTGATGGGCACTGGTGAGGCTGCACTGATGGGCACTGGTGAGGCTGCATTGATGGGCACTGGTGAGCTGCATTGATGGGCACTGATGAGGCTGCATTGATGGGCACTAATCAGGCTGCACTGATGGGCACTGGTGTGGCTGCATTGATGGGCACTGGTGAGGCTGCACTGATGGGCACTGGTGAGGCTGCATTGATGGGCACTGGTGAGGCTGCATTGATGGGCACTGGTGAGCTGCATTTATGGGCACTGATGAGGCTGCATTGATGGGCACTGATCAGGCTGCACTGATGGGCACTGGTGAGGTTGCATTGATGGGCACTGGTGAGCTGCATTGATGGGCACTGATCAGGCTGCATTGATGGGCACTGATCAGGCTGCACTGATGGGAACTGGTGAGGCTGCACTGATGGGCACTGATCAGGCTGCATCGATGCACATTGGTGAGGCTACATTGATGTGCATTGATCAGACTGCATTGATGTTAATTTTTCATTTTAGAGGTTTACAACCACTTTACATTTTATTATACTTTTATTTTCATTTAAATGTAATGCTATTACAAAGGGGCTAACAATCCCCTATGTGATGGCATTGGGTAGGTAACAGTTACTCTTCATGGAGACATTGTGGGTCTAGTCTCCCCTACCCGCCAATCCATCTAATCAAGCACAGATAGTACTTCATTAGCTGCTTCCCTTGCCATAGCAGCCAGGGAATGACAGTTTGGAGAACTGAAACACTCAGAGTTGAGTTCCTCTGGCTTCATGAACATCAGAGGAGATCAAGAAAAAGATGTTCCTCGGTTTCTCCCCACTCACCTCATCCTGAGACCATTTATTGTGGTTCCAGCAAGAAACAAGGAGTGTAAGGAAGGTGTGTGTGTGTGTGTGTGTGTGTGTGTGTGTGTGTGTGTGTGTGTGTGTGTGTGTGTGTGTGTGTGTGTGTGTGTGTGTGTGTGTGTGTGTGTGTGTGTGTGTGTGTGTGTGTGTGTGTGTGTGTGTGTGTGTGTGTGTGTGTGTGTGTGTGTGTGTGTGTGTGTGTGTGTGTGTGTGTGTGTGTGTGTGTGTGTGTGTGTGTGTGTGTGTGTGTGTGTGTGTGTGTGTGTGTCCCAGATCATCCAGACCATTTTTTTTTTTTATGACAGCTGATAGCCAGCTGAACAAAACAGTGTTGCAGACAAACATTCATTTAAATCCTTCACTCTCTGGATGTAAGTTGTATGTCCAAAGAGGCGAAGTTGTTAAACGCAGGCTCCTTTAACGCATTGTCTACCTTGGTACATTTAGAAATGACCTAGCATTTAAGATGTTGGGTGCTGGATAGAAGAATGGTGCGTCTGCAAGGAACAGCACCAAAAATAAGGTGAGTATTGCAGCTGCTTTTTTATTCCTAAAAGTGATAGGCAATCATTTCCTATTGTAAGAACTAGCAACAAATGTAGAGCATTTAAGGACACCGCCACTCGCTTTTCTTCTTTTTAAGGGCTTTTCCTGCCCACTTTTATTAAAAGAAAGTTCAGCAAACACAAACAAGAGTTTCCCTTGCAGAGCTATTCTGCATTCCTTCTCCTTCAACATAAACAACATTCAGCCCTTCTGGCTTGTACTTGCAGCACTGCCGCTCTGGCCTTAAACTCCAGGCCCTTGCTGTCTCCTACAGACTGTTCATTGAGCAACTTGGTGCACACAGCTAGCAGCCTCTTACTGCACTGGCTCCCACGTTTCTCCTAGGTGGAGCTCTCCTGACTCCTATGCAAGACTTCCTGTTTGCTGGGCTGGAGCCCAGAACCATGGTCAGGTCATTACTAAAAGCACAGCACACACCCAACCAATTAGTATGCTGGCTGTTCTGAATACTTAAACCCAGTATAGGAAATTTCCTCCCACCCGGATCATATTGAAATCTCCAGGCTCCAGGTCCCAAAGTGGACTTTAGAAAACAATGAAGAAACTGAAAAGTAGGTTTCTTCTGCATTAAGCAAACCCCCTGGAGCCCCTCAACCTGCCTGGTTGAGAATTCTTGGTCAAAATCACTTTCTAGATCCTGGCAGGGCAACGCTCTGCCACACTATTTTAAACTGGAGTTGGGCTTTAAATCTCAATTTAATTTATGGGCTCAGACTTATTAGCACAACTTAACCACTTGCCGCCCAGCCTATAGCAGAATTATGAAAGGGCGGTGGTTCTGTTATCCTGACTGGGTGTTAAATGACGCCCTGCAGGATAACAGCCGCCGCGCGCCCGTAGGGGCGCGCATCACGGCGATCGGTGGTGCAATGTGTCAGTCTGACACCCTGCTACACCGATCTGCGGAGGCTCTTTACCATGTGATCAGCCATGTCCAATCACAGCTGATCATGATGTAAACAGGAAGAGCCGCTGCTCAGCTCTTCCTCACTCGCGTCTGACAGACGCGAATAGACGAGAGTCGATCGACGGCTCTCCTGACAGGGGGGGGTCTGTGCTGATTGTTTATCAGTGCAGCACCCCCTCGGATGCCCACACTAGACCACAAGGGAAGCCGCCAGGACCATCAGGGAAGCCCCCAGCATGTGGATAGCCAGGTACATCCCCCATGACCATTCACTTGTGAAAATCAATGCCCAACATATGCCAATCAGTGCCCACAAATGGGCACTGACTGGCACCTCTATGGCACAATAAAAATTAGTGATGCCCAGCCATTGGTGTGTGCAGACTGTTGCATTAGGGTGTGCACCCCAAAGCTCAAACACACATGCGTGTGTGTCTACATATCTATGGCCCTGGCACATTGATCTCCCCGCTGCCACACAGAGTGATAATGCTAATGCACACTAGGTGATTAGGGTGTGCCCAGGCACATCCGGCACACCCTGTGCACACACCTAGGTGCCCAGCAATGCCACCAATCAATGTCATCAGTGCCACCCATCAGTGCCCATCCGTGCCCATCAATGCCCACCTATTAGTGCCCATTAGTGCCTATCCATGCCACATATCAGTGCCACCCATAAGTACCCATCAGTGCCACCCATAAGTATCCATCAGTGCCGCCTATGAGTGCCCATCAGTGCCGCATACCAGTGCCACCTATCAGTGCCCATCAGTGCCCATCAGTGCCACCTCATTGGTGCCACCTCATCGGTGCCCATCAGTGCCGCCTTATCAGTGCCCATCAGTGCAGCCATATCAGTGCCCGTCATTGAAGAAGAAAAGTACTTATTTACAAAAAATTTTAACAGAAACAAAGAAAAACTTTTTTTTTCAAAATTTTCAGTCTTTTTTTATTTGTTGCGCAAAAAATAAAAATCACAGAGGTGATCAAATACCACCAAAAGAAAGCTCTATTTGTGGGAACAAAATGCTAAAAAATTTGTTTGCGTACAGTGTAGCATGACTGCGCAATTGTCATTTAATTTGCGACAGCACTGAAAGCTGAAAATTGGCTTGGGCAGGAAGGTGTATAAGTGCCGGTATTGAAGTGGTTAAAACATTGCCAGAAATGATTACACAAAAATAGGATCGCTAATTTTATATTAACATGAGTAATGGTCAAACCCTTTATGAAATTTAGCCTCGAGTTCTGTGGAATCATGTCTGGTGGGAGGAACCAAATAATTTGATTTTGCAGTTATTTTTAGCCCTGGGAAACTTAACGCTGTGAATTAAATGGAATAACTTCAGAGAAATTAATATTTGTAAAGGAACGTGAGAGCTTAATTTTTGATTTTACATAATTATTAAGTTGTGAAGCTACTTTCCAATATAATATTGTGCCTGCACTAGGATCCTGAATCCTGTCATCTAGATGTAGCACCCTCTACCTAGGTAGGTGCTAGCAGTGAGGATTTTTGTAGTACAGGTAAATTTAGGCAGGCCTAGCTAGAAGCTAGGCCTGTTTGTTTTGATCTGTGTGGGCTGGGAGTGTCAAAGAGCAGTAGCTGTGACCCACAGACAACATCACTCTACTGTCACCTGCCTCTTTCTTCTGGAGGATTGTAGAAGAAGAGGAGGGGAAGAGTGGTGGAGCTGTCTGGGGTGTCTCAGGGAGCCCTGACCAGTTCCCAACTAGGAATGGAAGGGGGCAGGCCTCCTTTAAATACACAGGGTTAGCCCAGCTGGGGAGGAGTTGTCAGGTGGAAGAACTGAGGATGGAGTACTAGGCTGTCGGGGCCTTTGAAGGAGCTCCCCAGACTGAGGGTGGGTGACCTTGGGCCTGGGACTCGGGTGTAGGATGAAGCCCTTCAAGAAAGCACGAAGGATCTGGACAGGAGGCACAGGAGGAGTCAGAGAGGACAGCAGGAGCTAGTATTGCTGGGCAAGTCTTCAGGAGGGAACCACCGGAAGCAGCCAGGAGGGCTGGTGAGTGGCATGGGCAGTCGGGAGGACTGGAGAGGCATGCCAGAGAGGGCTGAGAGGAAACAGTCAGAGCTGAGTGTGGAGCCAGTAGAGAGGATTGCAATGTCAAGGGCAGTGAAGTCGGGCAGCTGCAGCCAGGAGGGCTGGTAGGGCCTGAAGAGGACTGACTGGGAGCAGTAGTCCACCTATAAGACAGCTAGCACTAACAGGACTCACATATTTTATGCTACATTATAGTCGGACCCGTGGTCCCTGCTTGCAAAGGAAAAATCCTATGGCCTGGCTGAGCCAGTGTGAGGCCTAACCATGTGCTAGCTGCTCCTAGAGAGAGACAAAACAAAACAACAAAAAGCAACGGACTGTTCCCTGTCTTGTAGTGTCTGGGAAGTGAATGCTTCAGGTGGGCCACATTTCTTAGCAGCCCCTACGGGGGTACAACTACATAGATCTGCCTACACTCACTGGCTTTCTGTCGGCATTTACCTTACACAGGGATATAATAAATGTACACAGTATGTAAATGCAGTAACTTGCATCTCTTATAAAGTTTATACATGTAAATGTAATTTTGAATGTTTATAAATCTGCAACGTTCATTAAAATAATTACCTGTGATTCTGTCATGACCTTGGGGTGTCTCCCAATTGTATTCCTGCATTGTCATCCTGTTACACAAGATGAGACTACAAGTGGACATTTCAACACACATTACACAGGCATGGTTCACCAATCTGGAAACCCACCTTGAGATATCCCACGCAGTCATTGCTGGAGTGAAAGTAGACTAGAAGTGGCTGCAAAGAAGCTGAAGGAGATCAGCAACACTGAGAGTAACAAAACACTAGCAGGGCATTGAGCATGCAATGTACAAGTAATGTAAGTATACAGTAATTGTAACACTTTCAGTTATTTATTACCTCTCTTTGGAAATGCAGTTATGGACTTAAAATTAGTCCTTATAACTAAACCCATTTGATGAGTGAAATGCATCAGCCAATGAGGATCACGGTGGAATCATGTACTGTCCTAGTGCAATAAAGCTTGATGGGAGCTGGAGGGTTCGGTTTGAAGCTGCATTCTTCTGTTTATTCATTACATCTCACTGAGATCATAGGACTAACTTTGACAAAGGTTAGGCTGTCTATTATTATTATTAATATACAGGATTTATATAGCGCCAACAGTTTCCGCAGCGCTTTACAACATGAGGGCAGACAGTACACTTACAATACAAATCAATACAGGAGGGATCAGAGGCCCTGCTCATTAGAGCTTACAATCTAGAAGTCTACTGAACTCAAAAAACAAAGTCTTGCGAGCCACCATGTAAAGATCCAAATGATAATTAGAGGTAATTAAAGGACAGCTGCTAACATTGATCTCGTCCCATATGCTCGCGCCAAACAAAAATTATTGGTTTAAATGTCTATTGAACTTGTTAGATAATAGATTACTAGATGGCTATTTGAAGCAATTTTTTTGTATATTGAGTCTTTATTTGGCTGTCTGTTTTTAGTTCCATCCTAGGTTAACACCACATCACGCGACTTTACCATATTGACCACTAAGCTCCTTCTATCAGTGCTTCATTTTTTGAGGTCAGTTTGACTTATTAGATCTATGCTAGCTAGTCCTCCTGTATCTATGTTATATGTGGGGTAGCAATGTTACTGGGGGTTTTTCTTTTTTCTCTTTTGATATACATGCCCACAAATTTTTGGTTGTTACATTTATTGTTTTAGAATACTATAGCTGGAATTTCTCAGTCCCCACCCCCCACCCACCCCTTCTGGAAAATGATTGTCGCATGGCGGAGACTAACGTAGCCTGTAAATCTTCCTTTTTTCAGCCTCCCCATAGCCCAGACAGACTTGACAAATTAACCCGGTATGTACATGTATTATGTGGATTAGGATGTTTGGCTTTGTGGTGTGTTTTTTTTTTTTTTCTCACCTGGGACCTTCTCTTTGTCCTATGGGATAGGAAGTGGGGGTATTTTATGTACTATACTTGCATCTTGCACCGCCAATGATGCATATGGGGAATAGATGTAAATAGACCCACGCGGAAACACACAGTCCGCAGGGCCCTCTAGGAGCCACATCACCTATTGACACTGCAGCCAGGTAACAAAAAATATTTTTTCTCCACTGGAATGTTGGTAACCTTTGTTGCTACATTTGTGCAAATTAGGGGACAATATTCATGGGGAATAACGCTGGTACTTACCTAATATCTGTTTGTTGGCAGAGTCTGCTATCAAGTACAATCTTAATAGCACCTTAAAGGTTTGGAGTCTTTGCACCTATAGGACTCAGTACCAACTGCTTATCAAGGAGGTAATCAATTAAATATATAAATATGAGATGAAGTATCAGTAAATTTCATAAATACATAGTATTGAGGCATGTTTCATATACTATTATCCAACCTAAAAACGTTTTTATTACTTTTTGATTAGACTGGCAAATGTGAGTGTCAATTTCCAAAAATACAGACCAGACCTCTACAGTGTTTACCACCTTGGAATGTGGCTCCTAGGTATATGATGTTATGCAAATACGATATGTAAGCATACCTTGTTTTTTCCCTTTTTTTATATAGTAATTGTTTTAATACTGCGCAGTAAACTGCTGATGATCAAAAATGTATATCATGTCATTATTATCTACAGGTAGACTTTAGGCAAGACAATACAATAGCAAGATCAATGTTCCCCATATTGGAGACCCTAGCTATTTTGGAGGCAATTCTCCCTCTTTCTTTTTTTTGGGGGTCAGCATTGTTGTGCCCAACGAACTGCTCTGACGTCACCTCTCTCAGAACATACTCTGACCATCCCACAAGGGAACTCAGAGTTACATTTTCCAAGGTCCTTGTCAATATCCAGGTATTGTTATATGATGTTTAATAAAATTCATAAAATTTTCACTAAAAATGTTTTGCCATAAAGGCATCAAAATTTGTAAAATTTGTATCTACAATTTTTGTATTGTTATTTATCAGACAAGAATATCCACGCATGTTCCTGAAGAAGCCGTAAGGTGAACCATGTAGAACAACAAAGTGTGGTATTTTGCTGTATGGAAGAAATGTATTATTATGTACCTTCTTTCTTTCATGTACTTGTGTCAAAATAAAATATCTTTTTTAATCATAAACTGTTGTTGATGAGTATATGAATAGCACCCAGAAAGTCTCATCCATTTCCCGTTAGGGGCTCCTCTTCTCTTTCGAATATAAAGGAACGTTGGTGTTAATTAAACAACTTTGGAAATTGATCACTTCAAATTCTCTATCCTTATATACTTGCATCTAATTTACATTTGTATGTTATATTTCTAGACCCAAATTGTTGATACTAGGCATTGTACCAGACAAAGAGTTCTGTAAACCCTTAGGAAGCTGCTATGATCACAAAACGCATAGGAAAGTCTTCAATGGGTCTTGATTAGTGCCTATATTTTTCTACCTTGTTGCAGTTCAATGGACACATGTTCTTACTATTTGTATAATTTTTAATGTTTGATATTTTGTAATACATAGAAAAAGTTTGGGACTTTAAATGCGGCCCACATAGACATGTGCCTCCATCCCTGTTCAATTGCAAAAAGGAGTCCAGGCGAACTTTCCGTCAACAACTACAGGATCTACTTAAGTGTAGACATCAGCAAATCCGGTGAGACTCATTACACATGCTTCTTCCTACTCCCTTAGCCTTCCTTTCCCTCTATTCCTTTTCTTCCCTCTTTCTTATTTGTTATATGTATAGTGTGGTGTTACAACCCCAGGATACCCAGTATCCATTTCTTTTTTTGTGTCACCTGGGTGGTCACTAGGTTTTGGACCGACTCAGGTACTCCGAGTTCACCCATAATGTTTGTAATGAAGGAGCCATGTATACAAGGACTCTAGATTTACAGCTTATGTACACCTTACCCCCTTCCAGTTTGGAGGGGAGGCCTGCTCATATAGACTGAATGTCTGGGACAGGACTCGGTCCATGTTAAATGTACCCCCTCCCCTATGCTCTCCCCCCCACCTCCTTCTCTCTCCCTCTCCCTGTATCCCCCCATTAATGTTACCTTATTGTGATGTTAATCTGTTTAAAAATTGAAAATGAAAATAAAGATTATACAATTGCAAAAAGGAGAGAGTTTGGGACTTTAGATGAGGCGTGTACCCATAAGTCGATGCTGAGAGCACAACCTTAATGTATATGCATGAACAAGATAGATACACATTAAGAATGATCTTTATATGCATGAACAAGATAGATACACATTAAGAACGATCTTTATTGGATTGTCTGTCAACCATTTGTAACCATGTTGTAACAAGATAAAACAATACCTCAAATAAGGTTCCACAACAATGATACAGCAAAAATACACAACAAAAATCGAGACAGACATTATATACATGATTAAAAAAAAACCAGAGGGATTGCAGCACAGTATGCTTGACGCGTTTCATGAAAGCATCACTTCCTCAGGATAAAGCGCAATCCATCTATCTATGAAGAACATATACATTATGTAAACATCAGTAACACTATATCTGAATAGTAATGAATTATTAGCCCAGCTAAGGGCAATCTCAGAAAATGACTGTGTAATTACACACGAAAACAGCTCCCATTGTCAGCACCAGGCAACGACCGTCAAAGCTCATCCCACAGTTTTCCACCACGGGAACTGAGGGGGCCATACCAATACATGATAGATTGCAGTATAAGAACCACAAGAAAGTTTCAGATATCCATATAACCATAGAAAATTATTTGTGGTAAATTGGTCGTCCAACAGGGATTCTATAGAAATAATAATAGATATGTATATAACATACTGTATATAATTGTACCACAGAAGTGTGAATAATCTATAGATGAACAATTTAACTTATAGGGCAGTCCAAAGGGATTCTAAAAAATAATAATTGATACATATATAATATGTATAATTGGACCACAAAAATATGGATTATCAAGATATAAATGAATGGTTGAGCCCATATATGAATGAACTACAGTAGGGTATCAGCCAAGGAGAGGAATGAAATATAAATAATTATAAAATGCCAGTGTGCATAGTGTAGTGATGGCTCTAAAAACATAGAGCCGTGTGAGCCTGTACCACTGTGTAAATAAACTTTATATATATAAAACTAGCATAATAAATAGTGAACCAGGGAATGGTGTTTAGGGATATAAATTCCCTGTGGGAATAATCCCAAAAGTAGTGGAAAAGGAAACTTATATGTTTAAATAAGGAAAGGGAGTGAAGATTTATTCATCCAGAGCTAGTTACCTTGTTGTTAATGTAATGTCCATGAAGGAAAAGACGGCTAAGCCTGCCCCCACCCCCACGTGGGAATGGGGAGGGGAAGCTGGGGCGCATCGCAGTTCCCGGGAGTGGACTAAAAACAGGCTTTTGTAATAAAGCTTTATACATTTTTCTATAGTTTGTATGGTATTTATATATTGGGAGGTCATTCTTGACTTTTTTCCTTTGCCTTTTCCAATACTACTTACCTGGTTGATGATCTTTCAGTTTTAAGCTGTTTTAGCCATTTTGCATTAGATGCAGTGTCCCCTCCACAGCTTATTCCAGTTTTTATATCCTTTATCTGCTTTATTCTTCAGAACAATAGGGCCATTTTTGTTCAGGCATCATCCAGTTCCTATTTTTTTTTTATTTCTTTATTTCAGGTACTTATATAGCTCTGTGAATTTATGCAGCACTTTACATATATATTGTACATTCACATCACTCCCTGCCCTCAAGGAGTTTACAATCTAAGGTCCCTAACACACTTTCATACATATATACATATACTAGGGTCAATTTAGACAGGAGCCAATTTACCTACCAGGTACCAGCATGTCGCTGGAGTGTGGGAGGAAACGGGAGTACACGGAGGAAACACACACAGGCACAAGGAGAACATGCAAACTCCAGGCAGGTAGTGCCGTGGTTGAGATTCAAACCCTAATGCTGCCAGACAGAAGTACTAACCACTTAGCCACGGTGCTGCCCATTTTCTTGACTGAGATTCTGACTCACAGATGACACCATCAACATATAAGCCCCTGCTAAAGCCTCTCACCTTGTGACATGCTAAAATTTACAATGTTGCAGTCTGATCACTGGAGGAGGGGAGACTAAGGCTAGGTTCACACTTATGAGGGTGCGGGAATGTGTGTAAATCGCATTTGTTCCCACAACCAGTCAGGGACCAGCACTGCTGGAGCTGAGGGACTCTCCTAGCTGCCGGGGGAAGAACTCCTCCAGTGAGAGTGGGGGGGAAGCGAAGGGAAAGGAAAGACAGATTCTGGTGGTAGGGGAGGGACGCCATTCTTAGAAGGACAGAGAGGGCAATCTGTAACAAAGACCTGAAGCCCCAAACAGTATGTTGTCTACCGGGCGCTCGGGTTCGGCACATCACGGGTCTGCTGGATAGATTACTGGGAGGGGCTGAGGAAGACCCAGCTGTCATGGTGCACGTTGGCACCAATTACAAAGTCAGAGGCAGATGGAGTGTCCTAAAGAAAGATTTTAGGGACTTAGGAGCTAAATTGAGGAAAAGGACCTCCAAGGTATAATTCTCAGTAATACTACCGGTACATCGAGCCACACCAGAAAGATTAGGGAAGTAAAAGGAGTGGCTGAAGAACTGGTGTAGTAAAGAGGGGTTTGGGTTTCTGGAGGACTGGGCCGACTTCTCAGTCGATAACCGGTATTATAGAAAGGACGGACTGCACCTAAATGAGGAGGGTGCAAATCAGCTGGGAATGAAGATGGCCAAAAAGTTAGAGTGGTTTTTAAACTAGGTGATGGGGGGGAGGGTCCAGAGGTAGAGATAGTCAGCGCGGAACATATTCCAGAGGGTAGTATTGGGGGCATTAGTGGTAGGTTGACCAAAGTACATAAACCCAGGGTAAGTATAGTAGCAAGTCCTAGTTGCAATCTCGGAACACCCAATAAGAGGATAATATGCGACCGGTCTAAACTATGTGGCGTGTTCACCAATGCCAGGAGCCTGGCGGACAAGATGGGTGAACTAGAGATACTGTTGTACAAGGAGGATTTGGATTTTGTGGGAATTTCAGAGACCTGGTTCAACAGCTCTCATGATTGGCTGGCAAACATTCAAGGGTATAACCTTTATCGCAAGGATAGAGAGGGTAAAAAAGGGGAAGGGGTATGCCTATATATCAAGAATAATGTACAAGTGAATGTGAGAGATGACATCACTGAGGGAGCTAGAGAGGAGGTGGAATCCTTATGGGTGGAGCTCCAAAGGGATGCTATAGGCCCTCTAACCTGAGGGAGGAAGGGGAGACAGATTTCCTATCACAATTTGAATTAGCAGCAAGGATGGGAAGTGTTATCATAATGGGAGATTTTAACTATCCAGACATAAACTGGGTGGAGGGAACCACGCATTCATCTAATGATTCTTCACCATCCCCGGTTGGTGAGAATACTGCTCCGGTACTTGCTTCAGCTACTCACTGTGATCCCTGGTAATAAGGTGGATGGTCCCTTAGTGGTGACAGCTTCTCCTCTACCTCCAACCATGACAGGTTCTCCGAGTGGCAGAACCGTCACTTCTGGTTGGACTGCAAGCCACAATCCCAACCCTGCGCTGCTCTCTTGCTTGTGGATAGGCCCTCAGACAGCCTAGCAGCTAGATGTGCCCGAGATAGGCCCAAACTCCAGCCTAGCAGCCCGGGGCAATACAACACATGTCCACCCAGACAGCCGTCCAGGTGGCACCGAACACAGGTCACCTTACTAAACCTGAATATATAGGTTCTCCCAGCAGGCCAAGGGATTTAGGAAAACCTCTGCCCATTGTCTGAGGTACCCCATATACTCCTAATCTGTCCTTGCTTTGCCCTTGTCTTATCTAATGCCCCCAGGTACCCGGCCACTCAGTGGCAGAAGAGAGAAGTGCAGCAATTCCAGACTTAGGGTGAACTCAATTGATCCTCGAAAATTAACCAAGGTAGCTAATTTACCAAGGGAGGTAAATTTAGGAGCAACCCTGCCTAAACACCAGGGTGCTATATACCTATACATAGTGAGGGGCTTCAGGGTTTCTATCTACTATGGAAAAAACAAACTGTTGTTATCTTGGAAGTTAATGCATTCTGCTTTGGATCCTGGAGCCTGAGGAATCTGCAGAGCTTTTGGTATGATAAAGCCTCTAGGCCCATACCATATACCTGTTGGTCAGACCATACAAAATAGTCTCAGCTGTCCATAGGGCTTTGTATATGAGCTGACTGATGCTGGAGAACTTCTAACGATCAACTTCTGTGGAACGTGGACACCCACACAAGGATCGAAATTCGGCTGGTCCCTGATAAACCAGGCGAATTTTGATACATCTGTGGCCAACTTTATGACAATACCTGGCAATCCAGTTTCTGGATATACGTGATAAAAAGAACGATATCTATATAAACTTACCAGCCACTTTATTAGGTACACCTTTTGCCTTCAGAAATCCCATAATTCTTCGTGGCATAGATTCTACAAGGTGTTGAGACATTCCTCAGAGATTTTGGTCCATATTGACATGATAGCATCACACAATTACTGCAGATTTGTCGGCTGCTCATCCATCAATCAAATCTCCTGTTCTACCACTTCCCAAAGGTGCTCTATTGGATTGAGATCTGGTGACTGTGGAGGCCATTGGAGTCATGTTCAACAAACCAGTTTGAGATTATTTGAGCTTTGTGAAATGGTGCATTATCCCACTGGAAGTAGCCATCAGGAGATGGGTACATTGTTGTCATAAAGGAATGGACATGGTCAGCAACAATAGGTAGGTCATGGCATTTAAACAATGCTCAATTGGTACTAAGGGGCCCAAAGTGTGCAAGAAAATATACCCCACTCCATTACACCACCACCAGCTTGAACCGTTGATACAAGGCAGGATGGATTCATGCTTTCAAGTTTACACCAAATTCTGACCCTACTATCTGAATGTTGCAGCTGAAATCGAGACTCATCAGACCAGGCAACATTTTTCCAATCTTCCATTGTCCAATTTTGGTGAGCCTGTGTGAATTGTAGCCTCAGTTTCCTGTTCTTAACTGACAGGAGTGGCACCCTGTGTGGTCTTCTGCTGCTGTAGCCCATCCGCTTCAAGGTTCAATGTGTTGTGCATTCAGAGATGGTATGCTGCATACCTTAGTTGTAACAAGCGGTTATTTGAGTTACTGTTGCCTTTCTATCATCTCAAACTAGTTTGCCAATTCTCTTCTGACCTCAAAAAGGCATTTTCTTCCGCACAACTGCTGCTCACTGAATATTTTCTCTTTTTCGGACCATTCTCTGTAAACCCTTGAGTTGGTTGCACGTGAAAATCCCAGTATATCAGCAGTTTTTGAAATACTCAGACCAGCCCATCTGGCACCAACAACCATGCCACGTTCAAAGTCACCTAAATCCCCTTTCTTCCCCATTCTGTTGCTCAGTTTGAACTTCAGCAAGTTGTCTTCACCATGTCTGGATGCCTAAATGCATTGAGCTGCTGCCATGTGATTGGCTGATTAGCAATTTGTGTTACCAAGCAATTGAACATTTGTACCTAATAAAGTGGCCAATGAGTGTACATAGAGTATTTCACTCACATGTCCTTGGCAAGTAGACCCTGCTTAGAACTGTTTCAATAAGGCATAGCTGCACCTTGTCTATCTACCTTAGCCTGAGTCTCCAGGAAATCTGCCTGCACTAAACAAGATCTGTCTTCTTCCACATGAAGACAGCAGTCTAAGCTTTCTAGATGGCTACCTCATGTCATCAGTGACAGATTCCCTCTCTCTTTGGCATAGGTGTGCGCAGCCTAATGCATTAGGGTGTGCACCCTTAAGCTCAAACACACATGCATGTGTATGTATCTACATATATATGACCCCGGCACATTGATCTCCCTGCTGGCACAGTGAAAGAGAAAAGGATAAACACTTCTCATATGGCAGAGCCGGTAAGAGGGAGATCTTTCCCATGTTCCTGTTGCTACACAGAACGATAACACTAATGCGCATGGGGGGGATTAGGGTGTGCCTGGGCACACCCGGCACACCCTGTGCGCACGCCTATGCTCTTTGGCACTATTCCTTATCTCTGGACCCATCCACATTCCCTTGGCCCCAGGAGGCTCCACTTATAGTGATTCAGCAACCACCAGCTGCAGCTGATGATGGATTCCTGTGGAATATGGAAGTCCTCAGAGACCCGCTGGTCAGGTTAGATATGTAAAAATATTAGGTCATATTAGACTTGCCTAATGCCACGTACACACGAGCGGATTTTCCGTCAGAAAAATCTTGGATGATTTTTCCGACGGAATTCCACTCAAGCTTGGCTTTACACGGTCACACAAAAGTTCGCTGAACTTTCGACCGTCAAGAACGCGGTGACGTACAACACTACGACGAGCCGAGAAAATGAAGTTCAATGCTTCCGAGCATGCGTCAAATTGTTTCCGAGCATGTGTAGAAATTTTGCACGTCAGAATTGCTACAGATGATCGCATTTTCGGATAGGAACTTTTTCTGACCAAAAAATTGAGAACATGCTCACAATCTTTTGCTGGCTGGAATTCGGCCAGCAAAAGTCCGATGGAGCATACACACGGTCGCATTTTCTGACCAAAAGCTCACATCCGTATTTTGCTGGCCGAATTTACGATCGTGTGTACGCGGCATAAGGGTTGACATTTCTGGCCATGCTTAAAGATTTAGGGCTAGTGAATGTGGACAGTATGTGAAATACAGTTCTAAAATAGGAAAGAAAACTCCTAAGAAGTCTTGTAGGCAAGTGTGTAAAAAGGCAGCCAAAATGGAGTAACGAAGAAGGCCATGTCTGGGACACAAGCTGCATATAGAGGAACACCCGGAGACTCCTATATGTATTGTCTGCACATTCTAAACTTAGCAATACAGCAGTAGAATTATGTTTGACATTTTGAAAAATCATCCTTCGGGTCATTCGATATTGCCATCTTTGAGTCAACTCATTTTGTTTGAAAGCTCTTAAAATTGAAACCTGCTTGATAATGGTACCCCTCCCAAATGTATTAAACAGGTTTCCTATGTGCCTAACACGTGCGCATTACAATATATATAAACTTTCTAGAACAGAAATCACATTTAGAATTTCATTAATTCAGTTAAGAATTTTAGTTTTGCTCCTTCTAAAGTTCTTTTCAGTTCTGCGGTCAAAAAAGATCATTGATTTGACACCACTAACCATTAGAAAATCAAACAGACATTCCAAAAAGGAATATTTTGCAACTAGACTCTACCAGTGTATGGAACAACTAGAAAAAAAAAATAAAACTACCAAGGACCGCACTTAGAATATAACAAAAAATGGTAAGAAATTAAAAAATTTCCCATCAGCCTTTTAAGTGTTACTAAACCCACAGCAGTAAAATCAGTCTGTATAAAGTATGCTTGCTATACTCACTGAGAAACCTAAGGGGTTAATCCTCTGCATTGTGTAAAAAGGCTGTTTTATCCTGTCTTCTCTGATCCTCCCCTTCTTCCACCGTCCCCAATTCATCTCCTGATAGTACAGAGCCTTGGGGCACTCTGCACATGCTCAGTTTGGTGTGTATTGCTAGAGAGTTTTTCTTTTTCTTAGGGGGTGCATGTGATCGGCATAGGGCCAATCAGCACTGTCCAGACCAGGGGTGGACTGACAACTCATGGGGCCCCCGGGCAATAGAAGATCATTGGGCCCCCTGTGTCCCCGCCCACACGCAAGCCACACCTACACAAAGCCCCACCTACATAAATCATGGGGCACACAGTAAGGCACATCACATGGCACACAGCAGAGCACGGGGCACGTCATGGGGCACACAGTAGGGCACATCACAGGGCACACAGGAGGGGCATCATGGGGCACACAGGAGGGCACTGAGCACATCACAGGGCATAGGGCACACAGTAGGGCACATCACAGGGCACACAGGAGGACACATAATGGGGCACCCAGCAGGGCACTGAACACATCACAGGGCATGGGGCACATCACAGGGCACACAGTAGGGCACATCATGGGGCCCACAGCAAGGTTTATTATGCTGTACACAGCAGGGCACATTATTGAGCACAGCCTGGTGCATCACAGGGGGTACAGGGCACATCAGTGGGTACACAGCAGGGCACATCACAGAGCACATTAGGAGGTACACAGTAGGGCATGCTGCACATCACAGGGCATGTGGCACATAGTAGGGCACACAGCACAGCACAGGGCACATCCCAGGGCACATCATTGGGAACAGGACACATTAGGCAGTACACATCAGGGCACATCACAGGGCAAGAGGCAAACATCACAGGGCATGGGGCACACAGTAGGGTAATCAGGGAGTACACCGCACATCACAGGGCATGGGGCACACAGTAGAGCACATCACAGGACACACAGTAGAGCAAACAGGCGGTACACAGCAGGGCATGGGGCACATAGCAGGGCACATCATAGGGCACAGGACACATCACAGGGCAAGGGGAACACAGTAGGGCACATCAGGGGGAACACAGCAGGGCACATCACAGGCCATGGGGCACACAGTAGGGCAAATAGCAGGGCACAAACCAAAACACAGGGCACACAGTAGAGCACTGAGATCCTCTAGACTCAGCACAGTGTCTCTTAGGGTAGCTATTGGGGGGAGGGGACACTGTGAGGGGTGGAGGACACAGGGGGACATTATGGGGGGAGAAGCGCTCAGGAGGACACCGTTGGGGGTTGGAGGGCACAGGGAGACACCGTGGGGGGGATGGAGGGCACAGGGGGACACTGTGGGTGGATGGAGGGCACAGGGGGACACTGTGGGTGGGTGGAGGGCACAGGGAGACACTGTGGGGGGTGAAGGGCACAGGGGGACAACGTAGGGGGGCTGAAGGGCACAGGGGGACACTGTGGGGGGGTGGAGGGCACAGGGGGACACTGTGGGTGGGTGGCACAGGGGGTCACTGTGGGGGGGGAGGAGGGCACAGGAGGACACGGTGGGTGGAGGGCACAGGGGGACACTGTGGAGGGTGGAGGGCACAGGGGGACACTGTGGGTGGGTGGCACAGGGGGTCACTGTGGGGGAGTAGAGGGCACAGGGGGACACTGTGGGGGGTGGACAAGCACCTGGGGTGGACAGGAGGGAAGGAGGGGTCAGTGGGGAGGAGCGCATCACGAGAGGTCAGTTTACACTGCAGTCTCTTAGCAGGGAGCAGGGATTCGGGACCCGATCTACCCATCGGCTAGCTGTGATTGATGGGTAGATTGATGTGAAAGCTGTCATGAAGCCCCCTACTGGTGAACGGGCCCTCAGGCAGTGCCCGAACTGCCGATGGTCAGTCCACCCCTGGTCCAGACAGAAGGCCTTGGGTCCTGCAGCCTCATAGGACAGCCAGAGGAGAATTAAAACTCCTCCTACAAGCTTTAACCAGACACTGATAGAAGTCATAAGACTGCTATAAACTGCTGATGAGAAAAGGTGTTTAGCAGTTTATATTTACTAAAATAATTGCATTTCCATGTTGGCTTTACCGCCAACACGGCCAGGGCTACAGTGTGAAAGTAGCCTAAGGAACAGAGATCTGGGCATTGAAGATCCCCACCACAATAATAGCAAAAGTCACATCAGAGTGCTGATTTGCCATAATGGACCAAGAGAAACCTTTATACTCAAGCACTGTTCAGCTGAGCAGCATTTATTTCTAGCGAACATGGATATGAAGGAAATGTTGTCCTAATGCATCTCCTGCACTCTAAATTAATTGCAGTGGTCACTTCTGGTGTGCACATAAAGTGATCGGGCACAGTCATGAAGAAGTTAGAGCTGAGCTAAAAACCAAGCGGGATGAATGGCGAGTGGTATTCGTAACTCCCAGTCATGTTACATTATAATCTACGCTGGCTGATATTGAATACATATGTTGATATTTCCTAGAACAGTAGAAAGTACATGCAGTACTTCTATTCCCAAGTGTCATTATTTTAAGTTTGTTTAGCAGTACACTTTACCTACTCTGTAAGTGAAGTAGGATGTTTAAGAAAAAAATAATAACTTTTTTGCGTCTCACTTCAAAAAGCATATCTTATGGATTTGGATAGGAACTGGCAACACTTTACAGTAGCAGTAAAGAACACAAGGCATTTGAGACAAGACCATCACTGTAAAATTCAATCCAGATGGTGTTTTCACCAGGAGATGGACATGTGGGTCCAATATACTGCTGAACATTTTTACTATTCTTAAATTGTTCACTTGATAAAGAGAGATACTTGGTAAAAGTATGCCAATAAACTATACAATCAATGCATTCATAAGTATGGCTTTAGGCATACCTTAAAACAAACTAAATGAATGTAAAAATATGTTCAAATCACAAAATATTAAGTAACACATCTATATGTACGTACTTTGTAATTATGCATTGTTCGAATTATAAAATATCAAGTGACATATCTATCTGTATGTACTCTGTAATCATGTATTGTATTTTGCCATTTCTAATATTATCCTGATCCAGTGTCCTCCCCGCATCCATTGGTAGGTATCCCGCCACTCTTTCAACTTCCCGGCATGGTAAGGGAGAAGCAAGTAGTGCTTTCTCCCATTCTTTCCTCCCGGTTGGTGCAGTCTCCATCAGCGCCACAAGAGGGAGCGTTACCGTGCTGGCGGCGTTCCTCGATCACCGCTGGACGCTCTATGGCACCGCACGCATGCGCAGCTTTTGCGGCGCGTGTGTGTGACGCCATGACGTCCTACGTTTGTTACGGAAATGACGGCAGCGGCTGGGGCAATGCCTTCTGGAATGCCGAGGAGACCGCCTTGATGGTGGTCGGGACAAACAGATGTGTTTTGGGGGGGAGGGAGACCCGTGGGGGACAAGCGCCTGTACTTATTAAAAAAATTAAAAGGAAGTATATATAATTATATCAGTTCCTGTGGATCCTGGAATGATCCCAGTGAGCTGCTGACACACAGACATATTGGACAACTTCGCCATCAAGTAAGTGTTTGGGATGGGGAACGCAAAGCCATCTTTAAACCTCTAAAATCTTTGGAATGACTAATATGGAAACTTCATTTTGATTTACTTTAATACAGACACAGATGTTTGGAAGCTATTTATGTTCTGCCATCTGCATTGTAACTTTATAAATTTAACTGCATGTCATAACGAACTTTCACACTACCTAAGGTATTGTTGGAGTTTTTCTCACTGTATTTATCAATTAGTAGTTTTTTGCACTACTTCATCCATTCTTTTGAGCCTTACCATCAATTTATTTTATTTTAAAATTCCCACATTCATTTATAATATAGTACACCATATTGCATTATCTCATTTAGTGATTATGTTATCACATTCACATTATTGGGTCTTTGTCACTACATTCACGTTTAATTTAATTACATTTTTGATTATATTCATTATTAATCTTACACATAAATCCACAATGGCACCCATGGGGGTCTCCTTTGTTGCTAAGGAACATGACTACACAATTAAACCTTTTATAATGAAAATGATAACTAATGACTCAAATATCTGATTAGTGGCTGTTTATTGTGGTAACATCTTTAATAGCTTAAATATACCCTCTTTTTTTAACTCAATGTAAAAATAGTAAGTTTGGCATGATATACTACAGGTGCTTGCTTGCGCCCCTCCTCATCTGCTTTGGGGGTCCATACGAATGGTCTCTTGTAAGTTCCTTGAGGGTGGGGTCCATGCCGTGGGAGGCGGAGACGACACACAAATGGTCTCAGGATTGCTGAAAATAACTTTTAAAGAAAATTCTGGCTATAAGACATGTCTTTCTCTCTTCCATCATCATGGTTGGTAAATATACATTGTTGTGTGTGGTTAGATACAATGGTAAAATATAAAATGATTTTTAAATGAAAACATTTTTTTTTCTCTGCATAGAAAAAAATATCCCCCTTGAAGAAGACCACAATTAGAAGGGTCGAAACGCGTAGGGGTTTTATGTGGAAGACCACTTTTGCAGTTCAATGCAAATTTTATTAAGATCTCGTATAATATGTAGTTCCATTATGATTGATGATTTTGCCCTTTTCATGTAAATGCCAGAGCTCAGTTTTTTACAACTCTCATGTAATTGCTAAATTGCCTTTTGATACAATAAAGATTTTTTAATCAATGATCTCTGAATTTTTTTGACTGCTAAAAAAACCCATGAGGGAATTTTTCCATTACATAAGTTTACTGCATAATGAAATGAAGCTTGGAGATATTTTTTTAAAGAGCCAGTACATCTAAAATCAAACTTTCAGCTTTACCAGAATTAGTCAAATTGAAGTGACTTACATTTCTAAGGTAACAGCAGTGTGGGCATCTTGTGGTGTCTGCAAATATCGATGTTAGTCTTCAAATGTGAGTGCCCCTGCGTAGACATCTTCAATCCTAGGACCTGACCATACATGAAGCCATGATTCTGCCAAAACCAAAATAAAGCCTACTTCTTTACAGCGCTAAGTCCCTCCCAATCATTAAGTCTCCCAGGGACTCCTTTGGACAAATCTAAGTGCTTGATTGCCCAACTCTGAACATCTGCCAAGGCAATAAATAAGTTTTTTTTTGTAGACTGGCCAGGGAACATTCCTGTTCTCATGGAATTCAAACTCCAAGATGTGCAGGTAAAAACAGCAATGAACTTGTAGCACCCTCCTACTTCAGATGAGGATGCTAGGCAACTTTAGCTAGCTTCTCTGTAAGCAAAGGATCAGGGGTTGATTGCTTTGGGCTGTTCAGTGTCTCATAGGCTGCTGTTCTGCTACTTCCCACTGTCTTCTGATTGGTTCTGGAAGTATAGTGGGAGGAAGAGCAGAACAAGCAGCCTGACAATTTATGGGTCTGTGGCCAATCTCTAGACAGAGGGTTGTCCAGTAGGTGCTTGGATAACTGATAAATCTTCAGAGTGTAAATATGCAGTATTCCAGGCTCCAGCCTGTGCTGGGGGATCTAACCCTGGGGCAGAGAGAGAGACAAAGGAGAAGCCCCTGGAGTCCTGTAAAGACATCTAGACCTTAGTTGGGGGCCCAATCACAGAAAGTACCTTTCCCTGCTGTACAGTGGAGAAGTGACCATGGGGAGCTTTACCCTACAAACTGTGCAGTACTAGTCTGCCTAAGAGCGTCCAGTGCAGCCAGGAGCTGTGCAATACAGCCAGAAGTGCTACAAGTTCAGCCTCCAGATTGTACAGTGCAGCCTACGGTTGTGCAATGCAGCCAGCATTTTGTACTGAGCAAGCAAGAAGCCTAGCAGTCCTCAATTTAAAAAAATATTTTACAGTTTGGGGTATCTCATGCTCCCATCCCTATCCAAGTTCATTGTTCCCCAATAAAACCCCAAAATAAAAGAAAAAAAAACCCTAGATTGATTCTTGAGCTAGTGAAAGAATACTGAAAATGCAGTGTGCCTGGCTGTGCATGTGTTAAACGGAGGGAAATGGGCCCAATTACCAGAGGGGTGGGGGTAGCGCTACAAACTACAGGGAGAGATATTAGAAGCCATATGATGACTCTTCTCACCAAAAAGATTTAAATAAAGCTGAACTCTCAGCAGAAAAAAAAACCAACAACAATTCATGCAGTATGAACTTTTTGTTTATTTATTTAAATTAAATATTTAAAAAAATGTATTTTTAAATGCAGCTAGTGTATTGATCTGCTTGCATGAAGTTCAGCTTTTACTATTATATGTGCAGGTAGTGTGAAAGGATGACATATGATATATCAATATAAAGAACTAATTTATTCTTCACCAGCGATCAATGACAAGGAGATATTTACTTAGGTAGGTCATATATGGCCTGACATTTTCAAGCAACATTATAGGTCTTTGCATTCTTTGCATCACTTTTAATAAATCAGACAGAGCCGTGATTAGCTTCCAAGCTTCCAAGAGGTTTTTTGTTTTTAAATCAGACAGAGATTTTCAGTCATGTTGGTATCTCGACAAGCTTTCTGTCTTTTCAAGGAGAAAAGGGAACATTACTATCATTGCATTGGACAGCACAATGATAGCCACTTGAAGACCAGGCCTTTTCTGGCATTTTTTTGTTTAAATCAGTATTTTTTGCTAGAAAATTACTTATAACCCCCAAAAATCATATTTTTTTAAGGAGAGACCCTAGGGAAAAAATGGCAATTGTTGCAAATTTTTATATTACATGGTATTTGCGCAGCGGCTTTTCAAACTCAATTTTTTTTTGGAACAAATACACTTTAATGAATTAAAAAAAAATATATATGCCCCAATTGTTTTCTAAAATATGAAAGATGATGTTACACCAAGTAAATAGATACCTAACATGTCACAGTTTAAAATTGTGTACGCTTGTAGAATGGCGGCAAACTACGGTACGTAAAAAATCTCCATAGGCAACGCTTTAACATTTTTTACAGGTTACCTGTTTAGAGTCACAGAGGAGCTCTAGCACTAGAATCATTGCTCTCACTCTAACGTTCATGGATATACCTCACATATGCGGTGCAAACACCAATTACATATGCATGTGCGACCTACATATGCGTTCGCTTCTGCATGCCAGCATGGAGGGTTGGGGCAATTTTTTTTTCTTATTTATTTTTATTTTTACACTGTCCCTTTATTTATATATATTTTTTTTATCACTCTTTTCCTATTACAAGAAATGTAAACATTCCTTGTAATAGAAATAGGGATGCCAGGTCCTCTTTATGAGGAGACATGGGGTCAAAAAGACCCCAAATCTCTTTTTTACCTTTTAAAGCAAAAAATTTTAAAAAAATGTGGATATTTTGCTTTAAAAAAAAAAAATTGTTTACTTACACCCTGGACCAGAAGTGACATAATGACGTTGCTCCAGTCCTCCAAGGCCATAGAGGCATCTTTGTTCGCCTCTGTAACCAGCCGACCATACCATCGGATAGTTTCTTGGGCGTGCAAACGATAAGCCAGAGAAACACCGAAGAGCAGTGGGAGGGGATGCCCCCTCCCGCCACTTCTGAAAGTGATCCAGTGGCTAATGATCCGCTCTGACCACTTTTCACGCGTGGAGGAAAAAAATACCAGGGTTATGGCTAATAACTTCAGCCATAACCCCGGTAAACCACTTGCAAACCGCAACGTATATATACATATTGCGCTCAGCAAGTGGATAGAAATTGCCAGGTTTCGGTGGTACAGCCTTCTGGTTGCATACTGATACATACAGTAATATTCAATGAATGGCAGTCCCTATACATGAAGAGAAAGCAATTTGTCACTAATATAGAAAAAAAAAGACTATACAGGCTTTAACTCACCCCCAAGAGTTGGTGGTAATGGCCAGCAATGTAAAATGTTTTAATTGCCTTACTACAAATGGCATCTTAGCTGTAATATAAGTAAGATCTATCAGTGCAGAAACTGATCCAGGAAATTAATCCGATTGCACTATTGAGGTTATAAGAGGATTTTTTCCCACTCAGAAGATAAACTGGAAGCTGTCAATTAGGTTATGCATTTCAGTATTTTAACAGTGTCAGATTTAGTTTGGGATGAAATGTAATAGGTTTGAACATGTGTTAAAAAAAAGAAGAATTGTTGCTCTATGTAAAGATGGCCTGGGCTATAAGAAGATTGCCAAGACCCTGAAACTGAACTGCAGCACGGTGGCCAAGACCATACAGCAGTTTAAAGAGGAAATAAACCCTGGTGGGTTTTACTTCCTCTTTACTTCCCTGCAAAGGTAAAGCATAATGGGCTACTATGCATCGCATAGTAGCCCATTATGTGTCACTTACCTGAAACTAAAGCCCACGATGACTCCGTTGTCCCCACTAGCAAGGAGCGCCCATCTTCGACCCTCTTCCTACCGGGGCCGCAAACTCTGGCTCTGTGACTGGCCGGAGTCGCGTGACGTCACTCCCACGCATGCGCAGGAGCCACCAGTCACAGCATGACCCTTATTAGAAAGGGCACGATGTGTATTTTGCCTTTTTAGTAGATATCTCCTAAACCATGGAGGTTTAGGAGATATTTCAAGCACGTACAGGTAAGCCTTAATATAGGCTTACCTGTAGGTAAAAGTGGTTGTACAGGGTGTACAATCACTTTAGCAGGACAGGTTCCACTCAGAACAGGCCTCGCCATGGTCGACCAAAGAAGTTGAGTGCACGTGCTCAGTGTCATATGCAGAGGTTGTCTTTGGGCAATAGATGTATGAGTGCTGCCAACATTGCTGCAGAGGTTGAAGGGGTGGGGGGGGTCACCTTTGAGTGCTCAGACCATACGCCACACACTGCATCAATTGGTCTGCATGGCTTTCGTCCCACAAGGATGCCTCTTCTAAAGATGATGCACAAGTAGCCCGCAAACAGTTTACCGAAGACAAGCAGACTAAGGAAATGGATTACTGGAACCATGTCCTGTGGTCTGTTGAGACCAAGATAAACTTATTTGGTTCAGATGTTTGGAAACTGAGCCGCAGGGCAGTATTTCAACATGATAATGACCCCAAAAACACCTCCAAAACAACCACTACCTTGCTAAAGAAGCTGAGGGTAAAGGTGATGGACTGGCCAAGCATGTCTCCAGACCTAAACCCTATTGAGCATCTGTGGGACATCCTCAAATGGAAGGTGGAGGAGCGCAAGGTCTCCAACATCCACCAGCTCTGTGATGTCATCATGGAGGAGTGGAAGAGGACTCCAGTGGCAACCTGTGAAGCTCTGGTGAACTCCATGCCCAAGAGGATTAAGGCAGTGCTGGATAATAATGGTGGCCACACAAAATATTGACACTTTGGGCCCAGTTTGGACATTTTGACTTAGGGGTGTACTCACTTTTGTTGCCAGCGGCTTAGACATTAATGGCTGTGTGTTGAGTTATTTTGAGGGGACAGCAAATTTACTCTGTTATACAAGATATACACTCACTACTTTACATTGTAGCAAAGTGTCATTTCTTCAGTGTTGTCACATGAAAAGTTATAGGGTCAGTTCATACCTCATGCAGTCCAGTGCGTTTTTTTTTGCATCAAAAACGCATGGAAAGTAGGTTATATGGTTTTCAAAGGCATAGTTCACACCAGTGCTTGCAGTTCCGGTGCATTCCAGTTCCAGAAAAAAAAACATGCTGCATTTTTTCTGCACTGGACTGTACTGGAACGCTGTAAAATGCATCAAAAATGCACTGGAACGCACCCGGAAAGCACCTAAATGCACCAAAAACGCACTGCAACACACTTGTCCTTATTTAAGGTTAAGAAAAAAGAGGGGGGAAAAAAAGCAATGGACTGCATCCAGACAGAGTTTCTATGGTGTGAACTAGTCCATAATAAAATATTTACAAAAATGTGAGGGGTGTACTCACTTTTGTGAGATACTGTATATATTACCTTACAAAACCAATGCATGGAGGACCGCATTCACCTGCAAATAAATGAAGATAATAATGATCCTAACCTAGTAATAATAACAGTACAGGTTTACCTTACTTTAAGGTGCTTCACTAATACAAAGCTTTACATTACACAGCCCCTGCACATTAGACAGCCCCCGCACCTCCGGTTTCCTTTACATTACACAGCCCCCACACCTCTGTTACCCTTTACATTACACAGCCCTGCCTCTGGCCCCCTTTACATTACACAGCCCCCTCCACCTATGGACCCCTTTAAATTACACAGCCCCCGCAACTCTGGCCCCCTTTACATTACACAGCCCCCTCCACCTATGGACCCCTTTAAATTACACAGCCCCCGCACCTCTGGACCCCTTTGCATTACACAACCCCCATACCACTGCGCCCCTTTACATTACACAACCTCCCCTGCACATTACACAGCCCCCCCCCCGTATATTACATAGCCCTCCAGCCCCCACACACACCCCCTGCATATTACACAGCCCCCCCGTTCTGCCCTTTTTTACCTTGCCCCATGCAGAGAGGGAGACAGAGCAGAGCGGAGCAGGGAGCAGGAAGCTGAATGAGAACATGGGAGAGGCACACAACAGCACTGATAAGACAGCGGGAGCTTACGGAGTTAATTTTTCATATTAACAAGCTGGTGATCTTAGCAACCAATCACCTTGAAAGTTAACTCCGGAAGCTCCCGCTGTCATATCAGCACTGCTGTGTGTCTCCCTGTGTTCAGCTTCCTGCTCCCTGCTCTGCTCTTACTTAAAATGTCCGCGGGCCGGGTACACGTAAATTCATCATGTGCACTGACAGGCCGTACATTTAGTGGTGGCAGGCCTTGGTGCGACTTGTAGGTTGCCGATCCCTGATTTAGGGGGTTAAAACAGGTAGTGAGGAAGCAATATCCTCACCACCTGTCAAAATACCTCTGAAAAAGTAATCCGTGTGCAGATTGCTTTTCAGAGGAAGGTAGTCTTTTACAGTAAGAGACTCAGAGTAGCAGAGGAGAAGGTCATATGCAGGGGTGTAGCTACAGAGGGTGCAAGAGTCGCCATCGCGACTCGGCCCCAGGCTGTGGGGGGCCTGTGCAGCTCCCCTGTCTGTTTTGTATACACTTGTGTGAGCCGGAGTCAGGGAGCGGAGCTGACGGTCCTAGGTACGGAAGACTGTTTGCCTCTTGACTTTACACTCTGGATGCAGCTAGCACCAGGCTGGATAGGAGGGCCGGGTGGCATATAGGAGAACCAATCTCCTATGTTCTCCTCCTGTTTCCTGCAGGTCTTTCAATGGCTGCAGCAGCAGGATCGGTTCTCCTATATGCCGCCCCGCCCTCCTATCCAGCCAAGAGGCAAGCAGTCATCCGTACCCAAGACCGCCAGCTCTGCCTTCCAACTCTGCCCCCCCCACCCTGGCTCCCGCTTCCTGTCTCAAGGCTTTTCCTGCCACCGGAATGGTAGGAGCAAAGCTGCCCGAGGCCGCTCCTGGTAAGCCACAAACTCTCTGTCACAGCAGAGAGTAAAAGAATACACTGCCCAGCGAGTATAGTGTTCCAGGTGTGCTGCTATCACTCTGCTCCCTCCCATACTACCCCCCCTCCCATTATGCTGTCCCCCCACACTGCCCTCCACTGCCTCCCTCCCATCAAAAATTGTAAAAAAAAATAAAAAAAACTATAAAAAAATACAATTATAAAATAAAATGTTAAAAAATAATAAAATAATTGAAAAAACCTACTGACCCCATTCTCTGCCCTACTGACCCCATCCACCGCCCTACTGACCCCGTCCACTGCCCTACTGAGCCCATCCACTGCCCTACTGACCATGTCCACTGCCCTACTAACCTTGTCCATTGCCCTACTGACCACGTTTACTGCCCTACTGACCACATTCACTGCCTTACTAACCACATCCACTGCTCTACTGACCATGTCCACTGCCCTAGTGAGCACGTCCAATACCCTACTGACCATGTCCATTGCTCTACTGACCATGTCCACTGCCCTACTGACCACGTCCACTGCTCTACTGACCACATCCACTGCCCTACTGACCATGTTCACTACCCTACTGACCATGTCCACTGCTCTACTGACCACGTCCACTGCCCTACTGACTATGTCCACTGCTCTACTGACCACGTCCACTGCCCTTCTGACTACGTCCACTTCCCTACTGACCACATCCACTGCCCTACTGACCATGTCCACTACCCTACTGCCACGTCCACTGCCCTACTGACTGACATCATTCCCAGTCCACACTGATGCCACTGGCCGAACTAGGGTTGCAAAGGTCACACTTGTGACTGGGCCCTGGCCTTCCACCACCATGGCGAAGCCCAAGACTAAAGGACTGCACAACATGTGAAAAAAATAAATATATATATAAAAAATAATAAAATAATTGAAAAAAACTACTGACCCCATTCTCTGCCCTACTGACCCCGTCCACCGCCCTACTGACCACGTCCACTGCCCTACTGAGCCCGTCCACTGCCCTACTGACCATGTCCACTGCCCTACTAACCTTGTCCATTGCCCTACTAACCACGTTTACTGCCTTACTGACCACATTCACTGCCTTACTAACCACATCCACTGCTCTACTGACTACGTCCACTGCCCTACTGACCACGTCCACTGCCCTACTGACCATGTCCACTACCCTACTGACCACGTCCACTGCCCTACTGACTGACATCATTCCCAGTCCACACTAACGCCACTGGCCGAACTAGGGTTGCAAAGGTCACACTTGTAACTGGACCCTGGCCTTCCGCCACCATGGCGAAGCCCAAGACTAAAGGACTGCACAACATGTGAAAGAGATCCGCTGTGAGCCGTAAAGAGTCATGGGATCAGTTGGAAGGGCTTTGGGCTCGGAGGGAATGGCTCAGGTCGGAGGTCGGGGGGGCCCTTCATGATTTCTTGCACCAGGGCCCTGAAGGTTCTAGCTACGCCTCTGGTCATATGCATTTGTCAAGTTGAGGGGCTGGGATGGGGGTGTTTGCACAGTGAACTCACCAATTTTGCAGCCTCTAGTGTCCTCCAATTGAATTGTAAATGGTTGTGACTGCTGCAGCTACACACACACTCCTATCTACCACCTTGGTGTGTGTGTGTGTACATCAGGGGGTGGGGCTGCTAGCATGGCCACAGCAGGGATTGGCTACTTTACAGGGGTTCTTCAGCACCCTGCAGCCCTGCACTGTTCACTCAGAATCCTGTTTCCAATATCTCACTCACAGGATTTGTGTGAGATATTGAGTGACAGGATCGCCACAGGCAGCTACAGAGACAGCACAGTTCACTAAGCACCACGGAGTCCTGGCTGTCCGGCAGGTGTCAAGGCGGAGCTCCCAACATTTGGCAATGAGCACTCATTCAGGGAGGCTCAGTGACAGGTGAACAAGTGACAAGCAGCACAGCTGACATGCAGAACAGAAGGTGCCGCTGGCGCCGCCCGCCTGAGCCCCGCTGGCAGTTAGTGCTAAGTTGTCCAGAGCTAGAGACTGTTACCATCCTTCCTCCACCACTGCCAGCCTGCTGCATCCCCCTAGATTGCGTCATATCCGGCCCTGATTGTGCCCGCTCAGTAAGATGGCCCTGACTGACGGGCCGGACATTTAGCAGCAGCTGGCTGAGTGTGGCCTGCGGGCCATAGATTGCCAACCCCTGGTATAAGAAGAGCTATTTACCCCAGAAGACTGAACTACTCAACTGTCTGATCTAAAAAAAAAAAAAAACAAAATGGGGTTGATTTACTAAAACTGCAGAGTGAAAAATCTGGTGCAGCTGTGCATGGTAGCCAATCAGTTTCTAACTTCAGGTTGTTCAATTAAGCTTTGACAATATTGAATTTTGATGTTATTTCTATGCAGAACTGCACCAGAGCTTTGCACTCTCCTGTTTTAGTAAATCAACCTAAAGTGGTAGTAAACTAATTTTTTTAACTTGTACCTACAGGTAAGCCTATAATAAGGCTTACTTGTAAACCAAGATATGTGTGTGTGAGCAGCTCCGACTGTATAGGAATAAAGTCCTGTTCCCATTGCTGTGAGTGCTGGCCAGGAAGGGAGCTCATCTATGCTCCAGTCAATGGTAGAGAGTGATAGGTGTCCCAGGAACCATACATCAAGTCAAAGCCTACTGTGTGATAGTGGATGGCAGTCTCAACCTGAACTGCTGCCAGGCCATGCCTCCAAAGTGTTTCACTCAGCCCACCAGAGCTTACTCGTGGGGATCCCCATGAGAAAGCTCCGGTCGGCGGAGTGAGATGCCTGTGCTCTGATGCTCATTTTAGGATTGCTGTTCATAAGAAGCATCAGCTGATGTGAACCATGCCTCACAAAAAAGAGCTCTCTGAAGACATACGATCAAGACTAGTTGATCTGCATAAGGCTAGAAAGAGATACAAAGCAATCTCAAAGTCGTGAGGTATACATCATTTGACAAATTGTCTATAAATGGAGACAGTTTAGTACTGTGGCTACTCCTCCAAGAAATGGGCCACCAGCCAAGATGACTTCCAAAGGCACAACGCCATTCTGTAACAAAGACCTGAAGCACCGAACTGTAAGTTGTCTACCGGGTGCTCGGGTTCGGCACATCACGGATCTTGTGGACAGATTACTGGGAGGGGCTGGGGAAGACCCTGCTGTCACGGTGCACGTTGGCACCAATGACAAAGTCAGAGGCAGATGGAGTGTCCTAAAGAACGATTTTAGGGACTTGGGAGCTAAATTGAGGAAAAGGACCTCCAAGGTAGTATTCTCAGGAATACTACCGGTACATTGGGCCACACCAGAAAGGAAGAGGGAGATTAGGGAAGTAAACAAGTGGCTGAAGAGCTGGTGTAGTAAGGAGGGGTTTTGGTTCCTGGAGGACTGGGCCGACTTCTCAGACGATAACCAGTACTATAGAAGGGATGGACTGCACCTAAATGAGGAGGGTGCAGATCAGCTGGGAATGAAGATGGCCATAACGTTAGAGGGGTTTTTAAACTAGGCGACAGGGGGAGGGTCCAGAGGTAGAGCTAGTCAGCGCGGAACATATTCCAGAGGGTAGTATTGGGGGCATTAGTGATAGGCTGACCAAAGCACATAAACCCAAGGTAAGTATAATAGCAAGTCCTAGTTGCAATCTCGGAACACCCAATAAGAGGATAATGTGCGACCGGTCTAAACTACGTGGCATGTTCACCAATGCCAGGAGCCTGGCAGACAAGATGGGTGAACTAGAGATACTGTTGTATGAGGATGATTTGGATTTTGTGGGAATATCAGAGACCTGGTTCAACAGCTCTGATGATTGGCTGGCAACCATTCAAGGGTATACCCTTTATCGCAAGGATCGATAGGGTAAAAAGGGGGAGGGGTATGCCTGTATATCAATATTAATGTACAAGTGAATCCTTCTGGGTAGAGCTCCAAAGGGATGAAGCTAAGTAGAAAATAATACTGGGAGTATGCTATAGGCCTCCTAACCTGAGGGAGGATGTGGAGACAGATCTCCTATCACAATTTGGATTAGCAGCAAGGATGGGAAGTGTTATCATAATGGGGGATTTTAATTATCCAGACATAGACTGGGCGGAGGGAACTGCGCATTTGTCTAAGGCTCGCCAGTTCCTAAATATCATGCAAGACAATTTTATGGGTTAGATGGTAGGCGCACCAACTAGAAATAAAGCATTACTGGATCTACTGATTACTAAGGATGAGCTTCGGCGTGTTCGCATGCTGCACGTGCCGAGCCCGCCAGGAAGCCGGCACAGCGCAGCGCTAATCACAGGCAGGGAGACATTTTTCCGATCTCTGCAGCCGCACATCAGGACAATGTCTCACTGCTTGTGATTAGCACTGCTCCGCGCCGACTTCCTGGTGGGCTCGGCACGTGCAGCATGCGAACACGCCGGAGCTCATCCTTACTTATTAGCAACAATACAGACCTGATCACGGATGTGGATATACAGGGCAATTTAGGTAAAAGCAATCACAGGTCAATTGGCTTCAGAATAAATCACACAAATAGGAAACATAAGGGGAATGCAAAGACACTGAATTTCAAAAGAGCCAACTTCCCTAAACTACGAACCTTGCTAGAAGGTATAAATTGGGATAAAATCTTAGGAACAAAGAACACAGAGGAGAGATGGGTTTGCTTTAAGAGCATATTAAATAAGGGCACTAGCCAATGCTTACCATTGGGTAATAAATTTAAAAGAGCGAGCAAAAGTCCTGGATGGCTTAACTCCAATGGAAAAATGCATATAAAAGCAAAGGAGAAGGCCTTCAAAAAAATACAAGGTTGAGGGATCATCCTCAGCATTCAGACTTTATAAAGAATGCAACAAGAAATGTAAGGGTGCAATAAGGTTGGCTAAGATAGAATATGAAAGACACATAGCAGAGGAGAGCAAAAAAAATCCCAAGGACCAGATGGCTTGCACCTGAGAGTACTTAGAAAACTCAGTCAAGTAATTGCCAGACCATTGTTCCTAATTTTTACTGACAGTCTACTGACTGGAAAGGTACCAGCTGATTGGAGAAAAGCCAATGTAGCACCAATATTTAAAAAGGGCCCAAAATACATTCCTGGGAATTACAGACCAGTTAGCCTAACATCAATAGTATGTAAACTCTTGAAGGGGATGATAAGGGACTATATACAAGATTTAAGTAATGAGAACGGTATCATTAGCAGTAATCAGCATGGATTCATGAAGAATCATTCTTGCCAAACCAATCTATTAACCTTCTATGAGGAGGCAAGTTGCAATCTAGATAAAGGAAGGCTGGCCCATAGACTTGGTGTATCTGGATTTTGCAAAAGCATTTGACACAGTTCCCCATAAACGTTTACTGTACAAAATAAGGTCCGTTAGCATGGACCATAAGGTGAGTACATGGATTAAAAACTGGCTACAAGGGCGAGTTCAGAGGGTGGTGATAAATGGGGAGTACTCGGAATGTTCAGGGGTGGGTAGTGGAGTCCCCCAGGGTTCTGTGCTGGGACCAATCCTGTTTAATTTGTTCATAAACAACCTGGAGTATGGGGTAAACAGTTCAATCTCTGTATTTGCGGACTATACTAAGCTAAGCCGGGCAATAACTTCTCCGCAGGATGTGGAAAGATCTGAACAAATTAATGGGGTGGACAACTACATGGCAAATGAGGTTCATTGTAGAAAAATGTAAAATAATGCATTTGGGTGGCAAAAATATGGATGCAATCTATACACTGGGGGGAGAACCTCTTGGGCAATCTAGGATGGAATAGGACCTGGGGGTCCTAGTAGATGATAGGCTCAGCAATGGCATGCAATGCAATGCAATGCATGCAATGCCAAGCTGCTGCTAACAAAGCAAACAGAATATCGGCATGCATTAAAAAGGGGATTAATTCCAGATATAAAACGATCATTTTTCCGCTCTACAAGACTCTGGTCTGGCCGCACCTAGAGTATGCGGTCCAGTTCTGGGCACCAGTCCTCAGGAAGGGTGTACTGGAAATGGAGTGAGTACAAAGAAGGGCAACAAAGCTAATAAAGGGTCTGGAGGATCTTAGTTATGAGGAAAGGTTGCGAGCACTGAACTTATTCTCTCTGGAGAGGAGACGCTTGAGAGGGGATATGATTTCAATTTACAAATA
Source organism: Aquarana catesbeiana (assembly GCF_042186555.1). Taxonomy (NCBI): domain Eukaryota; kingdom Metazoa; phylum Chordata; class Amphibia; order Anura; family Ranidae; genus Aquarana; species Aquarana catesbeiana. Next base: position 82,728,871 of record NC_133324.1, on the reverse strand, counting down.
CCGTACTGGTGACCCCACAGTAGGGATACAGCTTTTTCACAGAAGGGAGTTTGACAAGACTCGTGGCCACTCATTAAAATTAGAAGAAAAGAGGTTTAACCTTAAACTACGTAGAGGGTTCTTTACTGTAAGAGCGGCAAGGATGTGGAATTCACTTCCACAGATGGTGGTCTCAGCGTGGAGCATTTAAAGAAACTATTAGATAAGGACCTGAACGACCACAACATACAGGGATATACAAGGTAATACTGACATATAATCACACACATGGTTGGACTTGATGGACTTGTGTCCTTTTTCGACCTCACCTACTATGTAACTATGTAATTCTCTTCACTATGTATGGCGCAAAAAGGTTACAGCTTGCCAACACCAAAACATCATCCCAGAGGTGAAATATGGAGGAGAGAATATCATGATTTAGGCTTGCTTCACTGACTCAGGGCCTTCACCACTTGCCATCATCGAGGGGAAAATTAATTCCCAGGTTTAACAAAATAACCTAATGGATAATGTCAGGGTGGTTGTCTGGCAGCTGAAGCTTAGTAGAAGTTGGGTGATGCAGCAGGATGATGACCATAATCATTGAAGTAAGCCCACCACAGACTGATTTCAGAAAAAAAATGTGCTTTATGGAGTGGCCCAGTCAGAGGCCAGACCTTATCTCCATATAGATACTGTTTAATGCCCTGGTTCCACACCAAACATCCCCAAACATCCTACTGTGTCTGAGCTGAAGCAGTTCTGTAAAGAGGAATGCTTAAAAATTCCTCCTTGTGCAGGTTTGATCCAGAGCTACCGAAAGTGATTGCTTGCTTTAAGTCATTGCTGCCAAAGGAGGTTCGACTAGCTATTAACTCCAAGGGTGCACTTACTTTTTCCGCCAGCGCTGTGAATGTTTAATGAGTATGTTTAATATAGACACAAGAAATTAGAACTATGTGTGCTTTATTTGCTTAAAGCAGAGTTCTGACCCCCCCCCCCCCCTTCAAAAATGAAAAGTCAGAAGCTACATATACTTTTGCAGACTACTATACTATTAGGACACTTATCTGTCCTGGAATCCACCGATGTCGGCACCAAAGCCAATGTTTCCATCGGCTGTCGGGTGCTGCCACCGCCATTGCCAATAAGGGAACCCGGCAGTGAAGCTTTGTGGCTTCACAGCTGGGTCCCTACATGCACAAGCGCGAAGCGCACTGCACTCTCTTACTGGCCCAGCAGCAGGGGAAGGAGGAGGGAGGAAGAGGGGGGCCGGACTTCTGACGTACCTCGCCGCGGTGAGGTCTAATGGAAGTGGGACAGGGTACCTGTCAAAAACAGGTCCCCGCTCCCCACTCCCCGCAGAAAAGGTGCCAAATGTGACATCAGAGGGGAGGGGGGGACATATAAGTGGAAGTTACACTTTTGAATGGAACTCCGCTATAAGCACAGGGTGTTTTCCTATTGTTGTGACTTATATGAGGATCAGGTCACATTTTATGGCAAATTACTGCAGAAAACCGTACTATACTTTTTCTTGCTACTGTATATACTGTCTCTATACCCCTCGAAATTTTCCACATTTTGTCATGTTACAACCAAAAACATAAATGTATTTTATTGGCATTTTATGTGATAGCCCAACACAAAGTGGCACATAATGGTGAGGTGGAAGAAAAATGATAAATGGTTTTCAATTTTTGTTTTACAAAAAAATATCTGAAGATGTGTGACTTGCTTTTGTATTCAGCCCCCTTTACTCTGATACCCCAACTAAAATCTAGTGGAACCAACTGCTTTCAGAAGTCACCTAATTGATGTAGCACCCTGGTGTTTAGGCAGGGTTGCTAGTAAATTTAGTTTGCCAGGCAGTAGTTGCCCTGGTTAATTGTTAGTAGATCCACTGATTCCTCTCTAGTTCTGGACTTGCTGCACCTTCTCTTTTCTGTCGCTAGGTGGAGTTATGCTGGTGACATTGGATACACAAGGGCTTAGCAAGGTCAGATTATGAATGGATGGGGTGTCTCAGCCAATTGGTGGGGGTTTCTTTAGTCCCTTGGCTTGCTGGAAGAGCCTATTTATTTGGGTGGAGTCAGGTGATCGGAGTTCTGTGCCACCTGGACGGCTGTCTGGGTGGACGTGTGTTATGCTGTCCTGGGCTGCTAGGCCGGATGCCTGAGGCCTATCCCGGGGACATCGGTCTGCTAGGCTGTCTGAGGGCCTATCCAGAAGCAGGAGAAGCAGTGCACGGTTGGGACTGCAGGTTTGGAGTCCAACTGAGAGTAACGGTTTAGCCGGATGGGGAACCAGTTGTGGTCAGAGGTGGATGGGAAGCTGTCTCCACTAAGGGACCATCTACATTGTACCGGAGACCACTGTGAGTGAGCTGGAGCCAGTAACAGAGCAGTCTTCTCACCAGCGACGGTGAAGAAGGGGGAGAACTTCAGCACGTGCCAAGCCAGGGACCCAGCGGGACAGCAGAGGTGAGTCAGGTGACGCTTGAGGAGCATTAGTAAGTGCTAAGCCAGGGACCTAGCAGGTCAGCAAGGGTGATGCTTGAGGAGTATCTGTGAGTGCCAAGCCAGGGACCCAGCAGGGAAGCAGGGGTGACGCTTGAGGAAGATAAAGAGTTATGGAAGTGGAAGAGCTCAGGGGATCCAGTGGCGATTGGGTCTGAGAGTCTAGTGAAAGATTGGGAGCTCTGTGAGTGAAGACCTATAGTGAAACAACAGTTAAATACAACTACCGTTAGTGACTGTTACAAGATTTGTTGCCATAGGAGACAGCGGTCCTACCTATACAGAAGTGGTGTCTGGCCGGAGGCCTTCCACTGTATAGCTGTCTACCCATAGTAGTCTCGGAGTCTGCCAATTATCATTGCATCTACTTAAGGGTGCCCTAGCCCTAACCCCCTCCCCCACAGTTCTTGTTCAAGAGACAATAAATCTCTTTGCATTCAAAAAGTGTCTGGCACCCATCACTTACACCCACCATGCCTTGTAACCCACTCTACAAAGAAGGATGTCAGCTCTCCCTGGCTCTGGAGGTCACCATTAGGCCTTGCTACATTAGTAAATAGTGTCCACCTGTGTGTAATGTAATCTCAGTATAAATACAGCTGTTCTGTGAAGCCTTCAGAGGTTTGTTAGAGAAGCTTAGTGCACAAACAGCATCATGAAGGCCAAGGAACACACCAGACAGGTCAGGGATAAAGTTGTGGAGAAGTTTAAAGCAGGGTTAGGTTATAAAAAAATATCCCAAGCTTTGAACATCTCACAGAGCACTGTTCAATCCATCATCCAAAAATGGAAAGAGTATGGCACAACTGCAGACCTACCAAGACATGGCCATCCACCTAAACTGACAGGTCGGGCAAGGAGAGCATTAATAAGAGAAGCAGCCAAGAGGCCCATGGTAACTCTGGAGGAGCTGCAGAGATCCACAGCTCAGGTGGCAGAATCTGTCCACAGGACAACTATTAGTTGTGCATGCCACAAATCTGGCCTTTATGGAAGAGTGGCAAGAAGAAAGCCATTGTTTAAAGAAAGCCATAAGAAGTCCCATTTATGAGAAGCCACGTGGAAGAAGGTGCTCTGGTCAGATGAGACCAAAACTGAACTTTTTGGCCTAAAAGCAAAACGCGATGTGTGGCAGAAAACTAACACTGCACATCATCCTGAACACATCATCCCAACCGTAAAATATGGTGGTGGGAGCATTATGTTGTGGGGATACTTTTCTTCAGCAGGGACAGGGAAGCTGATCAGAGTTGATGGGAAGATGGATGGAGCCAAATACAGGGCAATCTTAAAAGAAAACCTGTCAGAGTCTGCAAAAGACTTGAGACTGGGGTGGAGATTCACCTTCCAGCAGGACAACGACCCTAAACATACAGCCAGACCTACAATGGAATGGTTTGGATCAAAGCATATTCATGTGTTAGAATGGCCCAGTCAGTTCAGACCAAAATCCAATTGAGAATCTGTGGCAAGACTTGAAAACTGCTGTTCACAGATCGATGCTCTCCATCCAATCTGACAGAGTTTGAGCTATTTTGCAAAGAAGAATGGGAAAAAATGTCACTCTCTAGATGTGCAAAGCTGGTAGAGACATCCCCAAAAAGACTTACAGCTGTAATTGCAGCGAAAGGTAGTTCTACAAAGTATTGACTGAATACAGGGGGGCTGAATACAAATGCATGCCACACTTAGCAGATATTTATTTATAAAAAAAATTGAAAACCATTTATCATTTTCCTTCTGCTATACAATTATGTGCCACTTTGTGTTGGTCTATCACATAAAATCCCAACAAAATACATTTACGTTTTTGGATGTAACATGACAAAATGGGGAAAATTTCAAGGGGTATGAATACTTTTTCAACGTACTTTACATATACACAGTACTGTGCAAAAGTTTTAGGCAGGTGTGAAGAAATGCTGTAAAGTAAGAACGCTCTCAAAAATACTGTATTTATTGGCGTATAACACTCACTTTTTCACCCTAAAAATTGGGTGCAAATAGCACGTGCATGTTATACGCCAATACTTCAATTTTAGATGCCTCGGAGGGGACAGGGAGGGGGGCGGGATGAGCGCTGTGAGATTACATACAGTGAGAATCTCCTGTTTACTTGGTGGCCTCTGTAATAGGAAGTCCCGTCTCCTGGGCCGCCATTGGACCACTGTTCTGTCTATCATAGGAGATTCTCACTGTATATAATATTTCAGTGCTCATCCCTCCCCCCTCCCTGTCCCCTCTAGGCTGCAAATGGGCATCGATCAGGCTGCACTGATGGCAATGGTGAGGCTGCTGCACTGATGGCAATGGTGAGGCTGCTGCATTGATGGCAATGGTGAGGCTGCTGCACTGATGGCAATGGTGAGGCTGCTGCATTGATGGCAATGGTGAGGCTGCTGCATTGATGTGGACTGATGAGGTCGCATTGATGGCACTTGTGATGCTGCAGATGGGCATTGATCAGGCTGCATTGGTGGCAATGGTGAGACTGCAGATGGGCACTGACCCTTATTTTGCTTCAAAGTTCCTTATTTAAAATTTATTTTTTTTTCCCTGAAACTTCCCTCTTAAAATTAATGTGCGTGTTATACGCCGATAAATACGGTATATATTTTAATATATTTCTTTTTTTTTTATCAATTTACTAAATGCAAAGTGTGCAATCAGAAGTAGAATCTAAGTCAAATCAATATTTGGTGTGACCACCCTTTGGCTTCAAACCAGCATCAATTCTTACACTTGCACACTTCGTACACATGCATAAAGTCAGGGATTTTGTAGGATTAGGTGTATTAAAAAAGCTGCTTTGTTCTGTTCATGATGTAATATATGCACACAGAGGCTAAAGAGCATGGAGTCACACTTAACACTTGTATCTCTTGTAGCTACGTGTAGAACAATACGGGACAAACATTGCAATTCCCAGGTAAGATATCGGCAGCCAAGTATGCTAAGGGTGAAATGCGGTGCAAGAAAATACAAAAAGGGAGTGTATGAATGAATAACACTAAATCTACTAATCACAGGACGAGACATGAAGCATTAGGAGAAGTAAAGAGCTTATATTGGATTTCATCCACGGCTAGCCCTGATAAAAGAGAAGAGAGAGCAACCTTAGAATCTGAGTATTGCAGCCACCACAGTCCAGTTTCTGCACTTGGAAATGATTTCAAGAATCTAACCCCAATTTCTTATAGTGAAAATAACTGTGCCTGAGTGCTACAAACTGAAAATGCTATTTAATTCATATTTGATATTCAAGGAAAACTTACCCATTCATGCATGTCTCTATGCTTTATTTTGTTGAGAAATCACTTTGAAAAAACCTCCCTAGCATTTCCGGCTGTGGCCATCTTGAGTAAGGGCAGATGATTCATGTAGAATTTGCTTCCTTGAATCCATCTGCCCTTAGCGCAGGCATGTAGGCAGGAGGATGTGCTTAACCACTTGGCCGCCGGAGGATTTATCTGACCAGGCCATTTTTTGCGATAGGGCACTGCGTTACTTTAACTGACAATTGCGCGGTCGTGCGACATTGTACCCAAATAAAATTGATGTCTTTTTTCCCACAAATAGGAAGCAACTGAGAAATTAAAAAAAAAAAAAGTTTAACCACTTCAGCCCAGGAAGATTTTTCCCCCTTCCTGATCAGAGCACTTTTTGCGAATTCGGCACTGCGTCGCTTTAACTGACAATTGTGCGGTCATGCGATGTTGCACCCAAACAAAATTGACATCCTTTTTTTCCCACAAATAGAGCTTTCTTTTGGTGGTATTTGATCACCTCTGCGTTTTTTATTTTTTGTGCTATAAACAAAAAAAGAGCGACAATTTTGAAAAAAAAAAAAACGCAATATTTTTTACTTTTTGCTATAATAAATATCCCCCAAAAATATATAAAAAAAATATTTTTTTCCTCAGTTTAGGCCAATATGTATTCTTCTACATATTTTTGGTAAAAAAAAAAAAAAAAATCGCAGTAAGCGTATATTGATTGGTTTGCGCAAAAGTTATAGCATCTACAAAATAGGGGATAGTTTTATGGCATTTTTATTATTAATTTTTTTTTTTTACTATTAATGGCGACGATCGGCGATTTTTATAGGGACTGCGACATTATGGCGGACATGTCAGACAATTTTGACACATTTTTGGGACCATTGGCATTTTTACAGCAATCAGTGCTATAAAAATGCATTGATTACTGTAAAAATGTCACTAGCAGGGAAGGGGTTAACACTAGGGGGTGATCAAGGGGTTAATGTGTGCCCTAGTGTGTGTTCTAACTGAAGGGGGGGGAGTGGACTATGTAGGGGAAGAGATAGATCGCTGATCATACTCTGTATGAACGGACGATCTGTCACTTCTCCCCTTAGAGAACTGGAAACTGTGTGTTTACACACACACAGATCCCGGTTCTCCGTGTGCCCCAAGCGATCGCGGGAGCCTGGTGGTGATCGCGGGAGCCCGGCGGTGGTCGCGACCACCGGACACTCACATCGGCGCGCCCCTAGTGGCCACAGGGCAAAGCAACGTTACATAACGTTGTTTCGCCCATCCGAGCCATTCTGCCGCAGTACAACTGCGGCGGCTGGTCGGTAAGTGGTTAAAGCAAGTAATTATAATATACCTTCCTATCTATTTACTAATGTTAGCAGCATAAGGATTAACTATAGTTAATGTTGTTTGAGAGAGTTTAGTTTGGAATTATACTCACTTGCCTATTTTCAAATCCAACAGGTCAAAGCTTTCGCTGGCAATTTTTATCTGCCGACATATCACCAATCTTCACCCACTGGATGGCCATTTCTAATGGTGGCTATACACACTTCGATAAATGATTGCTTTCTTTTTCTGATTGATCTCCTCTGATAGGATTAGTTGATCTATAGTCAACAAGGCATTTACCTGATAAGCCACACACAGTTAAGTGGTTTGTTTGATTGCTAAGATATGACCATAATTTACGATCGATCGTATCTCTGTTTCCATCATGTAATCTTATAATCTGATCGATCAAAATACAGTCATATTTATGAACAAAGTATCTAATTGCTGCCATTCAAATTAAAATGATTGATAATTTTCCACTCTGGCTGATCGATTCAGTTTGATCAAACCCAATCTAAATTGAGTCTAAATGGTTCAGAAGGGAAGTTATTCAGTTGTTTGCAGATTCAGCCGTTGTGATTGAATCATACATCCATTGGATAAAAAAAACGAAGAGTATGTGGCCACCATAAAGTAACTCCTGAGCAGGAGCTACATCGACTTCAGTACCTGGGTATTTTCCTGGTATCTGACTGATGCTGAGAATGAACCAGGTTGTACATTTCACTTCGCATTTATCACAGGCAGTGTACATTTTTTAAAGGATAAGTTCACCTTTGGGAACATGTTACATGTTCCACCAGTTTTTAGGGTGGAACATGTAACATGTTCCCAGTGCTGCAGCCGCTCCCCGCTGCTCTCAATCCCTATGACAGCGGTACAGGGAGATGTTCCCTGTACTAGCTGTCACTTTTTAATGACCGCTTCATTCATTCAGAGCTCTGTGTGTGAAAAAAACAACAAATCTCAACATTCTTTGTTGGCTTCTAGTTCTTAATGAACTGCCACGGTGCTGTTCAGCACTGTGGTAGTTCATTGATTTTTTCTTTCAGTGTGAACCTGCCTTCCCGTGTGATATATGGGCAGACAGCTTACACTGACAGTCTGCAGGAGACCTGCATGGCAGGGGCATTTCATGAAATCATTGGCCCATGTGCAAGATCAAAAGTGTGCCCTAGGCATCAATAAATAAATGTGGCAAACATAGCGCACTGTGGTGACAAGTGGGCATGGTTTAAATTACACTAAATAGTGGACGTGGCTTAAGGGGTGTAGTTAAATAGAGTCTAAGAGGATTTACATCTACAGTGCAGAATGTAGCAATGTTCATTGCAAAGTGTACGGCAGTGGGTAGTATATGCAGGAAAGGAGTGCGGAGTGTATGGAGGTGGGTAGTATGTGCAGGAGAGGAGTGCGGAGTGTATGGAGGTGGGTAGTATGTGCAGGAGAGGGGTGTGGAGTGTATGGAGGTGGGTAGTATGTGCAGGAGAGGAGTATGAAGTGTATGGAGGAGGGTAGTATGTGCAGGAGAGGAGTCCGGAGTGTATGAAGGTGGGTGGTATGTGCAGGAGAGGAGTATGGAGTGTATGGAGGTGGGTAGTATGTGCAGGAGAGGTGTGTGGAGTGTATGGCAGTGGGTACTATGTGCAGGAGAGAAGTATGGGGTGTATGGCAGTGGGTAGTATGTGCAGGTGAGGAGTGCAAAGTGTACGGCTGTGGGTAATACATTATATGCAGGAGAGGAGTGCGGAATGTATGGTGGTGGGTAGTATGTGCAAAAGAGGAGTGCGGAGTTTACGGCTGTGGGTAGTGTGTGCAGGAGAGGAGTGCAGAGTGTATGGAGGTGGGTAGTATGTGCAGAAGAGGAGTATGGTGTGTATGGAGGCAGAAGTATGTGCAGGAGAGGAGTGCAGAGTGTATGGCAGTGGGTAGTATGTGCAGGGAGAGGTGTGCAGAGTGTATGGCGGTGGGTAGTATGTGCGGGGAGAAGTGTGCAGAGTGTATGGCAGTGGGTAGTATGTGCAGGGAGAGGTGTGCAGAGTGTATGGCGGTGGGTAGTATGTGCAGGGAGAGGTGTGTGGAGTGTATGGCGGTTGGTAGTTTGTGCGGGGAGAGGTGTGCAGAGTGTATGGCAGTGGGTAGTATGTGCAGGGAGAGGTGTGCAGAGTGTATGGCAGTGGGTAGTATGTGCAGGGAGAGGTGTGCAGAGTGTATGGCGGTGGGTAGTATGTGCGGGGAGAGGTGTGCAGAGTGTATGGCAGTGGGTAGTATGTGCGGGGAGAGGTGTGCAGAGTGTATGGCAGTGGGTAGTGTGTGCGGGGAGAGGAGTGCAGGGTGTATGGCAGTGGGTAGTATGTGCGGGGAGAGGTGTGCAGGGTGTATGGCGGTGGGTAGTTTGTGCGGGGAGAGGTGTGCAGAGTGTATGGCAGTGGGTAGTATGTGCAGGGAGAGGTGTGCAGAGTGTATGGCGGTGGGTAGCATGTGCAGGGAGAGGTGTGCAGAGTGTATGGCAGTGGGTAGTATGTGCAGGGAGAGGAGTGCAGAGTGTATGGCAGTGGGTAGTATGTGCATGGAGAGGTGTGTGGAGTGTATGGCGGTGGGTAGTTTGTGCGGGAAGAGGTGTGCAGAGTGTATGGCGGTGGGTAGTTTGTGCGGGGAGAGGTGTGCAGAGTGTATAGCAGTGGGTAGTATGTGCGGGGAGAGGTGTGCAGGGTGTATGGCAGTGGGTAGTATGTGCAGGGAGAGGTGTGCAGAGTGTATGGCGGTGGGTAGTATGTGCGGGGAGAAGTGTGCAGAGTGTATGGCAGTGGGTAGTATGTGCAGGGAGAGGTGTGCAGAGTGTATGGCAGTGGGTAGTATGTGCAGGGAGAGGTGTGCAGAGTGTACGGCTGTGGGTAATACATTATATGCAGGAGAGGAGTGCGGAATGTATGGTGGTGGGTAGTATGTGCAAAAGAGGAGTGCGGAGTTTACGGCTGTGGGTAGTATGTGCAGGAGAGGAGTGCAGAGTGTATGGAGGTGGGTAGTATGTGCAGAAGAGGAGTATGGTGTGTATGGAGGCAGAAGTATGTGCAGGAGAGGAGTGCAGAGTGTATGGCAGTGGGTAGTATGTGCAGGGAGAGGTGTGCAGAGTGTATGGCGGTGGGTAGTATGTGCGGGGAGAAGTGTGCAGAGTGTATGGCAGTGGGTAGTATGTGCAGGGAGAGGTGTGCAGAGTGTATGGCGGTGGGTAGCATGTGCAGGGAGAGGTGTGCAGAGTGTATGGCGGTGGGTAGTATGTGCAGGGAGAGGTGTGTGGAGTGTATGGCGGTTGGTAGTTTGTGCGGGGAGAGGTGTGCAGAGTGTATGGCAGTGGGTAGTATGTGCAGGGAGAGGTGTGCAGAGTGTATGGCGGTGGGTAGTATGTGCGGGGAGAGGTGTGCAGAGTGTATGGCAGTGGGTAGTATGTGCGGGGAGAGGAGTGCAGGGTGTATGGCAGTGGGTAGTATGTGCGGGGAGAGGTGTGCAGGGTGTATGGCGGTGGGTAGTTTGTGCGGGGAGAGGTGTGCAGAGTGTATGGCAGTGGGTAGTATGTGCAGGGAGAGGAGTGCAGAGTGTATGGCAGTGGGTAGTATGTGCAGGGAGAGGTGTGCAGAGTGTATGGCGGTGGGTAGTATGTGCGGGGAGAGGTGTGCAGAGTGTATGGCAGTGGGTAGTTTGTGCGGGGAGAGGTGTGCAGAGTGTATAGCAGTGGGTAGTATGTGCGGGGAGAGGTGTGCAGGGTGTATGGCGGTGGGTAGTTTGTGCGGGGAGAGGTGTGCAGAGTGTATGGCAGTGGGTAGTATGTGCAGGGAGAGGAGTGCAGAGTGTATGGCAGTGGGTAGTATGTGCATGGAGAGGTGTGTGGAGTGTATGGCGGTGGGTAGTTTGTGCGGGAAGAGGTGTGCAGAGTGTATGGCGGTGGGTAGTTTGTGCGGGGAGAGGTGTGCAGAGTGTATAGCAGTGGGTAGTATGTGCGGGGAGAGGTGTGCAGGGTGTATGGCAGTGGGTAGTATGTGCAGGGAGAGGTGTGCAGAGTGTATGGCGGTGGGTAGTATGTGCGGGGAGAAGTGTGCAGAGTGTATGGCAGTGGGTAGTATGTGCAGGGAGAGGTGTGCAGAGTGTATGGCGGTGGGTAGTATGTGCAGGGAGAGGTGTGCAGAGTGTATGGCAGTGGGTAGTATGTGCAGGAGAGGAGTGCAGAGTGTATGGAGGTGAGTAGTATGTGCAGGAGAGGAGTGCGGAGTGTATGGAGGTGGGTAGTATGTGCAGGAGAGGGGTGTGGAGTGTATGGAGGTGGGTAGTATGTGCAGGAGAGGAGTATGAAGTGTATGGAGGAGGGTAGTATGTGCAGGAGAGGAGTCCGGAGTGTATGAAGGTGGGTGGTATGTGCAGGAGAGGAGTATGGAGTGTATGGAAGTGGATAGTATGTGCAGGAGAGGTGTGTGGAGTGTATGGCAGTGGGTACTATGTGCAGGAGAGAAGTATGGGGTGTATGGCAGTGGGTAGTATGTGCAGGTGAGGAGTGCAAAGTGTACGGCTGTGGGTAATACATTATATGCAGGAGAGGAGTGCGGAATGTATGGTGGTGGGTAGTATGTGCAAAAGAGGAGTGCGGAGTTTACGGCTGTGGGTAGTGTGTGCAGGAGAGGAGTGCAGAGTGTATGGAGGTGGGTAGTATGTGCAGAAGAGGAGTATGGTGTGTATGGAGGCAGAAGTATGTGCAGGAGAGGAGTGCAGAGTGTATGGCAGTGGGTAGTATGTGCAGGGAGAGGAGTGCAGAGTGTATGGCAGTGGGTAGTATGTGCGGGGAGAGGTGTGCAGAGTGTATGGCGGTGGGTAGTATGTGCGGGGAGAAGTGTGCAGAGTGTATGGCAGTGGGTAGTATGTGCAGGGAGAGGTGTGCAGAGTGTATGGCGGTGGGTAGCATGTGCAGGGAGAGGTGTGCAGAGTGTATGGCGGTGGGTAGTATGTGCAGGGAGAAGTGTGTGGAGTGTATGGCGGTTGGTAGTTTGTGCAGGGAGAGGTGTGCAGAGTGTATGGCAGTGGGTAGTATGTGCAGGGAGAGGTGTGCAGAGTGTATGGCAGTGGGTAGTATGTGCAGGGAGAGGTGTGCAGAGTGTATGGCGGTGGGTAGTATGTGCGGGGAGAGGTGTGCAGAGTGTATGGCAGTGGGTAGTATGTGCGGGGAGAGGTGTGCAGAGTGTTTGGCAGTGGGTAGTATGTGCGGGGAGAGGAGTGCAGAGTGTATGGCAGTGGGTAGTATGTGCATGGAGAGGTGTGTGGAGTGTATGGCGGTGGGTAGTTTGTGCGGGAAGAGGTGTGCAGAGTGTATGGCGGTGGGTAGTTTGTGCGGGGAGAGGTGTGCAGAGTGTATAGCAGTGGGTAGTATGTGCGGGGAGAGGTGTGCAGGGTGTATGGCAGTGGGTAGTATGTGCAGGGAGAGGTGTGCAGAGTGTATGGCGGTGGGTAGTATGTGCGGGGAGAAGTGTGCAGAGTGTATGGCACTGGGTAGTATGTGCAGGGAGAGGTGTGCAGAGTGTATGGCAGTGGGTAGTATGTGCAGGGAGAGGTGTGCAGAGTGTACGGCTGTGGGTAATACATTATATGCAGGAGAGGAGTGCGGAATGTATGGTGGTGGGTAGTATGTGCAAAAGAGGAGTGCGGAGTTTACGGCTGTGGGTAGTATGTGCAGGAGAGGAGTGCAGAGTGTATGGAGGTGGGTAGTATGTGCAGAAGAGGAGTATGGTGTGTATGGAGGCAGAAGTATGTGCAGGAGAGGAGTGCAGAGTGTATGGCAGTGGGTAGTATGTGCAGGGAGAGGTGTGCAGAGTGTATGGCGGTGGGTAGTATGTGCGGGGAGAAGTGTGCAGAGTGTATGGCAGTGGGTAGTATGTGCAGGGAGAGGTGTGCAGAGTGTATGGCGGTGGGTAGCATGTGCAGGGAGAGGTGTGCAGAGTGTATGGCGGTGGGTAGTATGTGCAGGGAGAGGTGTGTGGAGTGTATGGCGGTTGGTAGTTTGTGCGGGGAGAGGTGTGCAGAGTGTATGGCAGTGGGTAGTATGTGCAGGGAGAGGTGTGCAGAGTGTATGGCAGTGGGTAGTATGTGCAGGGAGAGGTGTGCAGAGTGTATGGCGGTGGGTAGTATGTGCGGGGAGAGGTGTGCAGAGTGTATGGCAGTGGGTAGTATGTGCGGGGAGAGGAGTGCAGGGTGTATGGCAGTGGGTAGTATGTGCAGGGAGAGGAGTGCAGAGTGTATGGCAGTGGGTAGTTTGTGCAGGGAGAGGTGTGCAGAGTGTATGGCGGTGGGTAGTATGTGCGGGGAGAAGTGTGCAGAGTGTATGGCAGTGGGTAGTATGTGCAGGGAGAGGTGTGCAGAGTGTATGGCGGTGGGTAGCATGTGCAGGGAGAGGTGTGTGGAGTGTATGGCGGTTGGTAGTTTGTGCGGGGAGAGGTGTGCAGAGTGTATGGCAGTGGGTAGTATGTGCAGGGAGAGGTGTGCAGAGTGTATGGCGGTGGGTAGTATGTGCGGGGAGAGGTGTGCAGAGTGTATGGCAGTGGGTAGTATGTGCGGGGAGAGGAGTGCAGGGTGTATGGCAGTGGGTAGTATGTGCGGGGAGAGGTGTGCAGAGTGTATGGCAGTGGGTAGTTTGTGCAGGGAGAGGTGTGCAGAGTGTATGGCAGTGGGTAGTATGTGCAGGGAGAGGAGTGCAGAGTGTATGGCAGTGGGTAGTATGTGCATGGAGAGGTGTGTGGAGTGTATGGCGGTGGGTAGTTTGTGCGGGGAGAGGTGTGCAGAGTGTATGGCGGTGGGTAGTTTGTGCGGGGAGAGGTGTGCAGAGTGTATAGCAGTGGGTAGTATGTGCGGGGAGAGGTGTGCAGAGTGTATAGCAGTGGGTAGTATGTGCGGGGAGAGGAGTGTAGGGTGTATGGCAGTGGGTAGTATGTGCGGGGAGAAGTGTGCAGAGTGTATGGCAGTGGGTAGTATGTGCAGGGAGAGGTGTGCAGAGTGTATGGCGGTGGGTAGTATGTGCGGGGAGAAGTGTGCAGAGTGTATGGCAGTGGGTAGTATGTGCAGGGAGAGGTGTGCAGAGTGTATGGCGGTGGGTAGTATGTGCGGGGAGAGGTGTGCAGAGTGTATGGCGGTGGGTAGTATGTGCGGGGAGAAGTGTGCAGAGTGTATGGCAGTGGGTAGTATGTGCAGGGAGAGGTGTGCAGAGTGTATGGCGGTGGGTAGTATGTGCAGGGAGAGGTGTGCAGAGTGTATGGCAGTGGGTAGTATGTGCAGGGAGAGGTGTGCAGAGTGTATAGCAGTGGGTAGTATGTGCGGGGAGAGGAGTGTAAGGTGTATGGCAGTGGGTAGTATGTGCGGGGAGAAGTGTGCAGAGTGTATGGCAGTGGGTAGTATGTGCAGGGAGAAGTGTGCAGAGTGTATAGCAGTGGGTAGTATGTGCAGGGAGAGGTGTGCAGAGTGTATAGCAGTGGGTAGTATGTGCGGGGAGAGGAGTGTAAGGTGTATGGCAGTGGGTAGTATGTGCGGGGAGAAGTGTGCAGAGTGTATGGCAGTGGGTAGTATGTGCAGGGAGAAGTGTGCAGAGTGTATGGCGGTGGGTAGTATGTGCGGGGAGAAGTGTGCAGAGTGTATGGCAGTGGGTAGTATGTGCAGGGAGAGGTGTGCAGAGTCTATGGCGGTGGGTAGTATGTGCGGGGAGAAGTGTGCAGAGTGTATGGCAGTGGGTAGTATGTGCAGGGAGAGGTGTGCAGAGTGTATGGCGGTGGGTAGTATGTGCAGGGAGAGGTGTGCAGAGTGTATGGCAGTGGGTAGTATGTGCAGGGAGAGGTGTGCAGAGTGTATGGCAGTGGGTAGTATGTGCAGGGAGAGGTGTGCAGAGTGTATGGCGGTGGGTAGTATGTGCAGGGAGATGTGTGTGGAGTGTATGGCGGTGGGTAGTTTGTGCGGGAAGAGGTGTGCAGAGTGTACGGCGGTGGGTAGTATGTGCAGGATGGTGTCAGTAGGGCAGTGGATGGTGTCAGTAGTTCTTTATTTTTATTTCATTATTATTTTATTTTTTTTGTCATCACTGACTCTGCTCATTCAGAAAAAGAAGGGGTCGGTAAATGACACAGGGTGAGCCAGAGGAGGACACAGGGGGCCAGAGGAGGCACAGGGGGCCAGAGGAGGACACAGGGGGGCTGGAGGATAACACAGGGGGGCCAGAGGATGACACGGGGGGCAGGAGGATGACATAGGGGGGCCGGAGGTTGACACGGGGGGGTGGAGGATGACACGGGGGCGCGGAGGATGACACAGGAGGCCACAGGGAGGCTGGAGGAGGACACAGGGGGACAGTCGGGGGTGAACTTATCCTTTAAAAGTTCCTAGGAGAGAGGGGAAGGTTTTTTTTTGTTTTTTTAAGCAGAAGAGACAGACAGACATACCTAAACCTCTGCAGAAAGACTACTGCTTCCCCACAGAGAGCAAATGTCCTTCTCTGCAGCCGCTGGCAGGGCACGTGCTTCTGTAATCAGGCAATGGCTGCTTTCTAAAAAAAAAAAAAAAACAAAAAAAAAAAGACTTGGCACACCGTCTGTTTTAAAACACCTTGAGGCTTGGTTCACACTGGTGCGATGTGAGAACCCTGTGAATCCAGTGCGGGTTCTCGCATCGCAGCTGAATCGCACAGTGGTTCACACTACCATATGCGAACCGCTGGGACTGTTAATGAGACCTCCAGATCGGTTTGCATATCGCAGTGCAAATTGTCAGTTCAGACATGAATCGGATCGCACCACCCAATCTGGTGCGGACCAAAAAAAGGGTCCTGCATGACTTTGGTCCAAATCCAATGCAAATTTGAATTTGCATCACACAAACATCGCACGGAAGCACCAGTGTGACTGACTTATATTTACTGTATTTAGTCATTTAGCCAATATAAATTGAAAGTTCAGTTGGTCTTTAACATCCATGGAAATAAAAAGTGAAACCTGATTGCTTGCAACTGGAAAAAAAAACCTTACTTGTTTGTTCATTATGACTTGGAAACAGAAGTAACATTTATAAAACATCTTTCCAATGAGGACAAAAGAAATATAAGCTTAGTCATGCAGTCAATAAACAAGTGGGAGTATATAATACCATTCCACACTAAATAATAAGTATGTATCACCTAAACAGAGAAAAACAATTCAAATTTTATAACCCATGACGCAGCATTAACAGAAAGGAATAAAAGTAATTCTTTTGTTACTCAGAGTACTAATATCCTTTACTTTTTGATGACCTGCCTGTATGTATACAGTTTATATTTTATTTTGCCAAATTTGATTGCACTGGCATATACCACAGTACTTTAGGGGCGTGCTGGAGTTCTTTCACACGGGGGGTATCAATGTCACAGTCGCAGGTTCTCAATCCAGAATCACCCCATAAAGCTTCTCGTAAGAACATAAAAAGAAATGCTCTGATAGTGTAAAACCTTTCTGGTAGGTTTATTAAAGATTAAGAACACCAATTTACATTAACCACTTAAGAACCAAGCCTCTTTTTGAGATGTGTTGTTTACAAGTTAAAAATGTATTTATTTTCTAACACCCTAGAGAATAAAATGGCGGTCGCTGCAATACTTTCTGTCACACCGTATTTGTGCATCGGTCTTACAAGCGCACTTTTTTTGGAAAAAAATACACTTTTTTGAATTAAAAAATAAGACAACAGTAAAGTTAGCCCAATTTTTTTATATTGTGAAAGATAATGTTATGTCGAGTAAATTGATACCCAACATGTCAAGCTTCAAAAACCCCCGTTAGACCTACCGGTAACGGTATTTCCAGGAACCTTCCAGGACAGCTACTTGAGAGATGATTGGCTCCACCTTCTACAGGAAACACAAATAAGATACAATTCAAAGAGCCCCTCCCTTTCCCCTGACCCTCAGTTGTTTAGAGGATCAAGTAAACCTTCACCAAAACCTTCACCTTCACCAAAAGTGCACTCAGCAGAGGAAAAAAACAGAAACTCATATAAAAAAAACACCACCACCAGGTAAACAAGGTCAACCAGTGAAAAAACAGAATAGGGTGGGAATTTAGACGCTGTCTTGGAAGATTCCTGGAAATACTGTTACTGGTAAGTCTAACGGGGGTTTTCCCCCCTCACCTTCCAGGACAGCTACTTGAGAGGATAAGCAAGAGTCTATACCTTAGGGAGGGACGACAGTCTGAAGCACTTTCCTACCAAAGGAGAGGTCCTGGCTGTACTCTATAATGTTTGACAAATGCATGAGAGGAGGACCGGACGGCAGCTTTCTAAATTTCTTCCCATGAAGCCCCCACTCTTTCTGCCCATGACATGGCCATGGATTTCGTTGAATGAGCCCTAATTCTAGAAGGAGGGGTGCAACCTGACGCTTTGTATGCCTCACAAATAGCTTCCCTAATTCACCTAGCAATAGAACTTTTTGATGCTTTGGAACCCTTCTTGGGGCCACTGAACAATACCAACAGTTGGGAGGAACTCCTAAAACTACTGGACTTTTCTAGATAAAGCAGTAGACATCTCTTCACATTTAAAAGACTAAACCTTTCCTCCCCCGCATTCTTGGGAGAGGTGCAGAAACTAGGAAGAACTACCTCCTGGGACCTATGAAAGTTGGAAGAAACTTTGGGTAAATAGAAAGGATCAGGCCTAATCACTACCCTGTCCTCTAGAATCCTCAGGAAGGGGTCTTTACAGGAAAGAGACTCTAGAACAGAAATCCTTCTCCCTGACGTAATAGCTAAAAGGAAGGAAATCTTCAAAGAAATACATTTCAGAGAAGCCTCATGCAAAGGCTCAAAAGGAGCCCTTGTAAGCGCATTTAACACTAACGACAGATCCCAGGGAGGAATATGTTTGATGACTTTGGGAGCATGTCTAGATCTGGCTGAAAGGAACCTCCTGACTAAAGGATCCTCCACTAGTCTTCTCTCTGTAAACAAAGATAGGGCAGCAATCTGAACCCTAAGGGTGCTGACAGAGAGTCCCTTTTCCACTCCCCCCCTGCAAAAAATCCAATATACAGGGAATGGAAAAAGAATCTAAACCGGTTTTCCTTTGCTAGGGAATAAAAGTTTTCCAAACTTTCCCATAGATTCTTCTTGTGACTAACTTACAGCTGTCCAGGATAGTTTGAATAACCTTCTCTGAACAACCTCCCCTCAACTGTAGGATGCGCCGCTCAGCCTCCAGGTCGTCAAATTGAAGGTCTGAGGGTTTGGATGCAGATCCTTCCGATCTGGTAGGGGCCAGGGAGGATCCACAGAGAGAGCCTTCAGAGTGGAAAACCAACTTCTCCTGGGCCACCAAGGGGAAATCAGAACAACTTCTGCCCGGTCCTGAATAATTTTCCTAACTACTAGAGATAAGAGGGGAAAAGGAGAGAAGGCGTAGGCCAGAGTGAAATCCCACGGGTAGGAGAGAGTATCCGTCCCCAAGGACCCCGTCTCTCTCTCCAGTGAGAAGAATGCCGGCAGTTTTCTGTTGAGACTGGAGGCGATAAGATACACTGTGGGAAGACCCCATCTTAGCACAACCTCCCGGAATGTGCCTTGATGTAGTTCCCAACCGCTGGAACTGACGCTCACCCTGCTCAAATAGTCCGCCAGCACATTCTCTGACCCCCTGATGTGGACTGCCCTGACTGAAATGACATTGATCCCCGCCTAGGACAGAATCTGCTGTGTTAACGTTAGAAGTGACTTTGAACGAGTGCCCCCTTGCTTGTTTAGGTACACCACAGTTGTGGCATTGTCTGAGAAAATGAATAGGTCTCTTGAATAGACCCACCTTTCCAGAGACACAAGGGCTTTCCCCACAGCTAGAAGTTCTCTGAAATTTGAGGAGCGGCCTGCCTCCTCTGGCAACCAGGCTCCCTGGACCTGCCAGTCCTGTGAGTGAGCACCCCAGCCCCACAAACTGGCGTCTGTGGTCATTTTTACCGGGGAATGTTGTGCCCAATCCTTCCCTCCCTGCAGATGTTCTTGCTGCTCCCATCAGGAGAGATCGAGAAAATCCCCTCTTGGCAGCTGCACCAGCTGATCTAGAGAATTCTTCCTGTGATCCCAACAGAGTAAAAGAAATGCCTGAAGGGGTCTGGAGTGCAATTGGGCCCAAGGCACCCCTGGAATGGCTGCAGTCATCAGCCCTAGCAACTGCATGATCCGCCAAAGGGAGGTCTGAGGGAGCAACTTGAAGGCCTGCACGGAGAGAAGAATTTTCAAAATCTTTTGGACAACAGAGTCTATTAAATAACCCAGGAAAAGTATGTTCTGGGAGGGCACCAGACAAGACTTTCGCTGGTTGACTTTCCACCCCAATTTCTGAAATAATTTAAAACCAACTGCAGATCCCAAACCAGGGATTCCTTGTTTCGAGCAAAGTTTAAAAAATCGTCTAGATATGGGACGATCGACACAGTTTGAAACCGAAAAAAGGCCATGACTTCGGCCATGATTTTGGTAAAAATTCTGGGAGCTGCTGAGAGACCAAAAGGAAGGGCATTGAACTGCCAGTTACTTGGCTTGTTTTCCATGAGAACCGCAAACCTTCTGAACCTTCGGTGACTCTGGCAGATTGGTACATGAAGATAAGCGTTCTGAAGATTCAGGGTAATCATGAAGACCCCTGGCAACAACAGATTCTTTCCAGAATAAATGTTCTCCATCCGGAAATGTCTGTAGACTATGTATTTGTTCAGGACGCTTAAATTGATGACCATACAGAAAGACGTGAAAGACGTGAGAATAAAATCCCCAGAATTTTTGAATTTCCGGAACAGGAGAAATAACTCCCTCTGTTTCCCACACAGGAATCAGATTTATCATGGCTTGCCGTCTCTTTTGGTCCCTCGGCAGGTGGGTAAGAAAAAATCTCTGAGGGGAAGACTTTTGAATTCCAACCTGTAACCCCTTTCCAATGCTTGAAGAATAAAGGAATTGTCGGAAATCTCTGCCCATTCCTTGATGAATTGAGACAACCTTCCCCCTACCCCTACCCTGGCATCACTGGGGATTTTTGGAAGGGGCTGAAGGAGTCCCCGCTTTTTGCTTGTCTTTGTTAAGAGACCATTTCTTCTTTGCCTGTTGCCTGTTGGCCTTAAAATTAGTCTTGTTTTGGAAGCTATGAAAAGGCCTCTTATTCTGGGGTTTAATGCTTTGGGAAGAAGGGAAACGTTTACTCTTCTCAGAGGAACGAGCTAGGACCTCCACTAAGGAGGAACCGAATAAGAGCTTGCCTTCAAAGGGAATGCCTCAGAACTTATTCTTGGAGGCAAGATCACCTTCCCAAGATTTAAGCCAGATAGCTCGCCTAGCTGAAATAATGAGAGCAGAAGTCCTGGCTGCAGATTTTACGGAATCTGCTGCTGCATCAGCCAAAAAGGCAACTGACTTGACAATGAGTGGGAGAGATTCCCTAATCTCTTCTTTGGGGGTGTTGGATGAAAGAAGATCATCCAGACGCTGAACCCATACGTCTAAATTCCTAGTCACACAGGTGGATGCTACCGCTGCACCTAAAGAAAAAGCTGAAGCATCCCAGGCCTTACGTAGCAATGAGTCAGCCTTTCTATCCATTTGATCCTTGAGGACCCCAGAGTCTTCAAAAGAAAGATCTGACCTCTTGGACACCTGCGACATAGGGGCATCTAATCTAGGGCACTTAAAGAAAACCTCCTCAAACTCAGACTGAAAAGGAAACCTTATTTTGTGTCCCCTAGACTGGAACAGCCTTTTTTCAGGTTCTCTCCACTCAGAAAGAATTATGTCTTTAAGTGACTGGTGTACTGGAAGGGCTCTCGATTTCCGTCCCTGTAGACCCCTATACATTTTATCCTGTACAGATTGGGCCTGCTGTGGCATCTCAATCTGCTCTGAGGTATATATTGACTTTAGTAGTTCATCAATATCTTCAACTGAAAAAAGATACTTAGATGAGCTACCGTATCCTCCTCTGATGCAGATTCCTCATCAGATGAAGAAACTGGATTCTCACCTTCTTCCAGATCGGAAGTATTGCGAGAACTAATGGTCTCAGACACTAACAGAGGAAGGGATCTAGCCGAGGCTGAAGGCTCTTGAGCTATGGGCCTAAACGAGGAAGACCCTAGACCAGTTGCCCTGTCATTAAGGGACCGAAAGGAGTCCACTACCTCCTTCATAGAAGACATTAACTCTTTAAAAGAGGAAGTCTCTGAACTAGCTTTGGATGGGACACAATCCTCACAAAATAGTCTTTTATAACTATCAGAAAGCCTGGCCCTACAGTTCCCACATTTCTACTTCACTGGTTTAGCCTAGAAAAAAGCAGAAACAAGAACTATAAACAAAAAAGTTCCATACAATAAACCCCTGCTGTAGAAATAACTATCTACAGACAAGGGCTTACCTTGGGGGTAGTATGGGACCCGGATGCTGCCGCTGGTTCAATCCGAGTGGGCACTCCATCCTCAGACCTGTCCTCAAGCTCCATGAAGCAAGTGGAGATCGGCCGTAGAGACAAACTGCTGCTGTACCGCTAAATGCGCCTGTCCGGCATTCAGCAAACTGTTCCCCAAGCAGCATGTCCTCAGTGTATCCACGCCGCGCACCTTAAGAATAAAACGGCGCCCAGAAGTGTGTCATGTGACTTCCGGTTCCAGCGCCATCTTGCCGCATCCCTGGAAGTCCTCCGACGCCATCTTGGTACACCACGGTGAAGCACGAGGAGGACACAGATCCACACAGCCAGAGTTGGGGAAAAAATTGGAAGGGAGTTGCCACTACTTACATCAGTGGTCATCAACCCTGTCCTCAGGGCCCACTAACAGGCCAGGTTTTATGTATTACCTTGGGGAGATGCAGACTAGAATACTGCAATCACTGAGCAGCAAATGATATCACGTGTGATGTTTTTTCAGTTATCTTGCAAACCTGGCCTGTTGGTGGGCCCTGAGGACAGGGTTGATGACCGCTGACTTACACCACCAGGTAGGCAAGAAACCCCCCAAAAAAAGGGAACCCTTCTGGTAGAAGTACAGACTATCACCCAGAACTTGGCCACAACTAGTCCTGGATGATACTAGAGAAGGGAGGTCCACCAACCACAGTTACTAAACCTAAGAAAACAAAAAACATGTTGGTGATCCTGGAGGGTCTGGAAACACAAAATAACTGAGGGTCAAAGGAAAGGGAGAGGCCTTTTGAATTGTATCTGATTTGTGTTTCCTGTAGAGGGCGGAGCCAATAATCTCTCAAGTAGCTGTCCTGGAAGGTGAGGTGGGAAATTGCACCTGCTCGTGGAATGGCAACAGACGTTTACCCTTAAAAATCTCCATAGGCGACGTTTAAAAAATTCTACAGTTTGTATGTTTTAAGTTACAGAGGAGGTCTAGGGCTAGCTCGCGGTGATACCTCACATGTGTAGTTTGAACACCGTTTTCATATGCGGCTTCTGCACGCGAGCTCGGCGGGACAGGGCGCGTTTAAAAATATATATTTTTTTTTTTTTAATTTTATTTACCTTTTATTTTTTATTTTTACACTGTTTAAAAAAAAAAAAAAAAATGTGTCACTTTTATTCCTATTACAAGGAATGTAAACATCCCTTGTAATAGAAAAAAAGCATGACCTCTTACATATGAGATCTGGGGTCAGACCTCAGATCTCATATTTACACTAAAATGCAATAAAAAAATAAATAAAAAATTGTCATTTAAAAAGAAAAAAATTTAAAAAATGGCCCTTTAAGAGCTGTGGGCAGAAGTGACGTTTTGACTTTGCTTTCGCCCTGCATTGTTATGGAGGGCACTCGTCCCCATGCCCAGCCAGGGTGAAGATCCAATTTCCTCCGCCGCTGCCGACGATCCGGTAAGCGACAGAGGGCACCGGAACGCGGCGGGAGGGGGGGTCCTCTTCCGCCGCCGATAAAAGTGATCTTGCGGCGAATCTGCCAGGGAGACCACTCTTATCAGGAACTGGACCGTCGGCCAAACACGAGTATACCAGGGTTATGGCAGCTAGCTGCTGCCATAACGATGTCCCCCTTCAAAGTAAGGACGTATATAGGTGTGCGCCAGTCCGGAAGTGGTTAAATAAGTCATCAAAGCGCTATATTGCATTCCTCGCTGGCAAGATACAAACAGCATCATGGGCGGAGAGACATTATCGAAGCATTTCTTTTCATGTTCTTACGAGAAACTTTATGGGGTGATGTTGGATTGAGAACCAATATATATCCATCTCCCAGTGGGGAGAGCCTTTGGAAACGCTCTATGATGAACTAAAGCTCTATGATGATCTAAAGCTAGGTGTTCAATTTCAAGCTCTGTTGACTTCTCTTTAATTAGAAGGTAATATATAGTCAGTAAGTACGTACTTTTTTCATAAGGGGTGGTGGCTTCATGATTGAACATGTCCTTTATGGGTGACGGATGCTCACCACATATATAAGAGTGTATGAAAACATGTAAAGAGGACTTTCCTTTTGCACGTGGAATTTTTGTATTATTTTGGTCACTGGGGGATATATACTTTTTTGTGTATACATTGTATGTATTGATACCCCCATGTGAACAAGGCTTTATAAAGAACACTGAGCATTTATAGTCCTTGCTCTTTTAACTTATGCCGTGTACATACGGTTGGACTTGCCAACAGGATAACCTCCGTCGGCATTTCCGACAGAAACATTTAGTACATGTTCTCTATCTAAATCCGTCGGAAATGCCGACAGAAAAAGTCCGATGGGGCATACACACGGTCGGAATATCCGACCAAAAGCTCCCATCTGACTTATTCTATTGGAAATTCCGACCCTGTGTACAGGGCATTAGAGTCTGCTATCCTTACTACAGTCATACAGCCAGATACACTATGGACAATTTCACTGGATGCTGATTAATTCATAGCTTTGGATTGAAAAAGACACTGCAACATCTTAAAGCCCAATAGAAGTTTTAAACCCTTTTGTCTCTTTTATAGTTTTGCATTTTGCGATATGTGATTGATTTTTGGTGAAAATTGCTTTTTTCTCCTCTTCCACCCCTCACACTGCATTGCTTGGTGTTGACGAACAGAGCAGAGTAGCAGCCACACCCTTCAGTTCAAGTGATCAGTACCGACCCTCAGAGCTAAGTAGCAACCACACCCCTCAATTTAGGTGATCACTACTAACCCACAGAGCTGAGTAGCAACCACACCCCTCAATTTAGGTGATCAGTACTAACCCACAGAGCTGAGTAGCAACCACACCCCTCAATTTAGATGATCAGTACTGACCAACAGAGCTGAGTGGCAGCCACAACCCTCAATTCAAGTGATCAGTACTTACCCACAGAGATGAGTAGCAGCCACACCCTTCAGTTCAAGTGATCAGTAGTGACCCACAGAGCTGAGTAGCAACCACACCCCTCAATTCAAGTGATCAGTACTGACCCACAGAGCTAAATAGCAGCCACACCCCTCAGTTCAAGTGATCAGTACTGACCCAGAGAGTTGAGTAGCAGCCACACCCTTCAGTTCAAGTGATCAGTAGTGACCCACAGAGCTGAGTAGCAGCCACACAGCTCAGTTCAAGTGATTAGTACTGACCTACAGAGCTGAGTAGCAGCCACACCCCTCAATTCAAGTGATCAGTACAGACCCACGGAGCTAAATATCAACTACACCCTTCAGTTCAAGTGATCAGTACTGACCTACAGAGCTGAGTAGCAGCCACACCCTTCAGTTCAAGTGATCAATAGTGACCCACAGAACTGAGTAGCAGCCACACCCCTCAGTTCAAGTGATCAGTACTGACCCGCAGAGCTGAGTAGCAGCCACACCCCTCAGTTCAAGTGATCAGTACTGACCCGCAGAGCTGAGTAGCAGCCACACCCTTCAGTTCAAGTGATCAGTACTGACCCACAGAGCTAAATATCAACCACACCCTTCAGTTCAAGTGATCAGTACTGACCTACAGAGCTGAGTAGCAGCCACACCCCTCAGTTCAAGTGATCAGTACTGACCCGCAGAGCTGAGTAGCAGCCACACCCTTCAGTTCAAGTGATCAGTAGTGACCTACAGAGCTGAGTAGCAGCCCCACCCCTCAATTCAAGTGATCAGTACTGACCCACAGAGCTAAATATCAACCACACCCTTCAGTTCAAGTGACTGACCTACAGAGCTGAGTAGCATCCACACCCCTCAGTTCAAGTGATCAGTACTAACCCGCAGAGCTGAGTAGCAGCCACACCCTTCAGTTCAAGTGATCAGTAGTGACCTACAGAGCTGAGTAGCAGCCACACCCCTCAGTTCAAGTGATCAGTACTGACCCGCAGAGCTGAGTAGCAGCCACACCCTTCAGTTCAAGTGATCAGTAGTGACCTACAGAGCTGAGTAGCAGCCCCACCCCTCAATTCAAGTGATCAGTACTGACCCACAGAGCTAAATATCAACCACACCCTTCAGTTCAAGTGACTGACCTACAGAGCTGAGTAGCATCCACACCCCTCAGTTCAAGTGATCAGTACTAACCCGCAGAGCTGAGTAGCAGCCACACCCTTCAGTTCAAGTGATCAGTAGTGACCTACAGAGCTGAGTAGCAGCCCCACCCCTCAATTCAAGTGATCAGTACTGACCCACAGAGCTAAATATCAACCACACCCTTCAGTTCAAGTGACTGACCTACAGAGCTGAGTAGCAACCACACCCCTCAGTTCAAGTGATCAGTACTAACCCGCAGAGCTGAGTAGCAGCCACACCCTTCAGTTCAAGTGATCAGTAGTGACCTACAGAGCTGAGTAGCAGCCACACCCCTTAATTCAAGTGATCAGTACAGACTCACAGAGCTAAATATCAGCCACACCCTTCAGTTCAAGTCATCAGTACTGAAATACAGAGCTGAGTAGCAGCCCCACCCCTCAGTTCAAGTCATCAGTACTGAATTACAGAGCTGAGTAGCAGCCCCACCCCTCAGTTCAAGTGATCAGTACTGACCAACAGAGCTGAGTAGCAGCCACACCCTTCAGTTCAAGTGATCAGTGTTCACCAACAGACCTGAGTAGCATGCATTTAACAAAGTTTGTGGGCTATTGTACCAGAGCACCACATGCCAATGAATTGTTGCATTGTTTATTTAGAAAAGGACTTTATTGGTTCCCAGAAACTACACATTATATTTAACATTCTACATTTATCAATGCAATTATTAAAACATTAACATACATTGTGTAAGCTAATACATTCACCGGCCACTTTATTAGGTACACCTTGCTAGTACCGGGTTGGATCGCCTTTTTCCTTCAAAACTGCCTTAATTCTTAGTGGCATAGATTCAACAAGGTGTTGGAAACATTGCTCTGAGATTTTGGTCCATATTGACATGATAGCATCACGCAGCTGCTGCAGATTTGTTGGCTGCGCATCCATGATGTGAATCTCCCGTTTCACCACATCCCAAAAGTTCTCTATTGGATTGAAATCTGGTAACTGTGGAGGCCATTGGAGTACAGTGACTCATTGTCATGTTCAAGAAACCAGTTTGAGATGTTTTGAGCTTTGTGACATGGTGCATTATCCTGCTGGAAGGAGCCATCAGAAGATGGGTACACCGTAGTCATAAATGGATGGACATGGTCAGCAACAATACTCACGTAGGCCGTGACATTTAAATGATGCTCAGTTGGTACTAAGGGGCCCAAAGTGTGTCAAAAAAATATCCCCCCACACCATTACACCACCACCAGCCTGATCCATTGATACAAGGCAGGATAGAGCCATGCTTTCATGTTGTTTACACCAAATTCTGACCCTACCATCTGAATGTTGCAGCTGAAATGGAGACTTATTAGTCCAGGCAACGTTTTTACATCTTCTATTGTCCAATTTTGGTGAGCCTGTGCGAATTGTAGCCTCCGTTTCCTGTTCTTAGCTGACAGTAGTAGCACCTAGTGTGGTTTTCTGCTGTTGTAGCCCATCTGCTTCAAGGTTCGAAGTGTTGTGCGCTCAGAGATGGTATTCTGCATACCTTGGGTTGTAACAAGTGGTTATTTGAGTTACTGTTGCCTTTCTATCATCTCGAACCTACACACTCTCCACTGACCTCAACAAGGCATTTTCCTCCACACAACTGCGCTCACTGGATATTTTCTCTTTTTCTGACCATTCTCTGTAAACCCCGGCGATGATTGTGTGTGAATCCAAGTAGATCAGCAGTTTTTGAAATACTCAGACCAGCCTGTCTGGCACCAACAAGCATGCCACGTTTAAAGTCAACTAATCCCCTTTCTTCCCCATTCTGATACTCGGTTTGAACTTCAGCAAGTCGTCTTCACCATGTCTAGATGCCTAAATGCATTGATTTGCTGCCATGTTGTTTGGTTGATTAGAAATTTGTGTTGCCAAGCAATTGAACAGGTATACTTAATGAAGTGTCCGGTGAGTGTAGTTTGAAAATAACACCTTGTCTAAATTTCTTTGGCAGAGATCTCAGGCTTCCTCCTAGGTTTTTTACATTTCTACAATAATGTATCACATACATATACCATACACAAGGTAATTACAAAGCTTATGCCTCCAATAATGAATCAATGTGTTGTGAAAACTAAGGAAGCCGAAGCCCTCAACGTGTTTTGCAGGGGGTCCCTGCTTCTTCAGGAGGACAGCGGGAGAGTACACATCCCATGATCCACAGTTCATCGGTGGAGTCATTAACAGAGTAGGGCTGCCACATCAGCTCTTTAATCCAGGACACATATTAATTACACAGGTTCTGAGGCTGATTTAATGCAGATAAGGCACCAAGTGAGTTTAATTACCACCTTAATCAGCCACAGAACCTGTGTAATTAATATGTGTCCTGGATTAAAGGGATGACGTGGCAACCCTGGAACAGAGGCCCCCCTCTAACAGGTAGTCGGATCACAGCGGCAATGAAAATAAATTTGAAGGAGGCTAAGAGCAATAAAAGGGACTTTTTGAGTTAGAAATATACACTTCATTTTATTTTTTTAATCCAGCGTTCAGGGTCACTTTAAGAAAATCCACACTGCCAACAGCTACCAGCAATACCCAAATATGCTCAATGCAAACCACGAAATGAAATGTATTATTCATCCCTCCAGCCCCAACTTCTGCTGAATATAAAAATAAAAGTAGAACACATGGCTTTCCAGCTTGTTAATGTACTTTTTATAGCTTGTTATTATTATATTGGTCAAGTCGTAACACCATCCATTATGCTCATTTTTATCACGGGTACATTGTTTTATAATGTTTGATCTCATAAAAGGAGGCCATTGGCTCAGCCAATAAGCAGAAATAGATTCATATCATCCAATGTTTTGTGCCAGTGAATACCATGCATTGTTCTTATAAAACAAATAAGGAAGATGATCTGTGGCTAGATCTACGTAGTTTGAAATATCTACCTTCTCGTCATCCCCAAGCCTTGGGGCTAAAAAGGTGCGCAGGGCAAAAAGACACACTCGCTTTTTTTTTATTAAATATTCAGATGTAAAGCCAGGATAAAGGTGATCATGGACACACAAGGGCAGTTGATAGTGCAGGTGAGATCCAAGCAAGAAGCATGTTTTTTTGTCTGGTTATCCCCTAAACATGTACAATGGGCTCAACTGAACACACGAGTTTAGTGAAAGAATCACAAAGGAGAAATGATGAGAAAAACAGGTAGCCACTCCCAACACCTCCTTTAAGTAGGGAAAATATTGGTCATCGGACAAAGTTTTCCAACTTGTCTAGCTTAAAGTAATTGTAAACCTCTGATATGAAAAATTAATAAAGCATATCCCTTTATTATAGTATGTACTAGCCTCAATTTAAATCGTTTAATGTGGTTCCTATCTGATTATGCTTACCTCTACTATCTGAGTCACTTCTGACAGGTTATGCCAACACCACAGAATCTCAGGAAACGCCCCTCTCCCCAGTGCACCCACAGCACACAGCAGGTAATTGAGAGCCTCAGCTGTACATGCTTCTCTATGAGACTGTGTGTGTGTGTGTGTGGGGGGGGGGGGGGGGGCGGTGTCGTCCATTCCCTCCACTCAGGTCTCAAGTTACACTCAGTTCTCTTTGCTGTGCAGTGTGTGGCATTAAAGGGGAAGTAAACCCTCCCACTCTGATGCTGCTTTTCATTTAGCCCATTATAATAAGTAATTATCAAGCTATAGCCACTGTAATCCAGCCCAAATTGCATATTACTTACTGTTTAAAGAAACTTTAAAAAACTTGTTTCCAGGGGTTAGGCAGCGCCATCTTAAGTATTGTTTTCTGAGTCCACAGTAGAGTGTATTTCCGCCCTTACATTGAGCTCTTCCTGTACTGTTAACCAAGCCTCCTTCTCAATCCAACGTTTCTATGGCAACCCTGCTTCACTGCTCATAGTATTTCATAGTATTTACTTGTGCCTATTATCTATTGTTTGCCTCTGTCAGTCTTATCAGCTTCAGCTGATAAGGTTGCAGTAATGCTGTCCGTTGTCCAAATTTACACTCCATGTGATGTCACATGGTCACATGGGGTGTAGTAGGAAGCTCTGAGGGATTATGCAGTCTCGTGGGATATCAGTGTTGTGCCGTAGGAAGATCTGATAATAGACAGACAAGTACACAAAGTGTGCCGTAAATCAGGGGAGATCTAGGCATGCTCAGTGAAGTCATTCTAAAGAACAAAAAGGATTACAACGATACTAAGTAAGTAAGGAGATATCTACAAGCAGTGTTCATTAGGGTTTTTTATTCTGATTTACTAGAGACATAGTTGAGGGGGAGAGTTTTCAATCACTTTAAATCCCTGCCCCCTGCCTCTGGAATCTCAAAAATGCTGTGTTAACTGTATGCTTTAGGAGGTTGTAAAGAAAAGAGGGTTGCATATTAACAGGTACAACTTATGTAGGAGGATTTGTGTCATCTCTGTATATTACCCTAGGCTGGTCATTTCACTGGGTGTATGTTAGGGTTTGCGACCCCTTTAAAGCATATTTCCACCTCATGAAAATCCCACAATATGTTTGTTATGTGTTCCCATTCACACAGCATGCCTAAAATAACATTTCTTACATTTTAGATATTTCTAAGGAGAAGGTATCATGGCAGATTATAAGATTTTCTGGACAGTCTCATAGCATCTTTGTCCCCACACCGAGTGAGCTATCCCTCATTAATGTACAATGACATACAAGCACTTAAACAAAAAAAAAATTGCTGGTTACCTTTTTAAGTTATGTTATGGTAATGGGAACATGTAACACATATTAAAGAGGAGCTCCAGGCTCCCCCCCAAAAAATAAGTCAGCAGCTACACTTACCTGTCCAGGAATCCAGCGATGTCCTCACCTGAGTCGATTAAATCGCCTTCAGGTGCAGGCGTCGGCATCACAGCTGGTTTCCTACTGCGCATGCGAGAGTCACGCTGCGCTTTGTGAATGGTCCCGCAGTCTTCTGGGACCTGGTGTGAGAGAGAAGGATTTGGGTTTCTAGAGCACTGGGCTGGGCTTTTCATTGAGGTACAACCTATATGCTGAAGATGGTTTTCACCTAAATGGAAGGGGGTCTGCTATACTGGGGGAGAGGTAAATGGGAAGGCTGGAGGAGTATTTAAACTAGGATTGAGGGGGGAGGGTGAATTTGATTATATAAACCAAGCTCATATTATTTCCTCCCCCATGTGCCTCTTCCTCTGACTTCTCTGTCAAGAGCAACGGCACAACCATCCACCCGTCCCCACATGTCAGGGTACTAGGTGTTATCCTGGACTCTGAACTCTCCTTTAGGCCCCACATCCAATCACTTTCCAAGGCTTGCCACCTCAACCTCCGCAACATCTCTAAACTACGTCCCTTTCTAACCAATGAAACCACAAAGCTCCTGATTCACTCCCTGGTTATCTCTCGCCTTAACTACTGCAACTCCCTCCTCATTGGCTTACCTTTAAATAGGCTATGTCCCCTTCAGTCCATCATGATGAATGCTGCTGCCAGACTCATCCACCTTACAAACCGCTCAGCGTCTGCTACCCCTCTTTGCCAATCTCTCCATTGGCTGGCATTCATCCAAAGAATTAAAGCGGGGCTCCACCCAAATTTTGAACAATATCTGTATGTATTCTCTTCCTTGCCTAGATGCTGACATGCCGTTTAAAAAAATGTAAATCGCCGTAATTACCTTTTATTTTTCTATTCTTCTTTGCACTTCCTGGTTCTCCTCCCGTGGGAGTAGGCGTGTTTCTAGCCTCTCCCAGACTCCTGGGAGCTAGTCTCAGGCTTCCCAGGATGCCACTGAGCATGTGCAGGAACGAGCGGTGAATGCTGGGAGCACAGCATTCACCACATCCAGGAAATAAATGCTTGTGGGCTTCAAATGCCCACAATGAAGATGGAAACCGCCTGCAGTGAATAATATAAGTTATTCTTTCCGACGAAATCTGACACAGGCAGACATATTACACACAATATGTGAGTATGTAATGCTGAGAAGAAAAGTTTGTGAATGAACTCAAAAAAAAAAAAACGATAGATAGGTGGACCCCCGCTTTAAATGCAAAATACTAACAATAACTTACAAAGTCATGCACAACTCTGATGATGCGTACCGGAACGCTAAATGCATAGAAGCTAGGTCTGACACGCACTCTATGTCGTTTCTGCTGGGGGGTTGCCTAATGCATAGCATACACCACTGGTCAGATAGCGCTGTCTGAACGGACTTCCAGCGCGCTAGGTGTTTCCGATATACTGATGCACTCCCCTGCTGGAAATATTGTAAGTGACATTTTTTAACAATAAACAAATGATACTACACTATATTTGTCTTCCCTGGCTCTTTTTGGCGGAGCTTGATTTTCAGATGAGGGAGATTGGAGCGGAGGATACACAACAAAGATTTGATCTGGCTGTTCCCGGGCTCATTCGACCAAGTTCACCATACATATGAACGATTCATTGGAAAAAGATCGTTGAATGGTTTCCAGGATTTGAAGAGGTACTTCATGCCTTATGGTCGCTTGCTGGCCAGGGCCATCTGGTGAGCGCAATTTGTTGTCACTTTGGGTGAAAAGTCACGAATATTATTTGGAACACGGATTTTATTTTTCACATGGTGTTGGAGTGGAATCATCCAGAAAGAATCTTGGAGCTGTTTTGAACTTTTCATGATATCATGATATATTTTTTTGAGCAATCATAAATATATTAATACATTTTTCTAGACATTTGTGCACATGTATAAAGTGAAGCTATTTACTAATACACGTTTATACACGGTTTTGAATGTATACATACTATTTGTATAAATCACTTCTTGCATTTTAATGATTGCATTGGGAGCGCCCTTTACCACAGCATTCATACTTCATTAGTCTTCACTCTTCACTAATTTCAGGTGCAGCAACCCCTTTTTTTTCCTTTTTGTTTTATTTTTGGCGCCGGTTCCATTTATTCACTATGCACCACTTTGCCCCCCCCCCCCCCAGCTACATCACTAACCTGGTCTCAAAATACCAACCAAAGCGTTCTCTCATTCCTCCCAAGACCTCCTGCTCTTTAGCTCCCAGAAATATTTAGACAGAATAAAGTTGAATAAAAGCACATGGATCAGATAGCATCCACCCATGGAACCTTAAAGAATTGAGCTCTGTCATTTCAAAGCCATTGTAAACAATTTTAGGGACTCTTTAATGACTATCATAGTACTACTGGATTCTCGTAGGGCCAATGTGGTGCCCATATTTAAAAAGGGATCAAAGTCTTTACCAAGTAACTAAAGACCAGTTAGTTTAACTTCTATAGTTGGGAAGATACTGGAGATCAGGGGCGTTGCTAGGTCTACAAAAGATCTGGGGCTAGAGCCCATAGCAGCGTAGTAAAGAAAGTCATATGCTTGGGCGGGCATACACATGTATATACAGTGATATACGTGTGGGTGTATATATATCCCCAGAGAGCCCCCCGCTTACATCAGGGTCCCCAGAGAGCCCCCCCTTACATCACCTTACATCAGGGTCCCCAGAGAGCCTCCTCCTTACATCAGAGTCCTCAGAGAGCCTCCCCCTTCCATCAGGGTACCCAGAGGGCCCCCCCACTTACATCAGGGTTCCCAGAGAGGCCCCCTTACATTAGGGTCCCCAGAGAGCCTCCCCCTTAAATCTGGGTCCCTAGAGAGCCTAGGCCTTAAAATCAGGGTCCCCAGAGAGCCTCTCCCTTACATCAGGGTCCCCAGAGAGCCCCCCCCCCCACTTACATAAGGGTCCCCAGAGAGCCTCCCCTCCCCTTGGGTCGACTCTACAGGCTTGGAAAAAATAGCTTGTAAATGGATAGAACACTGGCTAAAAGATTGTACAGTATTCAGAGAGTAGTGGTTAATGGTTCATACTCCGATTGGTGATGTGATTGGTGATGTGATTGTGATGTTTATGCAATCACGTGATTGCAGGAGAGATGCTTCATTTGGCTGCTTTTGGGAGTCCTTGTGGCGCAAAACAATGCGCCGCAACACTCCCATATTGCAGTCATTTTACTGTTGTGTTATTTTCTCTGAGCCGCGACATCACTTCTGGTTTCTCTGTGCCAGTGGGAAACCGGAAGTGACACCGTGGCTCCATGGATGGAACACACGGCCCCTAGCAGCGCCTTATCTCGGCCGGATTGGTAGGTTCAGACTGTCTAAAGTATATTTATATAACAGCACGTTGGGTTCATCAGGCACTTTATTGATCTGATGTTGCTGCAGCTGTCCAGTGCAGGTCCTGGGAAAATCCACCACAGATTTCACAGAAGTCACTGCATGTCTCCAACCTCTGTTTTAACATTTAGCTGTTGCCGTTCATTACTCTGGTGTCGTATAATATAAGCATACATCATACATCAGCATTGTATAATATAAGCATACATCAGCCATGTAGCATCACAATCTGCTGTTCCTACAATTCTTTCATCTTACTACAGTATGGGTGGAAGGAAGGTACATATGGTCCACTGCCCTGTGGGTGAATGCATAATTGTATAATAATAGGAAGTACTTACTGGTTTAGCTCCAAGTCCAGTATAAGTTCTTTCCTTGCGGCGCAAAGCAATGCGCTCGAACACTCCCACTGTAAATTATTCTCCTTGTTGTGGGGTTTGTGACTGGCACCGCCGTAGGACATGGGCGGTGCTTTCTGCGGAGTCGTGATGTCACTTACGGTTTCTGTGTCAGTGGGAAACCGGAAGTGACACCGCGGCTCTGTGTATGGAACGCATGGCCCGAGAGTCGCCTTCTCTCTGAATCTCAGTCAGATTGGTAGGTTGGGATCTGTAATGCTGAGTTATATACCCTGATCTGTAATGCTGAGTTATATACCCTAATCTGTAATACTGAGCTATATACCCTGATCTGTAATGCTGAGCTATATACTCTGATCTGTAATGCTGAGCTATATACCCTGATCTGTAAAGTGCGATCCGGAGAAGAAATAATAGATGGAGGGTCCTCGTGACTAAGGGAGGAACAGGTCAGAGAAGGGTTAATGGACTCAGTAGTCAGTGTGGTAGATGGCGTAACTTACCTTATTGGTGGGTGAGGGTCAGATGGTCAGGGTGGAGCCGCAAGGGTGTTCTAGTGCAAGGGTTTATGGGTAGTCATTCCAGAAAGTTCAGCCCATGTGTAGACTTTACCTCCCTCCCGCCCTGTATTTTGGATTTATGGTATATTCTGGGTGGGGGGGCAGTTTTTGTGTTTCATATTTTCTAATAAGAAAAAAGAAATATTGTGATAGTGATTAACCAGATTGTTAAATAATTGGGGGCCCATCTACATAGTTACATAGTAGGTGAGGTTGAAAAAAGACACAAGTCCATCAAGTCCAACCTATGTGTGTGATTATGTGTCAGTGTTACATTATATATTCCCGCTGAGACCACCGCCTGTGGAAGGGAATTCCACATCCTTGTCGCTCTTACAGTAAAGAACCCTCTACGTAGTTTAAGGTTAAACCTCTTTTCTTCTAATTTTAATGAGTGGCCACGAGTCTTGTTTTGTATGGCTCTCCCACCTAGTTGGTTGTTGTTGGTTCTCCCAGGAGCTAGGTCCCCTGGGGAAAGTCTAAAATGTGTAGGTCGCAACATCTTCGAGCCGGATGGGGCGCAGCTGAGGACATGGGTGATTATAGTCATAAAGTGGGCCTTAAGGACACCCAAAGACCCTCTCATGGTTGCATTGTTTAACTTGTTTCGTTGAAATTGTTTATGTTATTTATTAATTTGTTAATAAAATGGCTGCTGTGGCTGTTTAAACCCACATCACGCAGGTTGTGTCTTTATTATAAGTCTGAGGAGGTTGACGAATCCTCTAGTCATGCTGAGCTATATACCCTGACATGTAATGCTAAGCTATATACCCTGGTCTATGAGGCTGAGCTATATACCCTGAGCTGTAATGCTGAGCTATATACCCTGATCTGTAATGCTGAGCTATATACCTTGATCTGTAATGCTGAGCTATATACCCTGATTTGTGAGGCTGAGCTATATATCCTGATCTGTGAGGCTAAGCTATATACCCTGATCTGTAATGCTGAGCTTTATACCCTGATCTGTGAGGCTAAGCTATAAACCCTGATCTGTAATGCTGGGCTATATAACCTGATCTGTAATGCTGAGCTATATACCCTGATCTGTAATGCTGAGCTATATACCCTCATCTGTGAGGCTGAGCTATATACCCTGATCTGTGAGGCTGACCTATATACCCTGATCTGTGAGGCTGAGCTATATACCATGATCTGTAATGCTGAGCTCTATATGCTGATCTGTAATGTTGAGCTCTATACCCTGATCTGTAATGCTGAGCTCTATACCCTGATCTGTAATGCTGAGCTATATTCCCTGATCTGTAAGGCTGAGCTATATACCCTGATCTGTGAGGCTGAGCTGTATACATTGTCCTGTGATGCTGAGGCTGTATACTCCTGTTCTGTGATTCTGGGGCTGTATACTCTGTCCTGTGATGCTGATCTGTATACTCCTGACACTATGGGTGGAATACAGGGGTGAGGCTTATAAGAAGGGAGAGGGACCAAAAAGGAAGGGCGGGGTCCGGGCCCCCCATCCTAAAACTTCACCAGCCACCACTGAGTAAGACCTCATCTGGAATATGCAGTTCAGTATTGGGCACCAGTTCTCAAAAAAGATATGAGGAACTGGAGAAAGTGCAGAGAAGAGCAACCAAACGGTATGGAGGAGCTTAGCTATGAGGAAAGATTAGAGGAACTGCATTTACTCTCTTGAGAAGAGGAGATTAAGGGGAGATAGGATCAACATGTATAAATACATAAGTGGTCCAAAAAGTGTACTTGAAGTTATTTACATTAAAATCCTCACAAAGGGCAGGGGAAGCTCTTTACATCGGGAGAATAAGAGATTTACTCTCCAAATACGGAAAGGCTTCTTCACAGTAAGAGCTGTGAAAATGTGGAATAGACTCCTTCAAGATCTGGTTCTGTCCAGCACAGTAGATTGCTTTAAAAAAGACCTGGATTCTTTCCTAAATGTACATACCGTAATATAAATGGATACTAACATTTATAGGTAAAGTTGATCCAGGTAATATCCAATTGCCTCTCCGGGGATCAGGAAGGATTTTTTCCCCTGCTCAAGCTAATCATGCTTTGCTGGGTTTTTTTTTTTTGCCTTCCTCTGGATTAACTGTGGGTATAGGATTGTGTATATAGGATTGGCAACATTTTTTTTTCCTTTTATTGGTTGAACTAGATGGAATTGTATATTTTTTCAACCAGACTAACTACGCAACTATGTGTCCCAGAAGGCATTGGCGGAAGAAGGGGGTGCACATCGCATCTGACTGGAAGTGGGAGCAGGTACCTGTGGAAACCAGGTACCCACTCCTACCGAAAAAGTGCCAAATGTGGCAGTGGAGAGGGGGGTCAAATAAGCGGAACTTCCCCTTTTGGGTGCAGTTCTGCTTTAAGTAGGCTTTATCCCAATTTTGCTGCAAAAGTGAAAATATACTTAAACATAGATCACAAAAAGCAGCCAGCTGGAAGTATCTGCTGCAGCCATAGGCAGCGAGGCTCGCCTAATCAGGCTGAAATTTGTTGGACCAGATAACATTTATTTCACTTGGTCATTATCATACTATTATACTATTGCCCAGCACAGTCCCAGTGCAAGAATAAGGCAAATAGCCTTATGTTATACAGATGCACATTGGTGCAATGCCTTGGTGTTGGGTTGAGCTTTGTAACAGCAGTTCGGATCTCCAACAATAATATTCACAATTGTTACACTAAAATAAGGTCACCAGAATTGTTTTCGAGGAGTATACAAGGCTCGTGAAGGCACCAAAACCGTCAGATCTTCTAACCATTACATTTCTAGATATATCCACAGTGCCAGGTAGTATTGCCACCTGGCAGGTATTTTCTTTTCATAGTGGCAACTTTCATGTAGAAAAAACATATGCTGCACCATTTAATTATAAGTGCATCTGTACTTACAGGTTTCTCTTAGTTCTCCAACCAGTGAGGTGCGACGCACATCTGGCACCCGGGGCAGATTGTCGTTCCCCCCCCCCCCCAAAAAAAATGGCCTGTAAAAATAAAGCACTGTGCCGAATTGTGGGTGTGGTCAAATGGCTGTAACAGTCGTAGGGGCTTAAAAGGGCATATTTAAATAAGCCCCCCCCATACAGGCATACCCCACTTTGAAGTACTCAATGGGGTTTATTTACTAAAGCTGGAAGGTGCAAAATCAGGCTCACTTCTGCATAGAAACCAATGAGCTTCTAACCCCAGCTTGTTCAATTAAGCTTTGGTAATAAAACCTGGAAGCTCATTGGTTTCTATGCAGAAGTGAGCCTGATTTTGCACTTTCCAGCTTTAGTAAATAAACCCCATTGTGTACTTAAATAAAGGGTATGCCTGTACTCAGCACATATTTGCCACAAGCATGAGTGTAACAGACAGACACTTACTAACCTCAGCACACTCATTTTAATAAAACAAAACAGTTCCAATACATATGCTTTTCTACACACAGCTTACCTTACAGAAGAACTTTGGTAGTAATGTACTTACAATTCAGTGGTCAGGAGTATGAAATGTAAAACACAGTGGGGAATTTATCAAAACTGGAGCAGACAGAATCTGGAGCAGCTGTGCATTACAACCAATCAGCTTCTATCTTTAGCTTATTTGGTTAAGCTTTGAAAATGGTTGTCATGCACAACTGCTCCAGATTTTGACCTCTCCCGTTTTGATACATTTTCTGCAGTGTCTAAAGTGCAGGGGTCAGGAGTGTGTAACGCATGGGTAACTTTACAGAGTATAAACAGAATACCCCCTCTTCCTAGTACAGGCGGTCCCCTACTTACAAACATCCAACTTACAAACGACTCCTACTTACAAACGGAGGGAGACAACAGGAAGTGAGAAGAAATCTACCCCTAGGAAGGGAAATTCTCTCCTGTAAATGTTAATATGGGAAAAAGGTGTCTCCACTGATGCTTTATCACCAATCCTTGTGTCCCTAACAGCCCAAAATTTTCAAAATCCAATTGTCATTGGGACAGAAAGTGGGGTGAAATCTTCTGAACAGGGGCACAGACAGCAAAACAAATGTTACAGGGATGATAACCCTTCCCTATGTTATCCAAAAAGCTTAAAAATAGAATTTTTGGCTGGGGCTACACCTAAAAAAAATGTACCTGTTCCAACTTACAAACAGATTCAACTTAAGAACAAACCTACAGTCCCTATCTTGTTTGTAACCCGGGGACCGTCTGTACAATCATTCCCCCTATGAAGCTCATATCTACCATAGCACAGATCTCCCCTTACATCCCTAAATACCATCTCCCAGCATACCCCCCAGGAGATAGAACCCCCAGTACAAACCCTTCAGTAAAGATTCCCCTCCCAACACAGACAGCCCCCCCCCCCCTTCACAGTCTCCTCAGTCAAGACTGAGCCCCCAGCACAGACCCAGTAAATATGGACCCCCTGCACAAACCTCTCTCCCAAATCCCCCCTCCCAGCCCACTTTCTCGGTACGAACTCCCTCTCCCCCCTCCCGTACAGATTTATCGGTACTGAACCTGCCAGTACAGACCTCTCAGTTCAGACAACCCCCCCATGCCCCCCCCCCCCTCCTCCTAAATACAGAACTCTCAGACACCACCCATTCCCTGATCCTTGACAACACCCCCCTCCATGATGCGCCGCGCAACACAAAAAAAGAAATGGCAGGTGGCCACAATATCCTCAATGATTGTACCCTGTGCACCCCCCTTAGTATGCCACTGCCCCCTACAAAGTCCCACAAATACCTTGATCCTTTCATGTGAATTCCACCCAATATAGCTTCCTATGATGTTGTGGCAATGATGCTGCACTGCTCCTGAATTCAAAGCTGAGTTGTCACTCTAATGTAACCTGCTTGTACTACAGTGGAAATAAAGAAATGATGCAGGGGGCATGGCTATCAGTATTGTCACTGCTGATTCACAAACCTGAAGCTTGTCAATTAGTACCTATTCCTGCCCACTGCTTTCTGGATTGACAGTACTGTTGCTGCTATCACACTACTGTGAGCTGCAGTGTCTGGGAGAGGGAGGGGTGTGAGACACAAAAAAAGGAAGATTTGGCTAATGTAGGGAACATAAAGAGGTTTTTTTTTGTAATTTATGAGGCTTGTGCATCACATATTAACTGGATTTTGGACTGTTCAGACTATTATGTAAGAGCCTCTAGTTGTAAATTAAGTCATAAGTGTGCCTAGAATTGTGATACAATTTGCAGGCTTATCTTTATAAGACACAGATTTTTTAAACGCTCATTAGCTAAAAATTGGTGTACTTTAGATGTTCATCCAAAAGACATTTGTATCCCTGGGGTTGTGTGTCAAAGTTGCTTTTTTATTATTACTATTCATCATTGAGAATGTGACAGAGCAATACACAACACTGAACTGTCAGGATTGGAGAGTAAAAAAAAAAAAAGAATTTGAAGTGGAAACGTCATTGCTGAGAAATCTGAATTTTAGTTTTGCCCAAGGATAATTCTTGCAATAGATTTAAAGCATTGCATTGTTTTTCTTAAACTTGATCGTTTGGTTTAAGCAACATAAGAAGAATTCTACTTTTAGTAGGAGGTACGAATTTTTAGGTCCCCAAGGGTACAAGTACAGCATATTAGTTATCAAACAACAAAGAGAAATGTCTACCTTTACCATGAGATGTGACGTATGTAGAAGGTTCCTAGCCACGTTCCCCAGCACTGTCAGAGAGACTGCTTGTTAAAATAGTAATCTATACCCTGATTGTAATAAAAGAAGGAAACCTTTTATTTAAGGTGTACACATGTACAGTATCTCACAAAAGTGAGTATACCCCTCATAATTTTTTAATATTTTATTATATCTGACAACACTGAAGAAATGATACTTTGCTACAATGTAAAGTAGTGAGTGTACAGCTTGTATAACACTGTAAATTTGCTGTTCCCTCAAAATAACTCAACACACGGCCATTAATGTCTAAACCTCTGGCAA
Organism: Aquarana catesbeiana; assembly: GCF_042186555.1. NCBI lineage: Eukaryota > Metazoa > Chordata > Amphibia > Anura > Ranidae > Aquarana > Aquarana catesbeiana. The sequence goes on along the minus strand of NC_133324.1, from coordinate 82,688,184 downwards.
CAAAAGTGAGTACACCCCTAAGTGAAAATGTCCAAATTGGGCCCAATTAGCCATTTTCCCTCCCCGGTGTCATGTGACTTGTCAGTATTACAAGGTCTCAGGTGTGAATGGGGAGCAGGTGTGTTAAATTTGGTGTTATCGCTCTCTCTCTCTCTCTTATACCGGTCACTGGAAGTTCAACATGGCACCTCGTGGCAAAGAACTGTCCGAGGATCTAAAAAAAAAAATTGTTTCTCTACATGAAGATGGCCTAGGCTATAAGAAGATTGCCAAGACCCAAGATGATGCACAAGAAAGCCCGCAAACAGTTTGCTGAAGACAAGCAGACTAAGGAAATGGATTACTGGAACCATGTCCTGTGGTCTGATGAGACCAAGATAAACTTATTTGGTTCTGACGGTGTCAAGTGTGTGTGATGGCAACCAGGCTAGGAGTACAAAGACAAGTGTGTCTTGCCTACAGTCAAGCATGGTGGTGGGAGTGTCATGGTCAGGGGGCTGTATGAGTGCTGTCGGCACTGGGGAGCTACAGTTCATTGAGGGAACCATGAATGCCAACATGTACTGTGACATACTGAAGCAGAGCATTATCCCCTCCCTTCAAAGACTGGGCCGCAGGGCAGTATTTCAACATGATAACGACCCCAAACACACCTCCAAGACGACCACTGCCGTGCTAAAGAAGCTGAGGGTAAAGGTGATGAACTGGCCAAGCATGTCTCCAGACCTAAACCCTATTGATCTGTGGGGCATCCTCCAACGGAAGTTGGAGGAGCGCAAGGTCTCTAACATCCACCAGCTCCGTGATATCGTCATGGAGGAGTGGAAGAGGACTCCAGCGCCAACCTGTGAAGCTCTGGTGAACTCCATGCCCAAGAGTGTTAAGGCAGTGCTGGAAAAAAAATAGTAGCTACACAGAATATTGACACTTTGGGCCCAATTTGGACATTTTCACTTAGGGGTGTACTCGCTTTTGTTGCCAGCGGTTTAGGCATTAATGGCTGTGTGTTGAGTTATTTTGTGGGGACAGCAAATGTACACTGTTATACAAGCTGTACACTCACTACTTTACATTGTAACAATGTGTCATTGCTTCAGTGTTGTCACATGAAAAGATATAATAACATTTTTACAAACATCTGAGGGGTGTACTCACGTTTGTTACATACTTTATAAAGAAAATGATAACATTTCAGTGGAACCTTCTCTCTACTTTAGATTGGTGTTAGAAAAGAGGAAAAGGTTCCTCCAAACCGTCTCTTTATTTCTGCACAAGGAACACCATTCTTTTTTCTAATATGTAGCCCAGATATTGCTTTTCTTTACAGATGTTCCCTACTTACTCACCTTTCTGAGGTTCACTGTCACTCTTCTTCTGCCCATCATCATTCAAACAACTTCTTTTGATTTCCCAGAAGTGTGGGTCACTCCATTGGCCAGGATTCCTGTTCAATACTGCAGAGAGCTGCGCAGATGTCATAACATCAGCACCACTATCTAATATTTGAAGATCACCTACTGACACACTTCCAGATATGTCTGGTCCTTCTCTAGGTTCTATGGTTAGTCCTGCAGGTCTGGCAAATGATACCACAGAGGACAGTAGACCGGACCAGGTATCCAACTCTTTTGGAAATGTTCCAAATGGTTAAAGCTGGCCATGTACTATTCCTAATGGACCAGCCAAAATTCACTGAATGTGGGTAGTCATAACTGTCCCCTCCCACCTGAAAAATGTAAAGCTCCAGAGAGAAAATATCCAGCTGAACCTGGTGCATGATGGGGTGATGACATCACAAGGTCATTGCACACGGCAGACCCAGCATTACATCGGGAGATTGCGTTGAGTCAACATCGGAAGAAGAACAGAGAGAGAAGACCCAGCAAAAGAACGAGAAGCGTCTGCAAAAGAGCAGAAGATAGCGGAGAGAGAGGACAGCACAGAGAGGAGAAGAACCAGAGAGGGGAGAAGAACCGGAGAGGAGAGAACACGTCGCCAGTAGAGGGAGAAGAGCCGAAGCTGTCTTAATAAAATACTTTAAAAACCTGTGTAGTGTGTTTATTTTTGACACTTTTTTTTTAGGTGAATGGGTAGGGTAACGATGTACCCCATACTAATTCACCTAGGGTGGGTGGACCATGGTCTGGGGCCCCCTTGTCCGCAGACCCCAACAACCACCGGGCAAGGGTTGTCGGGAAGAGGCCCTTGTCCTCATCAACATAGGGACAAGGTGCTCTGGGGTGGGGGGGGCTCAGGGGCCCCCTCTGCCCCAAAGCACCAACCCTCCCCCCCATGTTGAGTGCATGTGGCCTGGTACGATCCAGGAGGGGGGTGCTCGCTTGTCCCCACCCTTCCTGACCTGCCAGGCTGCATGCTTGGATAAGGGTCTGGTATGGTTCATGGGGGGAACGCAAAATTTTGTTGAGGTTCCCCTTCAAGATTCTCAGCACATAAAACAGAAGAATGCTCATATAGTGTAAAACCTTAAAAAAATTTATTGGTAAAGGTTAAGGTCGTTCAGGTGCTTATCTAATAGTTTTTTGAAACTATCGATGCCCCCCGCTGAGACCACCGCCTCTGGAAGGGAATTCCACATCTTTGCCGCTCTTATACCGCGTACACACGACAGAAAAAGTCTGATGGGAGCTTTTGGTCGGACATTCCGACCGTGTGTATGCCCCATCGGACTTTTTCTGTCGGCATTTCCGACGGACTCAGATATAGAACATGTTCTAAAGCCCGTTGGCAAGTCCGCTCGTGTGTACGCGGCATTACAGTAAAGACAAGGTGCTCTGGGGTGGGGGGGGCTCAGGGGCCCCCTCTGCCCCAAAGCACCAACCCCCCCCCATGTTGAGTGCATGTGGCCTGGTACGATCCAGGAGGGGGGTGCTCGCTTGTCCCCACCCTTCCTGACCTGCCAGGCTGCATGCTTGGATAAGGGTCTGGTATGGTTCATGGGGGGAACGCAAAATTTTGGTGAGGTTCCCCTTCAAGATTCTCAGCACATAAAACAGAAGAATGCTCATATAGTGTAAAACCTTTAAAAAATTTATTGGTAAAGGTTAAGGTCGTTCAGGTGCTTATCTAATAGTTTTTTGAAACTATCGATGCCCCCCGCTGAGACCACCGCCTCTGGAAGGGAATTCCACATCTTTGCCGCTCTTATGCCGCGTACACACGACAGAAAAAGTCTGATGGGAGCTTTTGGTCGGACATTCCGACCATGTGTATGCCCCATCGGACTTTTTCTGTCGGCATTTCCGACGGACTCAGATATAGAACATGTTCTAAAGCCCGTTGGCAAGTCCGCTCGTGTGTACGCGGCATTACAGTAAAGAACCCTCTACGTAGTTTAAGGTTAAACTTCTTTTCTTCTAATTTTAATGAGTGGCCACGTGTCTCGTTAAACTCCCTTCTGCGAAAAAGTTTTATCCCTATTGTGGGGTCACCAGTACGGTATTTGTAAATTGAAATCATATCCCCTCTCAAGCGTCTCTTCTCCAAAGAGAATAAGTTCAGTGCTCACAACCTTTCCTCATAACTAATATCCTCCAGACCCTTTATTAGCTTTGTTGCCCTTCTTTGTACTCGCTCCATTTCCAGTACATCCTTCCTGAGGACTGGTGCCCAGAACTGGACAGCATACTCTAGGTGCGGCCGGACCAGAGTCTTGTAGAGCGGGAGAATTAAACCCTTTCTTGTCAAACTTGGTTTCTTTTTAAGTACTTGAAATATGACAGTCATTCAAACATACACTCACCAGCTACTTTATTAAGTACACCTTGCTAGTACCGGGTTGGACCCCCTTTTGCCTTCATAACTGTCTTAATTCTTCATGGCATAGATTCAACAAGGTGTTGGAAAGATTCCTCAGAGATTTTGGTCCATATTGACATGATAGCATCACGCAGTTGCTGCAGATTTGTCGGCTGCACATCCATGATGCGAATCTCCCATTCCACCACTTCCCAAAGGTGCTTTATTGGATTGAGATCTGGTGACTGTGGAGGCCATTGGAGTACAGTGACCTCATTGTCATGTTCAAGAAAGCAGTGGTGAGATGATTTGAGCTTTGTGACATGGTGCATTATCCTGCTGGAAGAAGCCACCAGAAGATGGCCACACTATAGTTATAAAGGGATGGACATGGTCAGCAACAATACTCAGGTAGGCCATTGTATTTAAACAATGCTCAGTTGGTACTAAGGGGCTCAAAATGTGCCGAGAAAATATCCCCCACACCATTACACCACCACCAGCCTGAACCGTTGATACAAGGCAGGATGGATGTACTTTGAAATTGCCTGAAACTTTCATGATTTTATTTCCTCAAATCTGTAGATTTTCTGTTATTCTTGTGTGGGTAGAATTGACTAAACTTGACAAATAAATAACATGGTCTTCAGACATTTTTTGCAAGCACCACTTCTTTTATGAGATGACTAAGAGCTGGAAAAGACAAATGAAGGAACACTGACTGCGCATAAAACATACATTTATATTGCCTAAAAAAAACAACAAAAAAACAGCCTTCACATAGAACAAATTGTTCTTACTGATACAGTAAAGGATAATCTGAGAAAGTTCAGAGCCTTGAAATATACAAGCAGCTATGGCTCTAGAGGTCACAGTGTTTGGGTCTGATTTGTACCAGTAGAGATCCCTCTAGCAAGAAGGTTCGTACACAAGGTTGCAGTATTCCACATTACTGAATGTATGGTCACAAGTGCCAAGTATTTGTGGGTGGCTTTTTTTCTCTATGTATACATTATATTAATAATGTTGTTATTAGAAGCCATGTATAGTGGTTTTGCATGGTATGGACTTAAAAAAAAAAAAAAAAAAAAATTGTAAAAACATTTTCTTTTCCTTTTTTTTTAGTCAGATAAATATAATACAGAACATATTAATATTGTAAAGTCTCCAATCCAGTCTTCTTTTTGTCAGTGTCTCATCCCTTATCAGGAAGAGCCAGTAAGAGGTTTCAACCAAGTGAATTGCAAAGCAAACCTCATTTGCCATATCTTAAACTGTTTGTTAACCCAATAAAAAAAATCAGATCCTGGTCCCTTAAAGCAGATTAACCACTTAAAGACTCTTTTTGAGATTTGGTGTTTACAAGTTAAAACCATTTTTTTTGCTAGAAAATTACTTGGAACCCCCAAACATTATATATTGTTTTTTTTTTCTAACATCTTAGAGAATAAAATGGCGGTCAATGCAATACTTTCTGTCACACCGTATTTGCACAGCAGTCTTACACGTGCACTTTTTTTTAAAAAAATACACTTTTTTTACTTAAAAAATAAGACAACAGTAAAGTTAGCCCAATATTTTTTTAATATGTGAAAGATAAGGTTATGCCAAGTAAATTGATACCCAACATGTGACGCTTCAAAACTGAGCCCGCTCGTGGAATGGCGACAAACTTTTACCCTTAAAAACCTGCCTAGTAGACGTTTAAAAATGTCTACAGGTTATCAGTTTTGAGTTACAGAGGAGGTCTAGGGCTAGAATTATTGCTCTCGCTCTAACAATCGTGGCGATACCTCACATGTTTGAGCACCGTTTTCATATGCGGGCGCTACTCACTTATGCATTCGCTTCTGCAAGCGAGCTCGGCGGCACGGGGCGCTTTAAATTGATTTTTTTTTTCTTATCTATTTTTATTTATATTTGTATTTATTTTACTTTTTAATTTTTATTTTGACACTGTCCTATTAAAAACAAAATGTTTGGATCACCTTTATTCCTATTACAAGGAATGTAAACATCCCTTGTAAAAGAAAAAAAGCATGACAGGACCTCCTAAATATGAGATCTGGGGTCAAAAAGACCTCAGTTCTCATATTTACAATAAGATGCAATAAAAAATTTATATATATATATATATATATATATATATATATATATATATATATACACACACACATATATACAGTATATATATATATATATACACACATATATATATGTATATATATATATATATATATATACACATATACTGTATACATATAAATATATATATATATATAAATATATATATATATATATATATATATATATATATATATATATATATATATATATATATATATATATATATATATATATATAATTTGAAAAAAAAATGCTCCTTTAAGATCATTGGGCGGAATTGACGTTTGATGTTGCTTCCTCCAGTCAATGCTATGGAGCCGAGTGGGGGCCATCTTTCCCTCACTCGGCAGCCGGCCAAGCAGGGGAGTGGACCCCATTGTCTCCGCCTCAGGTGAGTGGCGGAGACGACCGGAGAGCGGCGGGAGGGGCTCTCGCCCACCCCTAATAAAAGTGATCTTGCGGCGAGTCCGCCGCAGAAACCACTTTTATCTGAAACCGGACCGCTCGCTGAAGAAGAGGATACCAGGGTTATGGCAGCTAGCTGCTGCCATAACAACGATATTCCTCTTCAAAGTACCAATGTATAATGACGGTGGGTGGTCCCTAATGGTTAAACAGCGTAGTGCTTGTGCTGTGTAATCTGCCTCCCTCTAAACTGTGAAAAAACCTCCCTGAACCTGCCACTTCCTGTATCCCCTCTCTGCACTGACCACAAAATCAGGGCTGACCAACGTGGTCAGAGTGTGTCCCTCCATCATAGACAGATGTCCTCCCTGCTCTCCTCTCTCCCCTCGCCCCCACCTTCTTGCCTGTCAGCTTCCTCTGTGTCTCTTTCTCCACCCCGCCCTCCCCGCCGCTATTATTAAAAATAAAAAAAAAACTACAATGGTCACTGCCAGCTCCTCTATTAGAGCCTGGCATACCACACTATGTAAGTAATTTCTAAAAACGAGTTTTGTAAATACCTAATTAGAGCTATCTTCAGGCCGGTCACGTGACTCACAGCCGCTTTACAGCTCCGATATATATATAGGGTTGCCACCTGTCCGGGATTCACCCGGACAGTTCGGGTTTGTAATCATGTGTCCAGGTTTCAGACTGCCTGAAACCCAGACACATTATTCAGACCAGACTATGGCTTCCCAGCAGGGTTGCTGCCTCCAGGTGTCTTATTAGGATGGGTCAGTAAGAGAGTTCAGTCAGACAAAGTGAGCTGCAAACAAAACTTTATTTACTGTGCTGTTTTTTTAAGCTAACCCACAGTGATCTGGAAACCATGACAAATGTGGGTTGCACACCACTGTAGCATCAGTCAGCTACTAAATTCCTTTGAAACTATGTTTGAAACATCTGAAAGACCATACTTGAAAGACCTGATATACATATACACACTATATTGTCAAAAGTATTGGGATGCCTGCCTTTACACGCACATGAACTTTAATGGCAATCCAGTCTTAGTCCGTAGGGTTCAATATTGAGTAGGCTCCCCCTTTGCAGCTATAACAGCTTCAACTCTTCTGGGAAGGCTGTCCACAAGGTTTAGGAGTGTGTCTATGGGAATGTTTGACCATTCTTCCAGAAGTGCATTTGTGAGGTCAGGCACTGATGTGGACGAGAAGGCCTGGCTCACAGTCTCCGCTCTAATTCATCCCAAAGGTGTTCTATCAGGTTTAGGTCAGGACTCTGTGCAGGCCAGTCAAGTTCCTCCTCCCCAAACCTGCTCATCCATGTCTTTATGGATCTTGCTTTCTGCACTGGTGCACAGTCATATTGAAACAGGAAGGGGCCATCCCCAAACTGTTCCCACAAAGTTGGGAGCATGAAATAGTTACATAGTAGGTGAGGTTGAAAAAAGACACAAGTCCATCAAGTCCAACCAATGTGTGTGATTATATGTCAGTATTACATTGTATATCCCTGTATGTTGCGGTCTTTCAAGTGCCTATCTAATAGTTTCTTGAAACTATTGATGTTCCCTGCTGAGACCACCACCTGTGGAAGGGAATTCCACATCCTTGCCGCTCTTACAGTAAAGCACCCTCTACGTATTTTAAGGTTAAACCTCTTTTCTTCAAATTTTAATGAGTGGCCACGAGTCTTGTTAAACTTGTTAAACTGCGAAAAAGTTTTATCCCTATTGTGGGGTCACCAGTATGGTATTTGTATATTGAAATCATATCCCCGGACCAAAGTCTTGTAGAGCGGGAGAATTATTGTTTTATCTCTGGAATTAATCCCCTTTTTAATGCATGCCAATATTCTGTTTGCTTTGTTAGCAGCAACTTGGCATTGCATGCCATTGCTGAGCCTATCATCTACTAGGACCCCCAGGTCCTTTTCCATCCTAGATTTCCCCAGAGGTTCTCCCCCTAGTATATAGATTGCATTCACATTTTTGCCACCCAAATGCATTATTTTACATTTTTCTACATTGAACCTCATTTGCCATGTAGTTGCCCACCCCATTAATTTGTTCAGATCTTTTTGCAAGGTTTCCACATCCTGGAAGAGAAGCTATTGCCCTGCTTAGCTTAGTATTGTCTGCAAATACATAGATTGAACTGTTTACCCCATCCTCCAGGCAATGGCGTCCCTGGGGGGGGGGGCCAAAGGGGGCCCTGACCCCCCCCAACATTATGCTGTGCCCCACCAGCAGGGGCAGGACAGCAAGAGGAGGCTGGGGAACCCCATAGTGGCAGAACACCAGGGTCCGGTGGCAAGACAACCTTTGCAATCCTGATAGTTCTCCCACTGCTTTGAACCCTTATATTTTCTTGGTATGCTGGTGACATATATCTCTTGTTTTCTGCCACCCTGGGGGGGGGCCCAATACAGTAGGAAGGGAGCTCACTGCAGAACATGTGAAAGGGCCATTGTGGGATCGTAGTAAAGGGCCCTAGGATAGATATATATATATATATATATATATATATATATATATATATATATATATATATATATAATTGCATTTTATAGTTGCCCCCCTACTTTTTTCCCTGTCCCCCCATGTGCCCCCCCTAAATATGAAGGCTGGAGATGCCACTTCCTCCAGGTCCTTTATGAACAAATTAAATAGGATTGATTCCAGGACAGAGCTCTGGGGGACATGGGCGTCCGCAGGTAGGGGCAAGGGGGGTCAAGTGCCCCCCCCTGGAATCAGGGATCGGATCTTAAATTCACTACAGTTGCGTCACTATCTGGGTGCTGGCAGCCCGCACCCGGGTGCCACCTGCCAGTGGGGTGACACCATCAATGTGCTGTCAAGCCCACCCATCAGTGTATACTGACTTCGGACTCTTTTCCCTGCTCAGTCCAGCAGAGAACTCGGCAGCGCTGTGACAGGAGAAAGGCGAGCTGTGGGCTATTAGAGGTTTCCCCCGCTCGCCCCCCCTTTCTCCTGTCAAGGAGAAGAGACGGCGACTCTCACCAGGTTCCCCACCCAGCTTCCTGCCCACTCCGTTCCTTCCCTATTGGCCATAACTGAGGGCCAATCAAAGGAGAGGAGAGCATCATGGGACATGTAGTTCGAAGGTTGGTGGCCCCATTTTCCGCAGGGAGGAGGCTACAGCTCGATCAAGAGAGAGATTGAGAGACTGCAGCCTGGAAAAAAGCTGAGGGAGAGAGTGCTACAGGACAAAGAATGAGGAGTGTGCTGGGCGAAAGCCAGAGAGAGAGCCATGCTGCCCAGCGCCACCAGAGAGAGAGAGCCACACTGCCCAGCACCACCAGAGAGAGAAAGACTGAGCCACTACCAGGGTACAGACATGTTACACTACTGACCAGAGTTGCCCCCGGGGAACCCAGAGTGAGCGATCGTCCAGCCGGAGGAATCACTGCTGTCATTTCGCTGGGTCTGGTAAAAGGCCTAGGGACTGTACTACGTCTGCAGTCTCAGACCATGATAATATGATAATGACATTGTTGAAAAGGGGCGGTGCATTGATGACCCTAAAATTATGCCCCCTCCTGAAAAAAGTTCTGCGGACGCCCATGCTGGGGGACCCCACTACCCACCCCTGATCATTCCGAGTACTCACCATTTTTTTTTTTTTTATTTAAAGATGTGACACAGATATAAACAAAAAGACAACTTTGTATTGCATAAAGATTGCTACGAATGCATCAAGTACATCAATCATACATATCAATTGCTTGTGAGTGGAGGGAACTACTTGATCAAAAAGTGTTGTATATATTCAGAATGTATAATGCGCTAATATTAACCTCCCAATATAACACGGTGTAATTTCCTAATGGTTAATCAGTAAATCGTGCAAAATAATCAAATGGAGCCTATTATAAATAACATAACATCCTTCACCATAACAAAATCCTATAACTAAATATCAATGTGATAATAAATTATTGAACACAATAAAAAAGAGAAAAAGAAAGATGAGATATATTAATGTGATGAACCACAGTGCACAGATATCTCAATAGGACAGCATACTGCTGTGAAGAAATATGTTGCCTTTGGTGATTGATGAATATAGACAGGTTTCAATGAGTAATCCCCAGTGATAGATGGCTTGCTCATATATTCAGCTGCTCATTAGCATGGGCTGGCTTCTGGCTTTCAAAGAACTTCCGCAGTATGAAACAACAAAAAAGAGACCATGGCGCAGGTAGTGTAATATGTAATCCCTATAAACTAAGGGTAAAACCTCACTCACACTTTTCAGCAGAAAAAATCGCATATGGTAAGGTCAGTTGCATACGGCTAACAGCTGGGATCTCCTCAACAGTGTACACACAGCAGGAGGGAAAGAGGAAAAAAGAGAAGGCAGGAGAAAGAGAAGAAGAGAGACGAGGAGGAGAGAAAAAAAAAGGGGGGGGCAATTACCCTCGGGGAGCTAAGGTCGATAACACTGAACAGATGATGGGGATCGTAGACGGAGGATCCTAACATATATTGGTGGAATTCGTCAGAGAAAAGAAACAGATTCCAATGAAACCATGGTCTGTCCTCCTTTTTTACTGTTTACATACTTAAAGAATTTCTTGGGATTTTTTTTGCTCTCCTCCGCTATGTGTCTTTAATGTTCTATCTTAGCCGTCCTTATTACACCCTTACATTTCTTGTTGCATTCTTTATAAAGTCTGAATTCTGATGATGATCCCTCAACCTTGTATTTTTTGTAGGCCTTCTCCTTTGCTTTTATATGCATTTTTACATTGGAGTTAAGCCATCCAGGACTTTTGTTCGCTTTTTTAAATGTATTACCCAATGGGATGCATTGGCTAATGCCCTTATTTAAAGGGGTTGTAAAGTTATTTTTTTTTTTTTTTTAAAATAACAAACATGTTATACTTACCTTCACTGTGCAGCTCGTTCTGCACAGAGTGGCCCCGAACCTGGTCTTCTGGGGTCCCTCGGCGGCTGTTTCAGCTCCTCCCCGCAAGCATTTACCACCTTCATGCGAGCTCCCTCGCACGGTGGTGAGTGCTTGCGGGCGCGCTCCCGTGATACAGCCGGCGGCTATAGCCGCTCGCTGTATCACTCGGCCCCGCCCCCCGGCGCGCCGCGTCATCGGATGTGATTGACAGCAGCGCGAGCCAATGGCTGCGCTGCTTTCAATCCATCCACTGCAGCCAATCAGCGACCAGGCTGAGCTGCAATGAAGATGATGAGCACGAGCAGCGAAGATTCAAGGCGTCAGGTAAGTAAAACGGGGGGGCTGGGGGCGGCGGTACTGTCAAAAGTTTTTTCACCTTAATGCATAGAATGCATTAAGGTGAAAAATTTTTTACCTTTACAACCCCTTTAATATGCTCTTAAAGCAAACCACTCTCTCCTCTGTGTTCTTTGTTCCTAAGATTGTATCCCAATTTATGCCTTCTAGCAAGGTTTGTAGTTTAGGGAAGTTGGCTCTTTTGAAATGCAGTGTCTTTGTATTCCACTTATGTTTCCTATTTGTGTGATTTATACTGAAGCCAATTGACCTGTGTTCGCTGTTACCTAAATTGCCCCGTATTTCCACATCCGTGATCAGGTCTGTATTGTTGGTAATCAGTAAATCCAGTAACGCTTTATTTCTAGTTGGTGCTTCTACCATCTGACCCATAAAATTGTCCTGCAAGACATTTAGCAACTGGCTAGCTTTAGATGAATGCTCGGTTCCCTCCGCCCAGTCTATGTCTGGATAGTTAAAATCCCCCATTATGATAACACCTCCCATCCTTGCTGCTAATTCAACTTGTGATAGGAGATCTGTCTCCCCTTCCTCCCTCAGGTTAGGGGGCCTATAGCATACTCCCAGTATTATTTTCCCCTTAGCTTCATCCCTTTGGAGCTCTACCCATAAGGATTCCACCTCCTCCTTAGCTCCCTTAGTAATGTCATCTCTCACATTCACTTTTTTACTCTCTCTACCCTTGCGATAAAGGGTATACCCTTAAATGGTTGCCAGCCAATCATGAGAGCTGTTCAACCAGGTCTCTGAAATTCCCACAAAATCCAAATCCTCCTCGTACAACAGTATCTCTAGTTCACCTATCTTATCTGCCAGGCTCCTGGCATTGGTGAACATGCCACGTAGTTTAGACCGGTCGCATATTATCCTCTTATTGGGTGTTTCGAGATTGCAACTAGGACTTGCTACTATACTTACCTTGGGTTTATGTGCTTTGTTTAACCTACCACTAATGCCCCCAATACTACCCTCTGGAATATGTTCCGCGCTGACTATCTCTACCTCTGGACCCTCCCCCCCATCGCCTAGTTTAAAAACCCCTCTAACTTTTTAGCCATCTTCATTCCCAGCTGATCTGTACCCTCCTCATTTAGGTGCAGTCCATCACTTCTATAGTACTGGTTATCGACTGAGAAGTCGGCCCAGTCCTCCAGGAACCAAAACCCCTCCTTACTACACCAGCTCTTCAGCCACTTGTTTACTTCCCTAATTTCCCTCTGCCTTTCTGGTGTGGCTCGATGTACCGGTAGTATTCCTGAGAATACTACCTCGGAGGTCCTTTTCCTCAATTTAGCTCCCAAGTCCCTAAATATAGTTCTTTAGGACACTCCATCTGTCTCTGACTTTGTCATTGGTGCCAACGTGCACCATGACAGCTGGGTCTTCCCAAGCCCCTCCCAGTAATCTGCCCATCAGATCCGTAATGTGCCGAACCCGAGCGCCTGGTAGACAACATACTGTTCGGCGCTTCAGGTCTTTGTTGCAGATTGGCCTCTCTGTCCTTCTAAGAATTGAGTCCCCTACCACCAGAATCTGTCTTAACTTTCCCTTCTCTTCCCCCCCACTTTCACTGGAGGAGGTATTCCTTCGGCAGCTAGGAGAGTCCCTCAGCTCCAGCAGTGCTGGTCCCTGACTGGTATCACCAATGTCACTCAATGGAGCGTACTTATTGGGATCCTACAGCCCTGGATTGGCCTCCCTGGCACTTCCCCCTCTACCCTTCCTGACTGTCACCCATCTACTCTTTCCTAGTGCCTGCACCTCTTTGTCTCAACCTGCCTCTGTGCTGCCCCCTGCTGGCACCTGCCGTGTACGTTCCTGGCTCTCCTTTAATATGGAGGGACTTCTCAGTGCTGACAGTTGCTTCCCCAGATTCAGAACCTGGGCTTCCAGGGAAACAATGCGCTTACATTTTGCACAGCAGTATTCATCCTCAATTGGATGATCAAGGAACGCATACATCCCGCAAGATGTACAATGAGTCGCCTCTTCACACTCGCCGGGCATCGTACCTATTAAATTTAATGAGGATTGGGGATTATACTCTGTCCAAATTACCTGACAACTAGCTTCCTGACACTAATACTCAATAAGACAATACACAGGTACTCAAGACAATACACAGGTACTCAACAAGACAATACACAGGCACTCAAAAAGACAATACACGTGCACTCGCAATACACAAGTGCTAACGATGCACACACACTACTCAGACAACACTCAGGTACTCATTACACTACACATGTACTATGACCCCTGTTATAACCTCCTGTTTTCGTCTCTGTTTTTTAACTCACCACTTAGACCAGTTCTATTTGAACAGAGTTCCAGTAAGCTCAAAGATGAGCAGGCTCACAATGAGTTCTGCAGAAGGTTATATTGGCCTCAAGCACCTGTGTGACCAATTAACCACTCCCCTTAATTAGTAGGCTGAAGGAAGCAAAGAAAAAAAAAAAGCTGTTTAAAAAGTGTCAGAAAAAGGTGTTAAAAAGCTACAAAGAAAAGCCCCAAAAAGAACCTAAAAATGCAACCCAGCAATCACCAGCAGTCAAAAACCAAGACTTGTTCACTCTTCACTCAAGGTCCCCACGGTTTAGCTTCCAACCAGCAGTCTGGCCAAAAATTGTCCAAAATGTCTTGGCAAATTTGCCTTAATCAAATCGGAATGATGACACCTTAGTACAAGTCTAGCCTCATATGATTATTTAATTAAAATCTAATGATAAATTGGGCAAGTGGAGGAAGCATATGGACTTTATATATACTGCACAACCCAATAAAAATTGGAGAAAGCAAAGAGTGGATTCAGGTTTCCTAGATCATACCGACTCTTGTGATTCCTCGCCACATCCCCTGCACCCCCCTTCCCCTTACAGGTCTATTGCTGAATCAAGTCCAGAGGTAGACAGAAGAAGGAACCATAATAAAGAAAAAAACCTATCACAATTTGTACATTTCAGTGCTTCCCTAGACATTGGCCTGTGATTGCTGTGATGGTACACTGTGAACAAGGTCACCTTGGTCGTTAGGCCTTAGTACCCTAATAAATGTTCTTTGCATGATCATTTGTTCCTAAAATTTCCTGGCATTTACTGGCATCATAATTGGTATTTTAGACCCATCTTGTACAAGTGACTCAGTAGCATGCACAGTCAGAACTATTCAAGATGATGTTTCAGTAATGGAAATGACAAAGATAACATCTAGATTTGTAGTCTAATTAAGAATACTGTTATTCATTAGCGGTGCCCTTCCCTGCTCATTATAGAAGAATTCTCATCTTCTGCAGATAATTTTTTCTGATGCCTCAATGATCATTAGACCTATACTGAAGAGCAGCTAAAAAGATGGTAATTTCAAGAAGAGCCCCAATCTTACAAAATAAAAGAAGATTGTTTTAGAATGAAGAGGTGCAGAAATAACATACTAAATGCAACTAATTCACATTTTCGTCTTGTCTTAAGCTGAATTAAAGCTCATAATATACATACTTCCATAGATAAAGGATAAGTGTACTATAAGAAAAGTACACTTACCAGTTTTAACCCTTTGCTCTGACCTAACCCATCCTCCCGTTCCACAGATGCATACTTACCTCTATCTGGCAGCTGCGGCCTCTGGGGATTGTTTACATTCCAGTTGGGCTGTCTCTGGGCTGCTGGATGTAAACAATCGGTGCAGGTAAGCTGGCCATAGATGGATCAAAGTTCAGCTGGTGCAGCATGAACGACTGCAACTGCATCCAACTGGGGATAGCACAGTGGAGAGGATTCCTCCATCCACTTGTTTGGATGGCGGACAGTGGCGGCTGCTTCATTAGGGGCGCAGGGGCACTGCCCCCGTAATCCATGCGCCCGTCCCTAATCTACATGCAGGGTGCCTAACGCATGGATTTCACTGGGGTTTTTTTTTTTTAAGCACATGATTAGAGCCTGAGGCTCTAATTGGCTTTAAAAGAGGGTGGGTTCAGGGGGCAGAGCACTGCCCCCTGAGCCCACCCGGTTGTCTGACAATAGCAAATTAATATTCTCTAATGTCTTCCTGCTTCTCCTCCTGGCCAATCAGGAAGCGGGTCTTAAGACCCGATTGGCTGAGGGCAGAAGCGACCGTATTGGCCGCCAAGGAGGACATGCAGGGGGAAGCCATCAAGGAGGAGACGCAGTGGGAAGCCGCTGAAGCTGCCCATGACCTAGATAGGGTAAGTGCGGGGCTGGTGGGTGGACGGGGGAGCGACGGTGGGCAGGTGGTTGGTTGTTTTGCCGACTGACCGTGCGACAGGGGGGTGGGGGACTTTGACTGACGGATCGACTAACCAAACGGGTTGGTTTGACTGAGAGACCGACTGGTTAGTTTGCAGCCTCCCCCCCCCCCCCCCCCCCCCGAAAAATGGAGCACAAGCCGCCACTGATGGCGGAATTCATTCGTTGGCCAGTTAGTTGTATGAAATGAAATTATCCATTTATGGCCAGTAGGGATGAGCTTCGAGTTCGAGTCGAACTCATGTTCTACTCGAACATTGGCTGTTCGCAAGTTCGCCGAACAGCGAACAATTTGGGGTGTTCGCGGCAAATTCGAATGCCGCGGAACACCCTTTAAAAGTCTATGGGAGAAATCAAAAGTGCTAATTTTAAAGGCTTATATGCAAGTTATTGTCATAAAAAGTGTTTGGGGACCCGGGTCCTGCCCCAGGGGACATGGATCAATGCAAAAAAAAGTTTTAAAAACGGACGTTTTTTCAGGAGCAGTGATTTTATTAATGCTTAAAGTCAAACAATAAAAGTGTAATATCCCTTTAAATTTCGTACCTGGGGGGTGTCTATAGTATGCCTGTAAAGGGGCGCATGTTTCCTGTGTTTAGAACAGTCTGACAGCAAAATGACATTTTGAAGGAAAAAACACATTTAAAACTACCCGCGGCTATTGCATTGCCGACAATACACATAGAAGTTCATTGATAAAAACGGCATGGGAATTCCCCACAGGGCAACCCCGAACCAAAATAAAAAAAAAAAAATGATGTGGGGGTCCCCCTAAATTCCATACAAGGCCCTTCGGGTCTGGTATGGATATTAAGGGGAACCCCAGCCAAAATTTTAAAAAAAAATTGACGTGGGGTTCCCCCTAAATTCCATACCAGACCTGGTATGGATTTTAAGGGGAACCCCGCGCCAAAAAAAAAAAAAAAAAACGGCGTGGGGTCCCCCTAAAAATCCATACCAGACCCTTATCCGAGCACGCAACCTGGCAGGCCGCAGGAAAAGAGGGGGGGGACGAGAGTGCGGCCCCCCCCCCCTCCTGAACCGTACCAGGCCACATGCCCTCAACATTGGGAGGGTGCTTTGGGGTAGCCCCCCAAAGCACCTTGTCCCCATGTTGATGAAGACAAGGGCCTCATCCCCACAACCGTGGCCGGTGGTTGTGGGGGTCTGCGGGCGGGGGGCTTATCGGAATCTGGAAGCCCCCTTTACCAAGGGGACCCCCAGATCCCGGCCCCCCCCCTGTGTGAAATGGTAAGGGGTTACTTACCCCTACCATTTCACTAAAAAACTGTCAAAAATGTTAAAAATGACAAGAGACAGTTTTTGACAATTCCTTTATTTAAATGCTTCTTCTTTCTTCCTTCATCTTCTTCTTCTTCTGGTTCTTCTGGCTCTTCTGGTTCTTCCTCCGGCGTTCTCGTCCAGCATCTCCTCCGCGGCGTCTTCTATCTTCTTCTCCTCGGGCCGCTCCGCACCCATGGCATGAGGGGGGAGGCTCCCGCTCTTCTCTTCATCTTCTTCTTCATCTTCTTCTTCATCTTCTTCTTCTTCTTCTTCTCTTCTTCATCTCTTCTTCCTTCTTCATTTCTTCTGCAGGCCGCTCCGCATCCATGCATGGAGGGAGGCTCCCGCTGTGTGACGGCGTCTCTTCGTCTGACGGTTCTTAAATAACGGGAGGCGGGGCCATCCGGTGACCCCGCCCCCCTCTGACGCACGGTGAATTGACGGGACTTCCCTGTGACGTCACGGGGAATGCCACAGGGAAGTCCCGTCATGTCCCGTGCGTCAGAGGGGGGCGGGGTCACCGGGTGGCCCCGCCCCCCGTTATTTAAGAACCGTCAGACGAAGAGACGCCGTCACACAGCGGGAGCCTCCCTCCATGCATGGATGCGGAGCGGCCCGCAGAAGAAATGAAGAAGGAAGAAGAGATGAAGAAGAGAAGAAGAAGAAGAAGAAGAAGATGAAGAAGAAGATGAAGATGAAGAAGAAGATGAAGAGAAGAGCGGGAGCCTCCCCCCTCATGCCATGGGTGCGGAGCGGCCCGAGGAGAAGAAGATAGAAGACGCCGCGGAGGAGATGCTGGACGAGAACGCCGGAGGAAGAACCAGAAGAGCCAGAAGAACCAGAAGAAGAAGAAGATGAAGGAAGAAAGAAGAAGCATTTAAATAAAGGAATTGTCAAAAACTGTCTCTTGTCATTTTTAACATTTTTGACAGTTTTTTAGTGAAATGGTAGGGGTAAGTAACCCCTTACCATTTCACACAGGGGGGGGGCCGGGATCTGGGGGTCCCCTTGGTAAAGGGGGCTTCCAGATTCCGATAAGCCCCCCGCCCGCAGACCCCCACAACCACCGGCCACGGTTGTGGGGATGAGGCCCTTGTCTTCATCAACATGGGGACAAGGTGCTTTGGGGGGCTACCCCAAAGCACCCTCCCAATGTTGAGGGCATGTGGCCTGGTACGGTTCAGGAGGGGGGGGGGCCGCACTCTCGTCCCCCCCTCTTTTCCTGCGGCCTGCCAGGTTGCGTGCTCGGATAAGGGTCTGGTATGGATTTTTAGGGGGACCCCACGCCGTTTTTTTTTTTTTTTTTTGGCGCGGGGTTCCCCTTAAAATCCATACCAGACCTGAAGGGTCTGGTATGGAATTTAGGGGGAACCCCACGTCAATTTTTTTTTTTAATTTTGGCTGGGGTTCCCCTTAATATCCATACCAGACCTGAAGGGCCTTGTATGGAATTTAGGGGGACTCCCACATCATTTTTTTTTTTTAATTTTGGTTCGGGGTTGCCCTGTGGGGAATTCCCATGCCGTTTTTATCAATGAACTTCTATGTGTATTGTCGGCAATGCAATAGCCGCGGTAGTTTTAAATGAGTTTTTTCCTTCAAAATGTCATTTTGCTGTCAGACTGTTCTAAACACGGGAAACATGCGCCCCTTTACAGGCATACTATAGACACCCCCCAGGTATGAAATTTAAAGGGATATTACACTTTTATTGTTTGACTTTAAGCATTATTAAAATCACTGCTCCTGAAAAAACGGCCGTTTTTAAAACTTTTTTTTGCATTGATCCATGTCCCCTGGGGCAGGACCCAGGTCCCCAAACACTTTTATTGACAATAACTTGCATATTAGCCTTTAAAATTAGCACTTTTGATTATTCATGTTCGTGTCCCATAGACTTTAACGGTGTTCGCGTGTTCGAACGAATTTTTTTCCTGTTCGCATGTTCTGGTGCGAACCGAACAGGGGGGTGTTCGGCTCATCCCTAATGGCCAGCCTAAGTATGCATTGGTGGAGGGAGAGGGTGGATTCAGTTAGACAAAAAAGGATAAGTGCACTTATCCTTTATCTTGAAAAAGGACATTAAAAACAGTAAAAATGCAAGGTCTGCCTAATCAGTGCAGGCCTCCTCTCCCATCATTAAAAGCCACTTTTAAAAAATAAATAAATAAATAAAAAGTAATTAAGGGCCCATTTACATCATTGTGTGTTAGGCCTGATTCACACTTAAGAATTTTCAGTGCTTTTTGCATTTTGCACCACAGTCCATTTAGCATGGTTTCCTATAGAACACGTTCTGCAGTGCAAATCTGCAAAATGCAAAAAGCACTGAAAATGCATAGGTGTGAATCAGGCCTTAATGCACATGGGTTATACAAAGCATTCATTTGCAATTGGGTTTGCAATGGGGTTGATTTACTAAAACTGGCGAATGAAAAATCTGGTGCAGCTGTGCATGGTAGCCAATTAAGCTTTGACAAAACGTGGAAGCTGATTGGTTTCTATGCACAGCTGCACCAGATTTTGCACTCTAGTTTTAATACATCAACCCCATTATGTTAAAGTAACCCATTCATTTGAATGGGATGTTTAATACCTCAAAGCATACCAAAAACTGTGCATGCACTGTTTTTTACCAGAGTACCACAATGCACGGTAGTGCCTTACTGTGAATTGTGGTGACTGCAAAGCATGTACATTGGGAAAGATACATTGGGTGGCATTTAGAAGGGATGGCATGGCAGCGCACCAACAAATCATTGCATGTTGCAGTAACACTCTAGTTACCACCATGCAACAGTGTAATTTGACCACTTTAAGACCAGCCTTTTTCTGGCACTTTTTGTTTACAATTTTAAATCAGTATTTTTTGCTAGAAAATTACTTATAACCCTCAAATATTAAACATTTTTTAGCAGAGACCCTAGGGAATAAAATGGCAGTTTTGGCAATAAAATAGCATTTCCCCTTTTTTTTGTTGCATGGTTTTTGACAGCGGTTTTGCAAACGCATTTTGTTTGGAAAAAATACACTGTAATGAACTAAAAAGAAAAACAAAGCACAATATGTACCCCAATTTTTTGTAAAATGTGAAAGATGATGTTATACCGAGTAAATACATATCTAACATGTCACACTTTAAAATTGCACACGCTCGTGGAATGGCGACAAACTGCGGTACTTAAAATCTTTAGTCGACGCTTTAAAGGCCTTTACAGGTTACCTGTTTAGATTTACATAGGAGGTCTAGCACTTACATATGTGTTCATGTCTGCATGCAAGCACGGAGGGATGGGGAGCTTTAATTGTTTTTTTTTTTCTTATTTATTTTACTTTTTATTTTTTGTTTTTACACTGACCTTTTATTTATTTTTTCTAATCACTTTTATTCCTATTAGAAGGAATGTAAACATCCATTGTAATAGACATGAGGATGACAGGTTGTCCTCTTTATGGAGTGATCTGGGGTCAAAAAGACGCCCAAATCTCTCTCTTATCTTTAAAAGCAAAAGATTATACAAAAAATGTTTTTTGATCTTTTGCTTTAAAAAAAAAAAAAATAAAAAGTTTACTTCCAGTCGCTCTGGTCCTCCGAGGCCATAGAGGCAATCAAAGAGGATCCCCTCCAGCTCCTTCTGAAAGCATTTCAGTGGCTCATGAGCCACTTGGAATGCTTTCATCAGAAAGCCAGCCTCCGGCTGTAAAAAACAATATGGGGTTATTGCTAATATCTTCAGCCATAATCCTGGTAAACCACTTCAAAGCCCCAACGTATATGTAAGTATTGTAGTCTTGAAATGTATACTATACTTTACACTGGCTTCTGCCCATGATGAAGGTAATGTCACACTCCTTTGGGTAAGATGCCAATCAATGCCGAATAACCCAGATCTCTAGAAAAGACATGCATACACTTTGCTCTAGTACCATCTTGCGTAATTTGAATTACTCTTCATTCCCCAGAATCTCGTTGGAAGGATAGTGACATCACTCCCTGTAGTATAAAAGCTGGCTTTTTATATTACTGCGTTTTTTTAACTACATTGTAGGTGGCTAATGATGATAGGGAAGGAGTGTAATGCTGCCTACACACGACCGGTTTTGCCGTCGGAATAAACTCCGAAGGTTTCTCCGACAGAACTTCGACGGAATTCCATTTAAGCGGTCTTGTCTACACACGGTCAACCCAAAGTCCAACCAATTTCCGACCGTCCAGAACGAGGTGACGTACAACGCGTACGACGGGACTAGAAAAAGGAAGTTCAATAGCCAGTAGCCAATAGCTTCCGTCTCGTACTTGCTTCAGAGCAAGCATCGGTTTTGGTCCGTCGGAACACCATACAGAGGAACGATTTTCCCGATAGGAATTGGTTCCGTCGGAAATATTTAGAACATGTTTTATTTCTAGGTCCGTCAGAATTTAAAAAAAAAAAAAGTCCGGTGAGGCACACACATGATCGGAATAGACGATGAAAAGCTTCCGTCGGACATTCCGCTTGTGTGTACGCAGCTTAAGATTTTAGGCACCATTCACATCCGAGCATTTTGTAGCTTGAAGCTCCAAAACTTTCAATGTTCTACATCTCATGAATTTCAGTGGTGGCTGTTTAAACAAGAGCATTCAGATGCCAGTAGCTCAAAGCCTGATGCTCCAAAAGCTATATGAACTACGTTTTGAGGTAAATTTGGTGTATTTTTGGAATTACCTGTAAACGCTTGAATCAAAGGTGTTTTGATGCTTTTTCAGCCACATTTCAGGCATTTTGCCTGTAAGAACTGGTCTGTTCCCCCTAGGGTTTTCCACTGAAGATTGAATATACATTTAAAAGAAGCTTGACATAAGCTTCTGAAATGTTTATATACATGCACAAAAATGCTCAAACAAAAATGCCCAAAAACACCTTATAATCGCTGTGCTCAGCCTTAAAGAGGTTGTAAACCTTGGAGAGAAAAAAAAACAAAAACAAAAAGACAAAGCCTGCAAGATGCAAAAGGCATAAAGGTGCAAAAGGCATGCAAGATGCAAGATGCAAAAGGCATAATGAGCTAGTATGCATTGCTTACTAGCTTATTATAAAATACTTACCTCAGAACGATGCCCTGAATCGGAGTCGGCACTCTGAGTACAGGGCCGACATCTCCTACCGGGGTTAACCGAAGGTTTAATCTGCTTCTCTTCTAATTTTAGTGAATGGCTGCATGTCTTTTTAAATTCCCTTTTAACGCGGAAAAGTTTTATCCCTATTGTGGGGTCACCAGTACAGTACAGTATCCTTTCTATAGTGTGTACTTGCCTCAGTCCAATGCACCAACTGTAAATCTTGCCTGATCTCTCCTTCCTTAGGTATATGCACGAGTCATTTCTGACAGTTAATCTTGACATCAAGCAATCCTGGGAGACAACCCCCCCACCACCACCAACATCAGCTTCACAAAAAGCCTCCCACCTGATGCTGCTGCACAGATCTTACTACACACCAAAAAAGCTTTTTATGTTTGGTCGTAGAACCAACGATGAGTGCCCCAGATGCAGAAGAACAGGCAACTTAATCCATATGGTCTGGAGGTGTACAAAACTAGTCAGGTATTGGTCTGAGATTTTAAAGAAAATAAACACCACATTTAAAATTAACTTAGAGCTTGATCCCAAGACTTGTGTGCTGGAACATGTTAATAATGAGCTGAGAGACAGGAGTACAGTGGTAGCGGTAGCAAGATGCCTCTTTCAAGCCAGAAAACTAATAGCACAGTCTTGGCAATCAAGAACTCCCCCGACCCCGGAAGATTGGATTGGAACTGTCAACTCCACAGTGTGGAGTGAAAGGACATTCTACACTAGGTCAGGCAACTATAATAAGTTTGTGAGATTGTGGAACCTATGGGTCCAAGCAATGCCATGTCCGCTACCAGTGCTACTTTAGTGTCGAGAATACCTGCCTTCTTACTAAGGGAGTGAGACTGAGCTAGGAGCAGCCTAGAGTTTAGATGTCAAGAGAGAACAATGCACAGAACCGAAGCCAGCTACTGGGTGTGCCTTGGAATTATGGGGGTCCAATAAGGGAGGGTCACAGGGGGACGGGGGGGTGGGCTTACTAGAGAGAAAAGTAATAATATATAAATATGTATAATAGCAATAAGAGGATATGTGGTCAACTGGTCTCGAGGTATAAGATGTATGTTATGCGCTTTGTATCCTGGCACTACTGTTACTATTTATATATTGAAACACATATCGTAACACAATACTTAAAAAAAAAAAAAAAAAAACTTGAAAGGCCATAGTGATGTGACTGGATTAGAGACATATATGAGTATTATTCTGAAAGCAGTCCCTGGATAAAGTTAACTGAAGTGGCATAAAAAAAAAAAAAAGAGGTTTTCAGCAGATTGAGCCTCCCAGCTGGCTGCCTAGAAGGGCAGGAGCCCTTGAGGCTATGGACTTCTCCTGAAGTCCAGACTATTTATGTGCTCTTCAGCCACCTATTGGGCACACCTCCCCAAGGATTGGCTGAGACCCTATGAATATTCAGACTGCTCAGTTGACCTGCTCACCTCCTTTGTTTTGAAGCTTTCCAGAAGACAGGAAGAAGCAATGAAACATGCAGCCCGTAAGAACCCGATCAGCAACCGCTCCACTGATTACAAAAGAGCCCAAAAATAACTAAATTTACTTAACATCCTAGCACCTAACTAGGAGGGTTCTACATAGGAATTGACAATTGCGTGTAGAATAGATACATGATTTGAAGAAGTTAGATCTAAATAGTTTTTGGCTTATCCATCAGCTTCATTCAAGTATTTTATGCTTCCTTCTATGATTTGTAGGGAGGATGTGTTTAGAAAAAAGAAACCATTTATTTCTATTATAATTGATTTAAATGTATCTTAAAATGTTGCAACATCCATCATTTATCACAGCTAGTAATGAGATCTCAGATTTTTAAACAATATCAACTGCAAAACAGGATATGCACTTGATTACAAAATGTGGAATTGGAGATAGTGACACAGAGCTTTTTGTAATTTTTTTTTTTTTACTTCCTGAGGTGTACCAGCCAGGTAACTCTGAAAAATGTTGTTTTCTTTTGACTTCTGCTGTATTGTGCTATTGTTTTAACCATTTCAGCTCCTGTGATGTACCTGTAAATTGCCAGGCTGAAGGGGTTATACTAGGATGATGCCTGCAGCTACAGGCATCATCCTGTTATCTGTTTTTCAGCCTGTGGTTCTCTGTAATGTGAAAGCAATCCTAGTGACTAATTAGTCGCTGGATCTCTCAGTAAACAGTACCTGTCACTGCCCATGCTATCACAAGGGATGTTGTTCATCCCTTGTGATAGCAATAAAGTTGATAAAAACATTTAAATAAAATAAATAAAAATTTTAAGGTGCCCCGACCCCCCCACCTACCAGCTATCGCATGTGCTCCTCTGCCAACGCGAATGCGTGCATTGGTCCCGTGCGCATATGTAATTGGCAATTGCACTACACATGTGAGCTATCACTGCGAATGTCAGAGCAAGAGCAATACCTCTAGCACCAGACCTTCTGCATAAATCTAAAGTGGTAATCTGTGAAGGCTTTTAAAATGTTGCCTATGGAAAAAGTAATGTACCATAGTTTGTTGCCGTTTCACAAGCATGCACAATTTTAAAGCGCATTCTTTTCCAAATAAAATGGCGTTTGAAAAACAAGTACCACATGACAAACAATTGCAGCACCCACCATTTTATTCTCTAGGGCCTCTGCTTTGTTTTGTTGAGAAATCACTTGGAAAAACATCCCCCTAGCATTCTGGCTGTGGCCATCTTGGGTAAGGGCAAATCATTCTTGGAAGCATTTACTTCCTGAAATCCATCTGCCCTTAGTTCAAGCATGCATGCAGGAGAGCGTGCTTAGCTGAGAAAACCCCTTCTCCTCTCCTCCCCTCCTGAAGACTCCTGGGATGTATAACATCATTTGTCCAGGCAACAAACCAGGAAGTGACTGAAGAAATATTAAAAAAAAAGTTTAAAACAAGTAAATATGATATACTTTCCTATTTAATAATTAAAAGGATTAAAAATAATCAATGTTGATTGGCAGAGTAAAGTTCCACTTTAATTTGGGCTAGCTTGACCTAAATGAACAATTTAAAGGGTCATTAAAAGTAGAGTTAGGCTTTAATGGGTACGAACTAAGCTGTCATTGGATGGCTCAGTTAATAGAAACAGTGTACAGAGCTGATCTGCATGGCTCTGTACCATGTCATTGCTGCGGTGTCCAATCACAGAGATCACAAAATGTTTACATCTAAGAGCTCACCTCTTTCTCTTACAATGATGGAAGGAACAGGAACAAAGAAATGAACAAGAAATAATATATAATGTTTGGGCATTCTAAGTCATTTTCTGGACAAAAATGTTGATTTTTACATTTACATATACAGTATGTGAGAAGTGTCAGAATTAGGCGGGGGGTGAAGTGGGTAAATGTGCCTACCCACATACATTTTTGAGGGGTCTTATCTCAGAAGGCAATGCTTGACCTTGCTAGACAACAATCAATCAATAACTCGGCATCAGGAGTGTGCAGTAGTGTCCCCCTCCTTCTGTGGAAAGTTTTTTTTGGCCCAAAGGATCTTTTGGCAGTTAGGCTTTGCCTATCCAATCTAATGTTTGTTTCAGACCCTGCCATCTATAGTTGCAGGATAATTTTGATGTAGCAGCTTGCTAGAGATGGCACTACAATGATGTTGTGTCAATCTGTTCCCATGTATCGCCTTCAGTAAAAGAAATATTTTCAAAGCACAGTTCCAGTGTCGTCTGATCTGTTTGACCAGAATCCTCATAATGTATAATTCCCAAAAAGCCCCTAGTGAGGTTCTACAAAAACATCTGCCCCTACAGACAAATACAGGTGTCAGAGTGGTGTTAAATCTGCATGCAAAGGACAACAGAAATGTGTGTATCTCAGCTTACTATAATCTTAAAGTGGTGTTCCGGCCGAAATTATACTTTTTAAATAAAAATACCCCTATAATAAACAAGTTTAATGTATTCTAGTAAAGTTAGTCTGTAAACTAAGGTCTGTTTTGTTAGTTTATAGCAGTAGTTTGTTATTTTATAAACTTACAGCAGGCCGTGGCCATCTTAAGTGTGGGCATCTGAAGCCAGACTGTATTTCTTCCTGGATCTCATCCTTGCAGATCTCACACATGCTCAGTGCAGCACAAGCAGTGTAATAGGTTTCAGGTCAGGTTTCCAAAGCAACGGCAGTTTCAGAGGAAGTTGCCGCCCCTTCCCAGAAGGCATTGCAAACAGAAAATGATGCGATGGGCCGCGGCCAGGGAGGAGGAAGTGAAAAATGAATACAGCAGATATACAGTAGGTGCTGAGAAAAAAAATAAAAAAATATCCAATTTGTTTACAGTGCACAGTTTAGTGAGGGATGCTGAAGAGTTGTAAAAGTGGGTGGAACTCCACTTTAAATTGAAAAAAAAAAAAAAATTTGCATAGACAGAAAATCTGTCCAACGCTTTTCTTCTCCAAATGCTATGATTCTGTCCAAAAACGTTTTATTGAAAATTGGGGGAAATGTGAACTCTAACTATAGCTACAGATGATTGTCAATTGTTATCAAATACCCGGAATAGCAGAAAATAGCCATTTTTTGTACGCCACAGGTGAATGTTGAAATTGTACAATAATATGAATGTAGCGTATAGAGATTTCCAAGAATCCTCGAAAAAAATGATAGAGAAATTCAAAAAGCATGACAGCCATAAAAAAAAACAAAGTGTGCTGGAAATATTTCAGTCTGGACTGAGCTGGAGCTAACAGACTGTGGGTATGAAAATACTTTTGTATGACATAGCTAAGCAGCCATGGATAGCTGTCTTTCATCTTCATTTTCATGCTAATGGTTGTAGGCGGGGCTTAAGGCGCCCCAGTGGGGACACTAAAGAACTGCGCTCACTAATGCCTAAACACTAGGCAGGAGTTTGCCTTCATGTGAAATCAACGTTAAAAGAGAAGCATGGACTTTTTTTTTTTTTTGCAGAATCGCACTTACCTAGTTGAATGCAACATCGTTACGGTGCTGCATCTTTCCCCCCGCCGGCTCTAACACTGAGAACCGAGTGATCAAACACCACTGATCGCTCAGGTCTGAGGGCTCCCTGTCAGTCACCACTGACAAGCGGCTGGCTTAGGCTCTGAGCGGCTCACTGAGCCGGGTGCCGGTCCAGGCATGTGGGCAAACCCCTACTTCATTGTCGCGATCTTGCCTGAGCCTGGACCAGCTCTGTGACATCAGCTGACGTCAGCCGAAAACGGGTCACAGGAGTGCACAACGAACTGCACTCCTGTGATCCACAGGAGAAGTACAGCAAATGGCTGTACATCTCATTTTAACCGTTTGCTGACCAACCGCCGTTATACGGCTCTCCTGCACAAAGCGCCGTAGCCGTACTACGGCTCACACAGGCGCGCCTGCTGCACGCTGCGGGAGCGTGCCCGGGGGTTGGGTGGACTCGATGTCCGCCGGTGACCTGCGATCGCCTATTACAGAGGCAGAATGGGGAACTGCCTTTGTAAACTAGGCGATTCCCCGTTCTGACAGGTGGCATGACAGGGATCTACTGTTCCCAGTGATCTCTGTCATGTTCCAGTAAGCCCATCCCCCCTACAGTTAGAACACACCTAGGGAACACATTTAACCCCTTGATCGCCCCCTAGTGTTAACCCCTTCCCTGCCAGTGACATTTATACAGTAATCAGTGGCTATTTATAGCTCTGATCGCTGTATAAATGTCAATGGTCCCAAAAAAGTGTCAAAAGTGTCCGATCTGCCCACCGCAATGTCGCAGTCCCGCTAAAAATCGCAGATTGCTGCCATTATTAGTAAAAAAAATGAAATAATAAAAATGCCATAAATCTATCCACTATTGTGTAGACAATATAACTTTTGCACAAACCAATCAATATAGGCCTATTGTGATTTTTTTTTTACCAAAAATATATAGAAGAATATATATCAACCTAAACTGATGCATAAATTTGTTTTTTGATATTTTTTTTTAGATATGTACTATAGCAAAAAGTAAAAAAAAATTTTTCAAAATCGTCACTCTTTTTTTGTTTATAGCACAAAAAAGAAAAAAAGCAGAGGTAATCAAATACCACCAGAAATCTCTATTTGTGGGAAAAAAAGAACGTAAATTTTGTTTGGGTACAACGCCGCACGACCGCGCAATTTCAGTTAAAGCGACCCAGTGTCGTATCGCAAAAATTGGGTCATTAAGGGGGCAAATCCTTTCGGGGCTGAAGTGGTTAAGGCACAATTTCAGACTTAAAAACAGGCAGCAACTCACACAGTTAACTCTTCTGTAACTCGTGATCAGATGTATTATACTGTTAACTCTAAGCACTCCAGACACAGCTGCATGTTAGAGAACACCACTCCCCAGGTGTGCAGCATTTAACTGCTTCAGCCCCGGAAGATTTTATCCTCTTCCTGACCAGAGCACTTTTTGCGATTCGGCACTCCGTCGCTTTAACTGACAATTGTGCGGTCGTGCGACGTGGCTGTCAAACAAAATTGACGTCCTTTTTTTCCCACAAATAGAGCTTTCTTTTGGCGGTATTTGATCACCTCTGCGATTTTTATTTTTTGCGCTATAAACAAAATAAGAGCGACAATTTTGAAAAAAAAACGCATTATTTTTTACATTTTGCTATAATAAATATCCCCCAAAAATATATAAAAAAAACATTTTTTTTCCTCAATTTAGGCCGATCGTATTCTTCTACATATTTTTGGTAAAAAGAAATTGCAATAAGCGTGTATTGATTGGTTTGCGCAAAAGTTATAGCGTCTACAAAATAGGCAATAGTTTTAGGCATTTTTATAAATAATTTTTTTTTTACTAGTAATGGCGGTGATCAGCGATTTTTATTGTGACTGCGACGTTATGGCGGACATGTCGGACATTTTCGACACATTTTTGGGACCATTGTAATTTATACAGCGATCAGTGCGATTAAAAATGCACTGATTACTGTGTAAATGACACTGGCAGTGAAGGGGTTAACCACTAGGGGGCGGGGAGGGGTTAAGTGTGTCCTAGGGGAGTGATTCTAACTGTAGGGGGGTGGGCTAGCAGTGTCACTACGCTGATCACTGCTCCCGATTACAGGGAGCTGTGATCAGTGACACTTGTCACTAGGCAGAACGGGGAGATGCTGTTTACATCAGCATCTCCCCGTTCGTCCTCTCCGTGAGGCGATCGCGGGTAACCCAGCGGAACCCGCGACCCAACTCATGGAGCTCCCGGCCGGCGCACGCGCTGCCGCCGGCGCGCACGCAATGGCATGACGGGAAATTAAAATGGACGTACCTGTAAGTCCATTTGCCCAGCCATGCCATTCTGCCGACGTACATCGGCGTGCGCCGGTCGGGAAGTGGTTAAGGATCAGTACCACAGAGCCTGTACTGGTTTCCACCAACCCAGAAAATCCCTTTCACCTCACTCCCAGTGACTATTCCAGTGTTCCTACTGGATGCAGGAAACATTCTCGCCCCATTCTCTGTGCTTGCTCTCTTTCTGCCGAGGTACCTCATACATCTCACTCTCTCCCCTGACTTCAGTCTGGGACCCTAGGTACTCTGTGCCATGGGTTCGGTCTCAGAAAGTGGGAAACTGACTGCGAGTGAAGGTGCCAAGCACATAACCCCCTTCACTACCAGAGTAAATGTCACCTTTGCCTAGGGTGACCACATTTCCAAACTGCCATTCAGGGACACCCCGCCCCCCGCGCCCCCCCCCCCCCCCCCCCCCCCCCCCCGGAAGAATGGAGGGGGAGAGCAGGACAGAGGGGGACAACATCAGGACAGAGAGGGACAGCAGCAGGACGGAGGGGGACACGGAGGGAGAATGGAGGGGGACACCAGAATGGAGAGGGACAGCAGCAGAACAGAGGGGGACACGGAGGAAGAATGGGGGCTACAGCAGGACGGGGGGGGAACAGCAGCATAACGGAGGGGGACAGCAGCAGAACGAAGGTGGACATGGAGGAAGAACGGAGGGGGACAGCAACAGAACGGAGGGGGACAGCAGCAGAATGGAGGGGGGTGGGGGACAGCAGCAGAACTGAGGGGGGTGAGGGAAAGCAGCAGAACAGAGGGGGTGGGGGACAGCAGCAGAATGGATGGGGGTGGGGGGGACAGCAGCAGAATGGAGGGGAGTGTGGGGGACAGCAGAAGAACTGAGGGGGAGTGTGGGGGACAACAGCAGCAGAACTGAGGGGGAGTGTGGGGGGACAGCAGCAGAATGGAGGGGAGTGTGGGGGACAGCAGCAGAATGGAGGGGGAGTGTGGGGGGACAGCAGCAGAATGGAGGGGGGTGGGGGGACAGCAGCAGAATGGAGGGGGTGGGGGGACAGCAGCAGAATGGAGGGGGGGTGGGGGGGACAGCAGCAGAATGGAGGGGGGTGGGGGGGGACAGCAGCAGAATGGAGGGGAGTGTGGGGGACAGCAGCAGAATGGAGGGGGAGTGTGGGGGACAGCAGCAGAATGGAGGGGGGGGGGGACAGCAGCAGAACGGAGGGGGAGTGTGGGGGACAGCAGCAGAATGGAGGGGGGTGGGAGGGACAGCAGCAGAATGGAGGGGAGTGGGGGGGACAGCAGCAGAATGGAGGGGGGTGGGGGGGACAGCAGCAGAATGGAGGGGGGTGGGGGGAACAGCAGCAGAATGGAGGGGGGTGGGGGGGACAGCAGCAGAATGGAGGGGGGTGAGGGGGACAGCAGCAGAATGGAGGGGAGTGTGGGGGACAGCAGCAGAACGGAGGGGGAGTGTGGGGGACAGCAGCAGAACGGAGGGGGGGTGGGAGGGACAGCAGCAGAATGGAGGGGAGTGTGGGGGACAGCAGCAGAATGGAGAGGGGTGGGGGGGACAGCAGCAGAATGGAGGGGGGTGGGGGGGACAGCAGCAGAATGGAGGGGGAGTGTGGGGGACAGCAGCAGAATGGAGGGGGAGTTTGGGGGACAGCAGCAGAACGGAGGGGGAGTGTGGGGGACAGCAGCAGAATGGAGGGGGAGTGTGGGGGACAGCAGCAGATCTGAGGGGGAGTGTGGGGGGACAGCAGCAGAATGGAGGGGGGTGGGGGGACAGCAGCAGAATGGAGGGGGGTGGGGGGGACAGCAGCAGAATGGAAGGGGGTGGGGGGGACAGCAGCAGAATTAAGGGGGGTGGGGGGGGACAGCAGCAGAACGGAGGGGGAGTGTGGGGGACAGCAGCAGAATGGAGGGGAGTGTGGGGGACAGCAGCAGAATGGAGGGGGAGTGTGGGGGACAGCAGCAGAATGGAGGGGGAGTGTGGGGGACAGCAGCAGAATGGAGGGGAGTGTGGGGGACAGCAGCAGAATGGAGGGGGGTGGGGGGGACAGCAGCAGAATGGAGGGGGGTGGGGGGACAGCAGCAGAATGGAGGGGGGTGGGGGGGACAGCAGCAGAATGGAGGGGGGTGGGGGGGGGGCAGCAGCAGAACGGAGGGGGGTGGGGGGGACAGCAGCAGAACGGAGGGGGTGGGGGGGACAGCAGCAGAACGGAGGGGGGTGGGGGGGACAGCAGTAGAACGGAGGGGGAGTGTGGGGGACAGCAGCAGAACGGAGGGGGGAGTGTGGGGGACAGCAGCAGAATGGAGGGGGGTGGGGGGACAGCAGCAGAATGGAGGGGGGTGGGGGGGTCAGCAGCAGAATGGAGGGGGGTGGGGGGGGCAGCAGCAGAACGGAGGGGGGTGGGGGGGACAGCAGCAGAACGGAGGGGGTGGGGGGGACAGCAGCAGAACGGAGGGGGGTGGGGGGGACAGCAGTAGAACGGAGGGGGAGTGTGGGGGACAGCAGCAGAACGGAGGGGGGAGTGTGGGGGACAGCAGCAGAATGGAGGGGGGTGGGGGGACAGCAGCAGAACGGAGGGGGAGTGTGCACTGCTCACTGTAAGTGTAAAGTTACACTAACCTGGAAGTTTGTCTGGCGGCGGCGGGCGGCAAACTCACGGACTTCGTGGGCGGGAGGGAGGGAGGACTCGGAGACTGGACTGGAGAAGTTGAAGTCGGGCAGCTCGGAGTCGGGTTGCGCTGCTGGCAATGTGCTGTTGCTCTCTGCTGCACCGGCTGCTGGATAGTCGGCGGCCCCGGGACTGGCACTGACTGGGCACAGGGCCACAGGCTAGTAAGTGTGGCTGGCTGCCTGGGCCAGGCTGGCAGCTGCTCTCTCTATCTCTCGGAGCGGAGGACAGAGGCGCGCTGCTCAGCTGTAGCCGTAGGTCACTGCCCAGTGCCCACAATGTGCCTGACTGCCCACGTGACGGTGTCCACTGACGTCACTGGTTGCTAGATGCGGGGCGGGCGGCCCTAGCCTAGCAACCAGTTAACTGTTAAGCATATGATGATGTGTGTGTTTTACTGTTACACAGTTTATGATTATAAGGGTGGCGGAGTCGGACTGGTGCTGGCGGTGTGTTTTTTTTTCCATTCCGGGACACTGTATTGTCCCGGAATGAAGGTGCCCGGGACACGGGACGAAAATCTGAAATAAGGGACAATCCCGGGCAATCCGGGACACATGGGCACCCTACCTTTGCCATGTCACCCTTCTCCTGGCTGGTTGGTTGCTTAAGCAAATGACACAATACAGACAGTATAGCCTATACTAGACAGCATCCTACTTGCTGGACTCTATGTATTGTATCTCTCTAACTTAGTCCCCAACTTGTAAGCCCTGTTCTTTTAATACGCTGTGCATTTAACCCTTTAAGAGACTTCAGAATAGGCAAAGCAGGTGAACACAAAAAGATCCTCTACTGAGGTAGTTTAGTATGACACAGGAATAGTTCTCTAGAAATGTTCTATACAGCCGTGGCCAAAAGTTTTCAGAATGACACAAATATAAATAATTACCCCATCAGTGGTAACAGTGGGAGGACTAGTGCCCCATTGTTGATGTCAGTAGGAGGAATAGTGCCCCATTGTTGATGTCAGATGGAGGAATTGTGCCCCATCATTGGTATTATTGGGAGGAACAGTGCCCCATCAGTGGTGTCAGTGGGATGAATAGTGACCTGCCATTGGTGTCAGTGGAATGAATAGTGCCCCACTGTATCAGTGACATGAATTATGACCTGTTGATGGTGTCACTGGGCCCAAGGGCCGGATAAAGGCAAGCAAAGGGTCACATCCGGCCCCGGGGCCGCAGTTTGGAGACCCCTGCTGTAGGAGAATCAGAGCCAGCAGTGTGCTGACCATATACTAGTAGAATTTTGCTCAAAAGTTTTATTTCGATTTCAGATAATTCGATTTTATAATCATTAGTGGGGTAAAATCGATGTTTAATTTTGGCCACAGTGGCAAGAAAATGTGAAGGAACAGGATGGAAATTTCTATGCAGTGTAAATTGGTTTCCATTTGGAAAATTACATTAATTCCAAAATTGAATGTTAAAAGAAAAGATTTTGAAGTACATTAAAAATGACAAACAAATGTGTAGGAAGTTTGCCTACTGTAAGTTAGTTATTCATGGTTGGCCTAGACTGGGAAAGGGGTTAAACCTGTTTCTGCACTTCCCACTTTTTCTGGGCTGTGCCACTATCTCTATGCACTGTAAATAAAAAGGGGGAAGGGCACTGCCCAACAAGCAGTCTGCAAACACAGACAAGACACAGCATGTTCTTGGCCTTACCTTCTATGGACTTTCGCCTAAGAGAATTCTCCGGTGTAGGTAACCTGGAGTAGCCACAGTTAAAGTGATTGTAAACAATCACCATGTAAAAGAACCCATTCAGTTTAAAATAGAAATGACATGCAAATTATTTTTAAATAATTATATAAATATAAAAAAATATATATATATAAATACCTTTTTTCCCTTTTTTATAAGTGATCACATTTCCTCTGTTCTGCTGCATAAGAGCTGGGGGGAGGAGAAACAGCAGCACACTAAGTTTCCCAGTGATTGGCTGTGCAGTGGGGGCAGGTCAGAACAAGTCTGATCATTGGAGGAAAGTACACTGAGTTCCCAGCACAGCTAGAGAACTGACCACGGTGTGCTCTCCTGCTTAGTGTGGTCAATTTTTATTAGAAAAGCAGAGAGACTGGCAGGCACACAAGGAATTTCACACAGAGGAAGCTATACAAAGAGAACAGGATACTTTCTCATACAGATACATGGTTCAGCAGCCACATATCAGGAATATGAAGTTTTGGGGTAACAAACCCCTTAAGTTTAATTATGGAAAGGACGTTGTGGCATGCTGTACATGTTCTGCCTAACGTTCAGTAAAGTTGTTTACTCTGCTCAAAGCCTGGTCTGAAGTTACTCAAGAGGTACATGTGGGGTCCTGTCATATTTTTTCTAAGAAACCTGGGTCTGGACTAGTACATTGAGGTTTGTGAAACATCCCTACAACAGAAGGTTAACTTGCAAAGAAGTTGCCATGAGTAACCAGAAGGAAGAATAGCAACCAGTGATTGGCATGGTACCTGAATAGGTGGCGGTTTCTCCGGTAGAGAGGGGAATCGGTATTCCCCCCCTCCTTAGTTGTCTGTCTCCAGGAGTGGATTGGCATTATGGAGATCTAATACCTGGTCACATGGTACGAAACGAGAAGGATTAAGTGGAGCACTCATGAGGTCCATACTATTTGCCGGCTGGACCCCGTTCTATCACCGGGAGTGAGGTAACAGAGGAACGCTAACTGGTGGAGTGGGCATAGGCTCTGCATGTCCTCCTAATGCAACACATACATCTGTACAAATGTGTAAGACGTCGAACAATATCTTTGGAAGAACTTCATATACAGTGGGGACGGAAAGTATTCAGACCCCCTTAAATTTTTTACTCTTTGTTATATTGCAGCCATTTGCTAAAATCATTTAAGTTCATTTTTTTCCTCATTAATGTACACACAGCACCCCATATTGACAGAAAAACACAGAATTGTTGACATTTTTGCAGATTTATTAAAAAAGAAAAACTAAAATATCACACGGTCCTAAGTATTCAGACCCTTTGCTCAGTATTTAGTAGAAGCACCCTTTTGATCTAATACAGCCATGAGTCTTTTTTGGAAAGATGCAACAAGTTTTTCACACCTGGATTTGGGGATCCTCTGCCATTCCTCCTTGCAGATCTTCTCCAGTTCTGTCAGGTTGGATGATAAACGTTGGTGGACAGCCATTTTAGGTCACTCCAGAGATGTTCAATTGGGTTTAAGTCAGGGCTCTGGCTGGGCCATTCAAGAACAGTCCTGAGCACTCTGGAGAAGGTTTTCGTCCAGGATATCCCTGTACTTGGCTGCATTCATCTTTCCCTTGATTGCAACCAGTCGTCCTATCGCTGCAGCTGAAAAACACCCCCACAGCATGATGCTGCCACCACCATGCTTCACTGTTGTGACTGTATTGGACAGGTGATGAGCAGTGCCTGGTTTTCTCCACACATACCGCTTAGAATTAAGGCATAAAAGTTCTATCTTGGTCTCATCAGACCACAGAATCTTTTTTCTCACCATCTTGAAGTCCTTCAGGTGTTTTTTTTAGCAAACTCCATGCTGGCTTTCATGTGTCTTGCACTGAGGAGAGGCTTCCGTCGGGCCACTCTGCCCTAAACTGGTGGAGGGCTGCAGTGATGGTTGACTTTCTACAACTTTCTCCCATCTCCCGACTGCATCTCTGGAGCTCAGCCACAGTGATCTTTGGGTTCTTCTTGACCGCTCTCACCAAGGCTCTTCTCCCCCGATAGCTCAGTTTGGCCGGACGGCCACTCTAGGAAGGGTTCTGGCCGTCCCAAACGTCTTCCATTTAAGGATTATGAAGGCCATTCTTAGGAACCTTAAGTGCAGCAGAATTTTTTTTGTAACCTTGGCCAAATCTATGCCTTGCCACAATTCTGTCTCTGAGCTCTTCAGGCAGATCCTTTGACCTCATGATTCTCATTTGCTCTGACATGCACTGTGAGCTGTAAGGTCTTATATAGACAGGTGTGTGGCTTTCCTAATCAAGTCCAATCAGTATAATCAAACACAGCTGGACTCAAATGAAGGTGTAGAACCATCTCAAGGATGATCAGAAGAAATGGCCAGCACCTGAGTTAAATATATGAGTGTCACAGCAAAGGGTCTGAATACTTAGGACTTAGACGGGGAGAGGAGAAAGCCGGCTGGTCACGTGAGCGCAAGAGGCACTCTGAAATAAGGAATAATCAGCATTTTTGTTTACCCACTTGCCAACCGCTGCGCGCCAATATACGGCGGCACAGTGGCAGTGGTGGGCAAATGGGCGTACCTGTACATCTCCTTTAATTGGCGGGGCTAGCGCGCCAACGCCCGCCGCATACAGCGTGACCGTGCCTGTGGGACCCGCAGACTCGATGTTCACTGGTGTCCCGGCGATCATGTCACAGAGCCGCAGAATGGGGAAGTGCCTATGTAAACAAGGCATTTCCCCATTCTGCCTTGTGACATGACAGAGATCACTGCTCCCTGTCATCGGGAGCAGTGATCGCTGTCATGTGAGTGGAAGCCCACCCCCCCCCACAGTTAGAATCACTCCCTAGGACACACTTAACCCCTTCATCGCCCCATAGTGTTTAACTCCTTCCCTGCCAGTGTCATTTACACAGTAATCAGTGCATTTTTATAGCACTGATCGCTGTATAAATGACAGTGGTCCCAAAATAGTGTCAAAAGTGTCCGATGTTTCCGCCATAATGTTGCAGTCAAGATAAAAATCGCAGATCACCGTCATTGCT
Source organism: Aquarana catesbeiana (assembly GCF_042186555.1). Taxonomy (NCBI): domain Eukaryota; kingdom Metazoa; phylum Chordata; class Amphibia; order Anura; family Ranidae; genus Aquarana; species Aquarana catesbeiana. Next base: position 82,651,273 of record NC_133324.1, on the reverse strand, counting down.
AATAAAAAAAATTGATAATAAAAATGCCATAAAACTATCCCCTATTTTGTAGACGCTATAATTTTTGCGCAAACCAATCAATATACGCTTATTGCGATTTTTTTTTTAACCAAAAATATGTAGAAGAATACATATCAGCCTAAACTGAGTAAAAATGTTGCTTTTTTTTCAAAATTGTCGCGCAATTGTCAGTAAAAGCAACGCAGTGCAGAATCGCAAAAAGTGCTCTGGTCAGGAAGAGGGTAAAATCTTCCAGGGCTGAAGCAGTTAATGAATCAAACACACAGGGGGACACAGCAATAGGACTGGAGTGGAGAGGGATTAGAACACTTGTCACTTTACCCCCCCCCCCCCAGGTAAATAGGTTGTAAACCCCCATGAAGAACAAAAAAAAACCTGCAACACAAAGGCATAATGAGCTAGTATGCATCGTATACTAGCGCATTATGAAATACTTACTTTAGAACAAAGCCCTAAAGCAGCGCCCGCACGCCGCTGACACAGCCATCATCATCCCCGGCCGATATCTTCCCCGGTGTTTCTTTCGGGTTTGCGGGCTCCGGTGATTGGCCGCATCCGCGATGACATCACTCCCGTGCATGCACGCGTAAGCTGCCGGTCACAGCACAGGCCCTGAAGAAACTGCAAGGGCAGCTGTACCCTCAGAGCGGATGCGCCGATGATGTAATCGGCGCAGTATACAGTAAATATCTCCTAAACGGTGCAAGTTTAGGAGATATTTACATTACACATAGCTCCCAAGTGTCCCTGATTTCGAAGGACTGTCCCTGATTTGAAGCATTGTCCCTCTGTCCCTCTTTCCTCATCATTTGTCCCTCATTTTGATCTGATCTATATAGTTGTATACAAAATGCACTTTTTATCTTTAAAAAAGTGTTTTCCGGTGCTAAACCTTTCATTCAATTTCTAAATTGCTGCATTTGTACATTTTAAAAGCCAATATAAAGGAATAGTAGTGGTAAAAAAAAGTCCTTGTGGATTTAATTACTGTATATCCTCGAGTATAAGTCGAGATTTTCAGTCCTTTTTTTTAGGCTGAAAGTGCCCCCCTCGACTTATACTCGAGTCACCGCCGTCTGCGTGTGATATTACCATTCGGCGGCCATTCCACTGTTCAAAAGCCACGCCTCCTCCTCGTCTGTGATAGGCAAAAAACTCAATTTCTTAGAAGTCAGTGTACAGCCTATCACGGACATTCTCTCATCCTCGTCCGTGGTATGAGGATGAGAGAATGTCAGTGATAGGCTGAACATTGACTGCTGGGAAATGGAGTGTTCTGCCTATCACAGACGAGGAGGAGGTGCAGCTTTTGAACAGTAGAATGGCCGCCGAATGGCATTATCACATGCTGATCAGTGCAGTGCACGGAAGATGGAGATCGCCACACGGAGGCATGCACAGGACACAGGTAGGATGCACACATACACAGGGACACATGCACAGGACACAGGGACACATGCACAGGACACAGGGACACATGCACAGGACACAGGTAGGATGCACACATACACAGGGACACATGCACAGGACTCAGGTAGGATGCACACATACACAGGGACACATGCACAGGACACAGGGACACATGCACAGGACACAGGGAGGCATGCACCGGACACAGTGAGGTATGCAGCTGCAGATTCTCACCCTCGTCTTATACTCTGGTCAATAAGTTTTTCCCAGTTTTTTGTGGTAAATTAGGGGCCTCAACTTATACTCCAATCGACCTATACTCGAGTATATACGGTAACCTTTTTTTGGTTCATTCTCCTTTAAGGGGGTTGGCAGGGGGCGTGTCCTATGTCTACATACATTTGTTAGTAGGTGTCCCTCATTCCCATCTCAAAATGTTGGGAGGTATGCATTACCTATAGTTAAGCCTTATTATAGCCTAAGCTATAGGTGCAAACAAACAGGAAGAATTTACTTCCTCTTTAAGGCGATTCACTTTCTCTATTTGTCCTGTTTATCATTATCATTGAAAGTAAAAGTTAAAGAAAATCCTACGTTTTGGGTTGTCCCCAGAAAAGTAATAGAGGGGAAATCTTCCAATGGGGACACTAGTTCTGGTGACCTGGAGGTCCCCAAGGAATACCCTTAATTTAAAGGGATTTCCTTTCACTTCCTGTTTGGCTATGGGACAGGAAGTGAAGGGAAATCTCCACAATGGGACACAGATGGCGAAAAAAAAATCTGACAGGGGTTATAAACCTCCATTGCTCTATCCAAAATGAAAAAAAAAAGTTTTGCCGATAGTTCTACTTTAATGCATTCTATGAATCAAGGTAAAAAAAACTTCTGCATGCAGCTCCCCTCCTGCCCCCCTAAATATTTACCTCGATCCAGCAATGTGCACAAGAGGCAGAGTGGGGGGAAAGGATCAAACCGCGCTCTGTGTGTCTATTGGCGGCTTGCATGCATGAGTACCCTCACACCACGTAGCTTGTTGTGGAAGCACTCTGCAGGGGGGAGGAGCCAGGAACGCAGGCAGGGGAGGATCAGGGCTGCTCTCTTCAAAACTATTCCACAGAGCAGGTAATTATAACATGTTTGTTTTTCCTTTTTAATTATGCCTTTGGAATCACTAAATAAATGATGACAATACAGAGGCACAGAAGTAAGGCAAACACTCTACAACTGATTGTGCATAGATTTTAAATGACTGCTAATGAGTCCACTTAGCAAATTGAGCTCAAGAGCTGATCATTTGATGCTGAAAGGTTTCTAAGAACCCCCAAATTTTATTGCAAGATCTGTAGGTAACTCTTGCAACAGTTAGTGGCAAGTGCATGCATTTACAGTCAGAAACAGATTGCACTAATTTAACTGTTGGTAAAGAATGTTACAGCAAGTCTACTACTTGCCACTGGACTTATAGGCAAAGACCAGCCCCCTTTGGAGCAATATGCTGTAGACCAGTGGTTGTCAACCTCAGTCCTCAAGTACCCCCAACAGGCCATGTTTTGGGAACTTCCCATAGATAAAATAGTTTGTATCAATACCATGTCAGTGATATTGATTTAAAGCAGCTGTGCAAAGTAAAGGAAACTCTGAAAACATGGACCATTGGGGGCACTTGAGGACTGAGGTTGAGAACCACTGCTGTAGACCAAATCAAAACATCTGCTTGGCCAAAGTAACAATAGACATGTTAGCATTTCAGGAGAATCACCTTACACCAATGTAGCGGTACCCCGTAGGGGCTGCTAAGTGATGTGGCCCACCTGTCACCCTGCCCAGCCCGGCATTCACTTCTCAGTCACTTCTGAGATCATGAACAGTCCATGTGATTGTTTTTTATTTTTATTAAGGGATTTGAATTGGGATAGGGATAGGAATATATGGGATTCCCAGTAGAACAAGCAATTGGTTGATTGTATATCAATAAATTGGGACAACTTTACACACTTGGCCACTCCAGTCTCCTCCAGCACTCTTGCTTGCAGACTGTTGCTCCCAGTAAGCCCTCTTCAGGCCCTGTCAGCCCTCCTGGCTGCAGCTGCCCGACTTCACTGCCCATGACATTGCAATCCTCACTGGCTCCACACACAGCTCTGACTGTTTCCTCTCAGTCTTCTCTGGCATGCCTCTCCGGTCCTCCCAACTGCCCATGTCACTCACCAGCCCTCCTGGCTGCAAACCGGTGGTTCCCTCCTGAAGACTTGCCCAGCAGTACTAGCTCCCACTGTCCTCTCTGACTCCTCTCTGTGCCTCCTATTCAGATCCTTCATGGGTTCTTGAAGGGATCCATCCTGCACCCGAGTCCCAGGCCCAAGTCCCACCCCCAGACTGGGGAGCTCCCTCAAAGGCTTCCAACAGCCTAGTACTCCATCCTCAGCTCTTCCACCCGACAACTCTTCCTCAGCTGGGCTGACCCTGGTTATTTCAAGGAGGCCTGCCCCCTGCCAATCCTAGTTGGGTAATTGGTCAGGGCTCCCTCAGACACCCCAGACTGCTCCTCCCCACTTCCCCTTCTCTTCTTATAGAATCCTCTAGATGCAAGAGGGAGGTGACAGTGGAGTGATGCTGTCTGTGAGTTATCAGCTGCTGCTCTAGGCCACTCCCAGCCCACATAGATCAAAACAAACAGGCCTAGCTTCCAGCTATGCCTGCTTAAATTTACCTGCTCTCACAAAGATCCTAACTCTAGCACCTACCTAAGTAAGGCTGATGAAGTCCCGCCCACAGGACGTAACGCGTACGGGGGCCAGGAGCGCATGACGTCACCCGCGGCTGTCAGCCTGTTCACGATCACACGCCATCCAGCCGGCACTCGGATCTGAGTGCTAGGATTTGTGAGTGCACAAGTTTTTTCTATTTTAGTAATAAAGTTTTAGAAACGGAGAGCACTATATTGTCTATGCTTTATTTTCATATTTCATCTACGCCATCTGATGAGAGTGGGAGTACTTTGTGAGAAGTTACTATCCCCTATTTCAGCTTACCTTTTGTTATGGTTTACATGCTGTGTGACCTGTTTCAGGTCAAAGATTGCAGGTGAGGGGCCATCCATATATGGTGAAGGGATTTTTTAGCCACCTCTGATCTTATCCTAGGCGTTGACTATCCACTGGTGATCTCATCTCCCACCTTCTATTATTGAATGGACAATTTATTTGCGCAGCACTCTTAATATTTATATGTCTTTTGAGGCTTTTGTTGAATTTGCCTTTGTGCTTGCTTGCATTTATTTTATATTGTTCACGTGTCAGCGCTGAGTTGTTTTTCATTATTTGTTATTCAAATTAAATAGCTCCCAACTGTCCTTGATTTCGAGGGACTGTCCCTGATTTTGAGGGACTGTCCCGAATTTGGAGCAATGTCCCTCTGTCCCTCATTCCTCCGCATTTGTCCCTCATTTTGGTCTGATCCATATAGTTGTATATAAAATGCACTTTTTATCTATCAAAAAGTGTTTTCCAGCACTAAACCTTTCATCTGATTTCTAAATTGCTGCATTTGTAAATTCCAAAGGAATAGTAGTGGTAAAAAAAAGCACTTGTGGGTTTAACCAATCTTGTTTTTTGTACAATTCTCCTTTAAGTGGGCATCGCCAGGGGTGTGTCCTATGCCTGGATACTTTTGCTGATAGGTGTCCCTCATTCCCATCTCAAAAAATTGGTAGGTATGAAATTATATCACTCTTATTTGTAGGCACAGATGAAAAGCTAATGACTTCTAATTCAACAATGTTGAAAGTCAACATTTTCCACAGGGCATGCTTACATTTTCACGTAACTAATTAGAGTTTCAGAGGCTGCAAGCTAAGCAAACCTTGCATGCTGTCACATATTTAGATCTATATAATAAATAGAAAATATAAACCAGTAAACTGAGACTCTTATTAAAGTGTAAATGGAATGGCACAGCATGCTGTTTATAGTACATGTTTGCCTAATTTGGATAATAGTGCTCAATTTGCAAAGTTTGTTGCAGTCATAACAAACTTCACAATAGAGGCAATTCGATTCTCTAACCATATTTTTTCTTAAATATCTGAACTGTTACATAGTAGGTGAGGTTGAAAAAAGACACAAGTCCATCAAGTCCAACCTATGTGTGTGATTATATGTCAGTATTACATTGTTTATCCCTGTATGTTGCAGTTGTTTCGGTGCTTATCTAATAGTTTCTTGAAACTATTGATGCTCCCCGCTGAGACCACCGCCTGTGGAAGGGAATTCCACATCCTTACCACTCTTACAGTAAAGAACCCTCTATGTAGTTTAAGGTTAAACCTCTTTTCTTCTAATTTTAATGAGTGACCACGAGTCTTGTTAAACTCCCTTCTGCGAAAAAGTTTTATCCCTATTGTGGGGTCACCAGTATGGTATTTGCATATTGAAATCATATCCCCTCTCAAGCGTCTCTTCTCCAGAGAGAATAAGTTCAGTGCTCGCAACCTTTCCTCGTAACTAATATCCTCCAGACCCTTCATTAGCTTTGTTGCCCTTCTTTGTACTCGCTCCATTTCCAGTACATCCTTCCCGAGGACTGGTGCCCAGAACTGGACAGCATACTCTAGGTGCGGCCGGACCAGAGTCTTGTAGAGTGGGAGAATTATCTTTTATCTCTGGAGTTGATCCCCTTTTTAATGCATGCCAATATTCTGTTTGCAGCAGCTTGGCATTGCATGCCATTGTCATTGTCATCTACTAGGACCCCCAGGTCCTTTTCCATCTTAGATTCCCCCAGAGGTTCTCCCCCCAGTGTATAGATTGCATTCATATTTTTGCCACCCAAATGCATTATTTTACATTTTTCTACATTGAACCTCATTTGCCATGTAGTTGTCCACCCCATTCATTTGTTCAGGTCTTTTTGCAAGGTTTCCACATCCTGCGGAGAAGTTATTGCCCTGCTTAGCTTAGTATTGTCTGCAAATACAGAGATTAAACTGTTTACACCATCCCCCAGGTCGTTTATGAACAAATTAAATAGGATTGGTCCCAGCACAGAACCCTGGGGGACCCTACTACCCACCTCTGACCATTCCGAGTACTCCCCATTTATCACCACCCTCTGAACTCGCCCTTGTAGCCAGTTTTCAATCCATGTACTCACCCTATGGTCCTATGGTCCATGCCAACTGACCTTATTTTGTACAGCAAACGTTTATGGGGAACTGTGTCAAATGCTTTTGCAAAATCCAGATACACCACGTCTACGGGCCTTCCTTTATCTAGATGGCAACTCACCTCCTCATAGAAGGTTAATAGATTGGTTTGGCAAGAATGATTCTTCATGAATCCATGCTGATTACTGCTAATGATACCGTTCCCATTACTAAAATCTACATAATATTGTAGTTCCCAGGGATGTATTTTGGGATCTTTTTAAATATTGGTGCTATATTGGCTTTTCTCTAAACAGCTGGTACCATTCCATGTCAGTAAAAATTAGGAACAACGGTCTGGCAGTTACTTGACTGAGTTCCCTAAGTACCCTCGGATGCAAGCCATCTGGTCCCGGTGATTTATTAACGTTAAGTTTCCCAAGTCTTATTTTAATTCTGTCCTCTGTTAACCATGGAGGTGCTTCCTGTGTTGTGTCATGAGGATAAACACTGCAGTTTTGGTTACTGAAGCCCCCCGATTCCCTCGTCCCTCTTTGCCATCTCCCCATCCCTTGTAACCAGATGTCCTTCCTCATTCTTTATGGGGCCAATATGGTCTCTCCTCCCTTTTTTACTGTTTACATACTTAAAGAATTTCTTGGGATTTTTTTTTTTTTTTTTGCTCTCCTCCACTATGTGTCTTTCATGTTCTATCAAAGTGCAAAGTGACATTTACCAACGGAAGTTGTTTGAAATGCTTTTCTGGCACTTGTATCGTGCAACGGTCAGTTTAAAAAAAGGCAGCACATCCAAAAAGGTAGACGTAATTGGAATTCAATAATTAATTACAGGAATTATTGTAAAATGAATGTAATGGAACAAAAGCTTGTCTGCTTATCACTGAATGTTTTGTCAAGGAATCCATCTGCAGATGTAACATTTCAATTCAGATTGCCATGCAAGAACCCATTAAAGGTCAAAACAGCCTTTATATTACTAGTTTGAAACTCTAAACTTCATATTTTATATAGTGTTCTTCCATTTTCTATTTTTCACCATTCAGGTATTCTTATATTCAGCCTTAGCCGCTTTAAACTTTTGTTTTCATAATATAAATAGAAAAAAGGTTTTCTATTGCAGTATTCAGCTTCCACCCACACACATAAACTTTAACCTTCTCACCCAGAAAGTTTATTATTTGTATTGCTTTTTTTTTTTCAAAAAGCTATAAGGCAATTTAAACCCTTGTGAATCAGTAAAAAAGAAGATAAAACCCAATCCAAGTTTTAGTACTTAGATCAGAACCATAACTTAGTGGAGGGTAGGCATGATGTGTAAATATAAACAGAACACTTACACATTATGGTATTCTGATCAGGGCCGCTGATAAGGCAGTCCAGTACAGCCAGCCCTTCTGTTGGCCCCATCAGTTCAAAAGGGGGGCCCAGGTACCTGTTGAGCAGAAGGGCGGGCTGTACTGTCTTATTGCGGACACCAATCCTCTTCTGCCTCCTCCTTCTCCCCCGGGCTGCACTAAAGGGGAAGTGCCCCCCTTTGTACCCCTCTCCCCCGCAATGCTGCCGGCTTCCCTCCTCTCCTCTGCTTCTGGCAGCTGCTGCGGGCACACAGGTCTTGTTTCAGGATGGAGAGTGGGGGAAGGGGCCGGTAAATATATAATTTACTGGCCCCTTCCTTTCCTGAATGAACACAGTGAGTGATAGGTACCAATTACTCCTGTGTCCATTCATAACTGAAGCACAGTAAACTTTCAATTCATTCATCTGTGCAGCTGAGGCTTCAGAAAAAGGGACAGATAAATCGATGTCCTCAGTAACTTCCAGTCGGGGGGGCCTGTCAGGCAGGCTGTATGGGGACCCGTGATTTCAAACAGCAACCCTGATTCTGACAGCAGTCTTCAACCTCTGTCAAGTAAAGGAACCCAATTTCAATCAGTGTACGGCCAGTGTTATGGTGTCTGCACACCATGGAGAAGCAGTAGAGCCACCCTTGGACAGCCAAGATATTGCTGAAGTTGACAATCAAATTCAGTATTCACATAAGCTTATAGTGTGTATATTGGCCATATTTACAATAAACTACATGCAAATTCATACACTAAAATCTAATATTTTCGTTAACATGTGAGTTTCAAAACTCTTGTGGCCAAGCCCTCATTGGTGAAACACGTTAAGAAGGGGTGATCCCTGGGTGGGGACCAGTGTTGCCAAGCTCCAGCAGAATTTTTTACTGGCACAATATGAAAAATTTACTGGCAGAGCACATTTTTTACTGGCAACCTAAAAAAATGACATAACTCCTATTAAAAACTAAGACAACTGATATTTAAACAATACGAAAACACTGACAATACCCATAACAAGTAATTTGACTGGTTTAGACTTAAAGCGGAACTCCACCCAAAAGGGGAAGCTCCGCTTATTTACCTCCTCCCCCTCCGCTGCCACATTTGGCACCTCTCGGGGGGAGAGGTATCAAAACCAGGTACACGCTCCCACTTTCGGGTGACTTCGCCACACCAAACTCCACCAAACCTCTTCCTTCCCCCCACTGCCGGGCCATTCACAAAGCACATTACGCTTCGTGCATGCACAGTAGGGAACTGGCTGTGAAGCCTCAAGGCCTCATTGCCGGTTTACCTTACCCAAGATGATGGAAGCAGCGCCTGAGAGCTGATTGAAAATCAGTATTTGTAGCTGCTCACTTTTATTTATTTTTTATGAAGGAGCCTGGAGCTCCACTTTAAAAGGTCAACACAGCACAACAAATTATCATCCCCTGATTTTCACAGACAGTTGTAAAAAACACAAAGTTTTACAAACTGTCTGTAAATTTACTGACAGTTGGCAACCCTGGCGGGGACAGTATGGATGCAACTGTAATAAAGACATCATTCTGAGCATGTCACTGGTAATACAATGGCTGGCTCAGAGAAGATTGCAGCCAGGGTGGACATGGAACTACAGAGCCGGGAGGAGAAGTCACCGCTTTGCACCGTTGGAGCTCAGACCTGCATCAATGCTTGTGAGTGTAATGCTTTTACTTGACTGTGTCAATAAATACATTTACTACACTATATGGCAGTTTTGGTATCCCTCTCTTTCCCTTCTTCTCTTTAAAGTTACCAGGTTCCCAGCCTAACACTGAGGAGGCAGCCTAGCTCAACCAGTTAGTTTGTATTGTTTAGTATCAACTACACCTCCGGGCCATTTTTATTGGCCTTGTGCCTATTGGTGTATCATTGATTATTTATATAACATTCATTCTGGTGATTTAATCCACAGCTAGACCAATAAACTGCAGGGTTGCCCATTCATAATCCACTGGTATTATTTTGGCAATCCCAAACAAATTGAGTGTCACATGCAGTTTTTCTTTTTATACCTTTAAGAGCTTTGGAAGAAGGAGATTTATTATTATTTATTTATGTTACTTATATAGCGCCATCAATATTGGCGTGCGACTCCTATTGATCAACATGTTTAGTTACAAATGTAGTTTTCATTATATTTACGTCTGCAGCTTTCATTAAAATAATAGCTGTCGATTCTGCCATGGAGGACCTTCTACAGGCACCTCCCGTTATAGGGTGACAACTCACGTCAAATTGTTCTTCCTTGTTACCCTATTGAACACTCTTCCAATAGGGACTACAAGCAACTGTGCGGACACACATCATGTATGTTCCCCTGTTGTCACTAGCAGGAAACCCACCCTGAGAAATTCAATGCAACCATTGATGGAGTGTATATATACAGTATCTTATAAAAGTGAGTATACCCCTCACCTTTTTGTAAATATTTTATTATATATTTTCATGTGACAATACTGAAGAAATTACACTTTGTTACAATGTAAAGTAGTGAGTGTACAGCTTGTATAACAGTTTAAATTTGCTGTCCCCTCAAAATAACTCAACACACAGCCATTAATGTCTAAACCGCTGCCAACAAAAGTGAGCATACCCCTAAATGAAAATGTCCAAATTAGGCCCAAAGTGTCAATATTTTGTGTGGTCACCATTATTTTCCAGCACTGCCTTAACCCTCTTGGGCATGGAGTTCACCAGAGCTTCACAGGTTGCCACTGGAGTCCTCTTCCACTCCTCCATGACAACATCACGAGCTGGTGGATGTTAGAGACCTTACGCTCCTCCACCTTCCATTTCAGGATACCCCACAGATGCTGAATAGGGTTTAGGTCTGGAGACATGCTTGGCCAGTCCATCGCCTTTACCCTCAGCTTCTTTAGCAAGGTAGTGGTCGTCTTGGAGGTGTGTTTGGGGTTGTTATTATGCTGAAATACTGCCCAGCGGCCCAGTCTCTGAGGGAAGGGGATCATGCTCTGCTTCAGTATGCCACAGTACATGTTGGCATTCATGGTTCCCTCAATGAACTGTAGCGCCACAGTGCCAACAGCACTCATGCAGCCCCAGACCATGACACTCTCACCACTATGCTTGACTGTAGGCAAGACACATTTGTCTTTGTACTCCTCACCTGGTTGCCGCCATACACGCTTGACACCATCTGAACCAAATAAGTTTATCTTGGTCTCATCAGACCACAGGACAGGGCTCCAGTAATCCATGTCCTTAGTCTGCTTGTCTTCAAACTGTTTGTGGGCTTTCTTGTGCATCATCTTTAGGAGAGGCTTCCTTCTGGGACAACAACCATGCAGACCAATTTAATGCAGCGTGCGGCGTATGGTCTGCGCACTGACAGGCTAACCCCCCACCCCTTCAACCTCTGCAGCAATGCTGGCAGCACTCATACATCTATTTCCCAAAGACCAACTGGATATGACGCTGAGCACGTGCACTCAACTTCTGTGGTTGACCATGGCGAGGCCTGTTCTGAATGGAACCTGTCCTGTTAAATCACTGTATGGTATTGGCCAGCATGCTGCAGCTCAGTTTCAGGAGGGATTTTGGTCCAGATCTTCTCTAAATCCTTAAGGTTTCTTGGCTGTCACTTGGCAACTCAAAGTTTCAGCTCCCTCCATAAATGTTCTTTTTACGATTAAGGTCTGGAGACTGGCTACGCCACTCCATGACCTTAATGGGCTTCTTCTTGAGCCACTCCTTTGTTGCCTTGGAGGTATGTTTTGGCTCATTGTCATGCTGGAACCACGACCCATCTTCAGTGTTCTGGCTGAGGGAAGAAGGTTCTCATCCAAGATTTTACAATATATGGCACTGTCCATTGGCCCCTCAATGCAGCAAAGTCAGCCTGTACCTTTAGCAGAGAAACAGCCCCAAAGCATAATGTTTCCACCTCTGTGCTTGACTGTAGGGATGGTGTTCTTAGGGTCATAGTCTGCATTGTTCTTCCTTCAAACTCGGCGAGTTCAGTTAATGCAAAAGAGCAAAAGTTTTGACTCATCTGACCACAACGTTTTCTCCTAATGCTTCTCTGAATCATTTAGATGTTCATTGGTAAACTTCAGACGGGCCTGTACATGTGCCTTCTTGAGGAGGGGTACCTTGCGGGCGCTGCAGGATTTCAATCTAGTGGCGTATTGTGATACCAATGGTTTCAATAGCGGCGTATTGTGTTACCAACTGCCTTGAGATCATCCACAAGTTCCTCCCGTGTAGTTCTGGGCTGATCCCTCACTTTTCTCATGATCATCTTTACCCCATGAGGCAAAAACCTGTATGGAACTCCAGACCGAAGTCGATTGATGGTTATTTTGTATTTCTTCAAATAGGCGAATACCAACAGTTGTCTCCTTCTCACCAAGCTTCTTGTTGATGGTCTTGTAGCCCATTCCAGCCTTGTGCAGGTCTACAACCCCTGGCAAAAAGTATGGGATCACCACTCTTGGAAATTGTTCATTCATTTTTTTATTTGTGTAGAAAAAAAAACTAATCACAGACTTGCCTCAAAACTATTTTCATTTAACATTCCAACCTTCTAGCTTTTAGAAACAATTTAAAAAATAAAAAAAGAAAGAAAACTTTAGTCAGTCGCAATTATTTTTTGCAGATCAAGCAGAGGGAAGAAATATGGAATCACTCAATTCTAAAGGGAATTTTATGGAATCATCATGTACTTTGCAGTTCTAAAACAAACATCTGCATCAGATTACATTCTGAAAAATTATGTCATCATCACCAAACATCCTTTCAATTGATGGGATAATAAAAATGTCCAAAATCTCAATATAAACTTGTGCATTTATTGAAGATTTAATGACGGTCATCTCCCCTGTACCTTTACCTGACATGCAGCCCCATATCATCAATAATTGTGGAAATTCTTCAGACAGTCGTCTTCATACATTTCATTGGAACGGCATCAAACAAAAGTTCCAGCATCATTATCCTGCCCAATGCAGATTGGTGATTCATTATTATTATTATTATTATACAGGATTTATATAGCGCCAACAGTTTACGCAGCGCTTTACAATATAAAAGGGAGACAATACAGTTATAATACAATAAGATACAAGAGGCTTAAGAAGGCCCTGCTCAGAAGAGCTTACAATCTAATAGATTCATCACTAAATATTACTTTCATCCAGTCATCCACAGTCCATTGTTGTTTTTCTTTAGCCCGCTGTAACCTTGTTTTTTTCTGTTTAGGTGTTTATGATGTTTTTGTTTGACTTTTCTGTATGTAAATCTCATTTCCTTTAGGCAATGTCTTATGCCGCGTACACACGGGTGGACTTTTCGACCGGACTGGTCCGACGGACTTTTCGATGGACTTTTCGATGGACTTTCCAACGGACTTTCGAATGAACGGACTTGCCTACACATGATCAACCAAAGTCCGACAGATTCGTACGTGATGATGTACGACCAGACTAAAATAAGGAAGTTAATAGCCAGTAGCCAATAGCTGTCCTAGCGTCGGTTTTTGTCCGTCGGACTAGCATACAGACGAGCGGATTTTTCGACCGGACTCGAGACCGTCGGAAAGATTTTAAACATGTTTTATTTCTAGGTCCCTTGGACTTTTGGAAAAAAAAAGTCCGCTGGAGCCCACACACGATCGAATTGTCCGCCGGAGTCCGGTCCGCCGGACCAAGTCTGACGGAAAGTCCGCTCGTGTGTGTACGCAGAATTACAGTTCAGTCACAGACATTGACTCCAGTTTCTGACCATTTGTTTCTCATTTGTTTTGTTGTGCATTTTCTGTTTTTAAGGCATATTGCTTTAAGGTCTCTAACTTGACACTTTGATGTCTTTCTTGGTCTACCAGTACACTTCCTTTTAACAACCTTTCCATTTGATTTGTACTAACAAAAAATGTGTTTCGCCCCACCTCCATGACGTCATCAAGGACATCAATGTCCTCGATGATGCCATGGAGGAGGGGCCAAACACGTTGATGCATTTCCGGTTTCTTAACCAACGTTGTCATTTCCGCCCTCCATGGAATGCACGCCGAGCAGCAGTGAACCCGGAAGAGCCTCACTTTCTGTTCTATGCTCGTTTTATCTGAAATCCTGTAAGTGTTGCTTATGATTGCGCAATTAAACCTTTTTATACAGTACTTCAGTATGAGCTTTTATCTGTTTTATCAAGCCTGTTGGACATCTTAGCTACCCCCAAGACCTATATATTTGGAGTTTTTACTGAGGAGTTCCAAAGGCCCATCTTCCTAACACCAGAAATAAGCATGTTTGACCCCCAGACTGCAAAGCTGAGGATTCATTTTTTTCTGGTAAGTGGGGATACAAAAGGGGAGTGTGGCACACGACACAGCATGTTTACATGAAGCACTGCAGCACCTTCTAAACCTTTTGGAGCACCAAGCACTTTATAAGAGACTTTTTGTCACAGGAATGATTTAAATATTATCACAAACTGTAAGCGCTGTATTATTTTGATTATAATCATAATAAAATGTTCATTTTTAATACTTTGTTGAGAATCCTTTACTGGCAATGACTGCCTGAAGTCTGGAACCCATGGACATTACCAAAGACTGGGTTTCCAGGCTCTAACTGTAGCTGTCTTTAGTTGTTCTTTGTTTGTGAGTCTTTCTGCCTTTAGGTTTGCCTTCAGCACGTGAAATGCATGCTCAATTAGGTTGTGATCAGATGACTGACTAGGCCATTGCAAAATATTCCACTTCTTTTCCTTCAAAAGCTCTTGGGTTTCTTTTGCAGTGTGTTTTGGATCATTGTCCATCTGTACTGTGAATCAACTTAGCTGCATTTGGCTGAATCTGGTCTGACAGTATATCTCTAAACATTGCAGAATTCATCCGGCTGCTTCTGTCTTCTGTCACATCATCAATAAACACCAATGACCCAGTGCTACTGGAAGCCATGCATGCCCATGACATCACACTTCTTCCACCATGTTTTACAGATAACGTTTTGTGCTTTGGATCATGAGCTTTTCCAAGCCTTCTCCACACTTTTTTCTTCCTGTCATTCTGATACAGATTAATTTTAGTTTCATCCATCCAAAGAATGCTTTTCCAGAACCGGTCTGACTTTTTAGATGTTTTTTGACAAAGTCTAACCTGGCTTTTCTATTCTGAAGGCTTATGAATGGTTTGCACCTTGTGGTGAACCCTCTGTATTTGCTCTCGTGAAGTCTTCTCTTGATTGTAGACTTTGACAATAATACACCCACCTCCTGGAGAGTCTCCTTCACTTGTCTGGATGTTGTGAATGGGTTTTTCTTTACCATAGAGAGGATCCTGCGACCATCCACCACTGTTGTCTTCCATGCACTTCCAGACCTTTTTATGTTGCTGAGCCCACCAGTGCGCTCTTCTTTCCTCAGAATGTACCAAACTGTTGATTTGGCCAACTCTAATGTTGCTGCTATCTCTCTGATGGAATTGTTTCATTTTTGAAGCCTTATGCCCCGTACACACGATCGGACTTTGTTCGGACATTCAGACAACAAAATCCTAGGATTTTTTCAGACGGATGTTGGCTCAAACTTGTCTTGCATACACACGGTCACACAAAGTTGTCGGAAAATCCGATCATTCTGAACGCGGTGACGTAAAACACGTATGTCGGGACTATAAACGGGGCAGTGGCCAATAGCTTTCATCTCTTTATTTATTCTGAGCATGCGTGGCACTTTGTCCGTCGGATTTGTGTACACACGATTGGAATTTCCGACAACGGATTTTGTTGTCGGAAAATTTTATATCCTGCTCTCAAACTTTGTGTGTCGGAAAATCCGATGGAAAATGTGTGATGGAGCCTACACAGGGTCGGAATTTCCGACAACAAGGTCCTATCACACATTTTCCGTCGGAAAATCCGACCGTGTGTACGGGGCATTACAATGGTCTGTTTCCCTTGCATGGACAGCTCCTTTGAACGCATGATGTTTGTTCACAGCAATAGATTCCAGATGCAAATACCACACTTAGAATCAACTCCAGACCTTTTACCTGCTTAATTGACGAAGAAATAGTGAAGGAGTAGCCCACACCTGGCCATGAAACAGCTTTTGATTCAATTGTCCAATTACTGTTGGTCCCTTGAAAAAGGGGGGATGGCTATTCTTAAGAGCTGTAGTTCCTAAACCCTTCCTCCGATTTAGATGTACACACCCTCAAATTAAACTTGAGAGTGTGCACTTTTTCAGACCATATCCATCATATAACTGTAGCTTGAATATGTTTTGGTAAATACCTGGAAGAAAAACTAAAATTGTGCCTGTGTCCAAATATATATGGACCTAACTGTATGTGCAAACTACAATTCATTCCTTGTAAAACAACACACGTTTCTGTAGTCAGTCAGTTTAATCAGCACAGTTATAATATATTTAGAAATGCCCTTTAAACTGTCCTTTAATCTTCCTGTTTGCATTCTCCTCTACCAAAATGTCCTCATATTTTGCTGGTTAGTTACACTTCAGGCACGTTAATAATTACAGACTGCAAATCTGAGATTAGTGAATTCATTCTAAGGTGTCACATAGCAAGATGTGACAGATTGAACAAGACTGAACCCAGTACTGTACTGGTGTTACTCTCTGTAAAGTCACCCTGTACTGCAGATTTTAACTAAAAAGTAAGATTGTAGCTAAAGGCATTGTACACGTTTTCTTTGTTTTAAATAGGTATTAGTTTAGTTATATTCCCTGTGATGTTTGTTTGCCTTACCTTGTAATAATGGACATGTTATGTCTGCAGTTTGTATTGTCATACCCGGAAGATTTCCTTATGTCCATGCATTGCTTCACCTAGCTTGTCCCTAATCATCAAAAATAACTTCTTGTTTCGGGTCAAACAGCGTCCAATCCATGCGTTGCCATTCACTCTGTGTCACATCACAAGTGTAGAAGTGCTAAAGTAAGATAAAAGAAAAAAAAATGTCTGTAAATGATCTTCCTGTTTGTGTCTGTTTTAGATCTAATTACGGTTAAGCTCTCACTAGCACTAGACTAAAGAGAAGCTCCAGGCTCCTTCAGAAAAAATGACAAATCAGCCGCTACAAATACTGTACCTGCTGACTTTTAATATAAGGACACTTACCTGTCCAGGGATGTCCTTACCCGAGCCAATTCGTCAATCATCTCTAGTAAGGGAAACAGGAAGTGGAGCCTTGGGGCTTCACAGCCTGTTTTCCACTGCGCATGCGTGAGTCTTGTGAATGGTGCCGTAGTCTTCTGGGACCTGTGATCTATCCCACAAAACTGCAGGGGAAAGAGGGGGTAATAACCTGTCAAAACCAGGTAGCCATTCCCCCCTCCCCCCAAAAAGTGTCAAATGTGGCAGTGGAGAGGGGGATGGTGCAAACAAGTGGCGCTTCCCCTTTTGGGTGGAGCTCCACTTAAGAGACCCAGGGACTGTGGGATATATATTGTTTCTTCGCAGGAAGTATCAGTTCTCATACTACAGACAGAGGTCATGCATTAACTTGTGCAGTGCCATGCATGTTTGCACACTGTCCGGGCTGGCTCAGCCCTCTCCTTCTCTGAGCTGGCCGCTCAGCTGTCGGCTAATTGCCAGCTCTCTTCTCTCTCCACAGTTTACCAGCTGTTGTGGATCTGCTCGTCAGTCCTGCCTACTTAAAGATCTCCAGCTCACTTCATTCCTGCCTTCACCTTGGTCACATCACAAGAAACCATCTCCTGCGTTCCTGTTTTAAGACTGGCTTTGCTGACATCCCTTCTGGCTCCTTATCCTGCTTGCTGTTCCTCTACTTGGATCCCTGACTTCTGGCCTGTCTGATTACCCGATCTGGTTACTGAACTCTGGCTTGGCTGATTACCCGATCTGGTTACTGAACTCTGGCTTGGCTGATTACCTGATCTGGTTACTGAACTCTGGCTTGTCTGATTACCCGATCTGGTTACTGAACTTTGGCTTGGCTGATTACCCGATCTGGTTACTGAGCTCTGGCTTGGCTGATTACCCGATCTGGTTACTGGACTGTGATTTTACTGTACTTCTGTCTCGGTCTGGTTCATGGTTTCTGACACACAAAAACAAAAAACTTCTGGCACTGGAATGTGAAAATTTACTCTACCATAGCTGTGCGTATGGCCAGAAAATGAGACCATGAAACTATATGATCAATGTTTATCTTATGCAGGTGAAAAACACAAGGTGCAGGTAGGAATGCTTACAATGCCTTTAAGTCTAAGCTCAATGAAAGCAATGTACTGTAACTCACTAGTAGAATACATATATGGGATCTATTCTCCAGACAAAGGTTTTGTAAATCTGCTCATATATTCCTGTCATCCAAGCTCCCCTGCCAGCATTAGGGCACCAGGGCATTTTTTTCCCTCCCACTGGTACCAGAAGATATTTTACTCCCATTGAACACCAAGACCAGGACATTTTTTCCTCCCACTGACCATCAGCACCGGAGCATATTTCCTCCCACGGAACCCTTGCCATTTTTCCTTGACCTTTAGTAAAACTGCCTTTCAAACCGCTATTAAACCCAAAACCAAAAAATGGAATATGTTACAGCTTACAAATCATTAGATGTGGTGCCTGCATTAGTTTTCCTTTTTTTTTAGGCTTTTCCTCTCTGTTGTCACCTGGTGATCTGGCCAGTAACACATTTCCTGTATTAGAGTGCCTCCACGCTGGATGAAGAGCACATTTGGACAGCAGCATTGTCCATCGGGGGGGAGGGGAGCGTTAGATGTGCCAACAGATTTAGATTACTAACAAATTGAAGCCAAACTCCAGCTAACACTTTATAATCAGTTACAGCAAACAGTTTTTTCCCCCTTTGGGATAAAGGTTTTACATATATAAATTAAAACTGATCATTATAAACACCCCTGTCAGTGGCAAATGGTTTGGCTCATCCCTGTAACTGCTACATCTGCAAGACGGGTTGTTCTTTTGAAAAACAACAGACTTACTGGCTGGATCACTGGCTGGTGAAAATAAAGGAAGGAAAGCCTAAAAAACTAATGCAGCCATCGTATCTAAGAATTGGTAAGCTGCAATATTATAAATGTTTGCTTTTCGGTTTAAAACCATTTTAAATAGAATGCACCTATAGTGTAACAGCCTCCCTTTATGATGCCCCCATATCCCCCACAGTGCCTTGGACAGAATGTATTTGATGATATGGAAAGTCTTGCAGGACAGAATTTAAGAGACTATTAAAGCAGACCAGAGTCTGGGAAGCGTTCTCTGGACACCCTTCTGTTCCAACTTTTGTCAGAGACCTCATTAACATGTCCATCTGCCATATTCTGCCTATGACTTGCTTAAAGACAATTTTCTCCGTGGAAAGTATAGTAATGCATCATTATTTAACCACTTGCCGACCAGCCGCCGCAGTCGTTATGTAACGTCGCTTCGCCCTGTGGCCACCAGGGGCACGCGCGCCCACTGCTCGCCCACGGAGCCGATGCGAGGGGCACACGGAGAACCGTGATCTGTGTGTGTAAACACACAGTTTCCGGTTCTCTGAGGGGAGAAGTGACAGATCGTCCGTTCATACAGAGTATGAACAGCGATCTATCTCTTTCCCTACACAGTCCATTCCCCCCCTCAGTTAGAACACACACTAGGGAACACAATTAACCCCTTGATCTAGTGTTAACCCCTTCCCTGCCAGTGACATTTTTACAGTAATCAATGCATTTTTATAGCACTGATCGCTGTATAAATGCTAATGGTCCCAAAAATGTGTCAAAATTGTCCGATGTGTCCGCCATAATGTCACAGTCCCGATAAAAATCGCAAATCGCCGCCATTAATAGTAAAAAAAATAATAAAAATGCCATAAAACTATCCCCTATTTTGAAGACACTATAGCTTTTGCGCAAACCAATCAATATACGCTTATTGTGGGTTTTTTTACCAAAAATATGTAGAAGAATACATATCGGCCTAAAGTGAGGAAAAAAAATTTTGTTTATATATTTTTGGGGGATATTTATTATACCAAAAAGTAAAAAATAATGCGTTTTTTTCAGAATTGTCGCTCTTTTTTTGTTTATAGCACAAAAAATAAAAACCGCAGAGGTGATCAAATACCACCAAAAATAAGCTCTATTTATGGGAAAAGAAGGACGTCAATTTTGTTTGGGTGCGTCCGCGCAATTGTCAGTTAAAGCGATGCAGTGCCGAATCGCAAAAAGTGCTCTGGTCAGGAGGGGGGTAAAATCTTCCGGGGCTGAAGCGGTTAAACAACAAAGTGTCAATATTCAGATTCTGTTCAGGATGAGTATCAAGACTCAAAAGTGAAATAACGGCAAGCAGTGGGAATGATGTCACACTTTACAGACCAAAGCATTTTTGTTCTGTCAATCCAACGCTAATCAATAGGAGTGCTGTCAGGGCTCATATATGTTAGCATTAAAGCGGATGTTCACCCCCCGCCCACTTTCCTTCACTCCTCTCCTACCCTCAGCTCTCTCATATGTAGCATCCTCCTAGTTAGGTTGCTAGTAGGATTTTGGCTTTTTTTGGCTGTTCTAGGTTTTGGTGCTTGCAGGCCCAACTACTACCCCCTGCTTTCTAGTGAGTTCTGGTATGTAGTGCATTGAAAGAGGCAGACCCTGGACTTACATATTCAAAGAGCCTCCCTGAGAAAAAGAATGACCAGTAGTGGGATGAGGTGTGTTTAAATAGGCTGGGGCCTGGAACAGCATTGTCCTTACCCTGGAGGAGAAGACACAGCCTGGAGGGCTGTCAACCTCTGGGTTGCTTGGCTGAAGGCTGCAGGAGGCCAATGAAGTCCAAGATCAGGGAATGTTGAGGGGCCTGTCTGCCCAAAGGGGTTCATGAAGGTCCCAGGTCAGGAAGAGCTGGGGGGGGATATCTCTAAAGCTGCTGGGAACAGTGTGGAAGGAGTCCATGGAGGTTCTGGCCTGCAGGTTTACTGTAGAGGGTCTGTCTGGTACTGGAGGAAGACATCCAAGTACCCAGTGAGAAAGTGAGTAGAGGGAAAGATCTTAGTGAATGTTGCTGTTTTACCCTTGGAAAGACTGACCCAGAGTAGCGGGCTTGGGGCTACTTCTATAACTGGATCCCCCTGAGCTGTATGTCCACCTACATCTAGTCATGAGGGGGTTCACCCTGAATAGTTTAGTTATAACCAGTGAACGTCCTCTACTGTACTTCGCATTTAAAGTAGAACTACAGAGCAATGAAGAGTTTATCTTCACTTCTTGTCCCATAGCCAAAACACAAAGTGAGAGGAAATCCCTGCTAATAAAGGGAATTCCTTGGGGAACCCCAGGCCACCAGAAATAGTTACCCCCGTTGGAAGATTTCCCTTCTATTACTTTTATGGGGACAACCCAAAGTTTGAGGTTTCCTTTTACTTTCAATGATAATGGTAAACAGGACAGATAGAGAGGGTGAATCTCCCTGAAGGGGGCACAGACAGCAAATAAAACAAGTGTTCTAATCCATCTTCACTTCATCCAAATTAAAAAAAATAAGTTTTGCCGTTAGTTACAGTTTAATTTAGAGTATCCTAAGGCTCACCTTAGACTCTAGGGCCCCTTACACACTATTAGATTTTCTGCAGATTTTTGTCTTCAGATTTACCAAAACCATGTAGTGCAAGGGCCAGCCTGATTGCATACAAATTGAAACTCTTAAGGTTTGACCTCATGTTATATGGTTTGACCTCATATTATATGGTTTTGGTAAATCTGAAGACAAAAATCTGCAGAAAATCTAATAGTGTGTATGGGGTCTAAGTTTACCCAGTATTAAACCTCAAAAAAGACACTCACTGCTTGGCTATTGAGTTGTTAGATTGTGGAGCTCAGTGGCGGTGCGACCATTAGGGGCTGCCCCTTCTGTCACTCCACCCCCTCTGTGTAGAATGGATAGATTCATGCATAACTTGAATCTATCCATGGCTGCCGTAGCCACCCCCTATTCGTTTTTCGGACGCCGGACGCCTGAATTACAGCGGCGGGGGTGTTTTTTGAAGCACCTGATTAGAGCTATAGGCTCTAATAGGCTTCAAAAAAGGTGGACTTGGAGCACAAAGCATTGCGCTCGCAGTCCACCCAGGTGTGTTAGAAATGCGAATGAACATTCGCTTTTCTAACACTGAACTGCCTCTCAGCCAATCAGGAGGCGTGGGTAATTCCCATCACCTGATTGGCTGAAGGCACAGGCACTCCATTGGACGCCTAGCAGAAGGAAGAAGTGACAAATGGAGGACACAGGAGCTGCCGCCTGACCCGCTGCTCATCCCACCATCCCACAGCTCGCCGCCTGACCCGCTGCCTGATCCCCCACTAAGATGGAGTAAGTGCAAATGGGCGGGGGGTGCACAGTGGCTGCATTTGACAGGCACAGTGGCTGCATTTGATGGGCATAAGTGGCTGCATTTGACAGGGCGCAAGTGGCTGCATATGATGGGCACAAGTGGCTGCATTTGACGGGCACAAGTGGCTGCATTTAATGAGTACAGTGGCGGCATATGAAGGGCACAGTGGCTGCATTTGACGGGCACAGTGGCTGCATTTGACGGGCACAGTGGCTGCATTTGATGGGCACAGTGGCTGCATTTGACGGGCACAGTGGCTGCATTTGATGGGCACAGTGGCTGCATTTGACGGGCACAGTGGCTGCATTTGATGGGCACAGTGGCTGCATTTGACAGGCACAGTGGCTGCATTTGATGAGCACAGTGGCTGCATTTGATGGGCACAGTGGTGGCATTTGATGGGTTTTTTCAGTATTTTTCAAAATGTGTGTTTGCACCCCCCCAAAAAAATTTGAGCACCAGCCGCACACAAATGGAGCTGCTGTGTGCCTGACTGCTGTGCACCCAATAGGACAGGGATCCTCAAACTATGTCCCTCCAGCTGTTGCGGAACTACACATCCCATGAGGCATTATAAAACTCTGACATTCACAGACATGACTAGGCTTGATGCGTATTGTAGTTCCTGAACAACTGGAGGGCCAAAGTTTGAAGACCCCTGCAATAGGGATAGAACTTGGTACAAAACTGCAAGACTGGTTTGGGGTTTGTGCTACACACACAGTTGGATTTTGTACTTTTTTTGGGGGGGATGGGGGGCATCTTTAAATTTCCTGGATTGTCACCTAGACAAGAATGATGTATTCAGCTCCCCACAGCCTCCTGGTATATTTATGTCACTCTTCTCAGGAGGTCTTGGAGTACTCCACAAAGCATGTACTGCAGTGCATCAACAAGGGCCAACTGTCTCTGGTTTCTGCAGCCAGCCCCTGATGACAGCCTGAGCCCACATGTCATCAGGGGTGGGGGGCTTGGGGATGGCTGTAAGTAACCAGAATAGACAGCCTGCTAGGATTGCCACCTCATCCCTTTAAAAACGAACACCTAATAACTACACAGGTTCTGAGACTGATTTAATGCAGATAAGGGACTAATTGCGTTTAATTACCACCTTAACCACTTAAGCCCATTTGGCTGGCCAAAGACCAGAGCACTTTTTGCGATTCGGCACTGCGTCACTTTAACTGACAATTGCGCAGTCGTGCGATGTGGCTCCCAAACAAAATTGACGTCAATTTTTTTCCCACAAATAGAGCTTTCTTTTGGTGATATTTGATCACCTTTGCGGTTTTTATTTTTTGCGCAATAAACAAAAAAAGAGAGACAAATTTGAAAAAAAAGCTATATATTTTACTTTTTGCTAAAATAAATATCCCCAAAAAATATATATACATTTTTTTTTTCCTCAGTTTACCTATACCTATTCTTCTACATATTTTTGGTTAAAAAAATCGCAATTAGCATTTATTGATTAGTTTGCGCAAAAGTTATAGCATCTACAAAATAGCGGATAGTTTTATGGCATTTTTATTCATAATTTTTTTTTTTTACAAGTAATAGCGGCGATCAGCGTTTTTTTTTTCGTGACTGCGACATTATGATGGGCACATCGGACACTTTTGGCGCAATTTTGGGACCATTCACATTTATACAGCGATCAGTGCAATTAAAAATGCATTGATTACTATGTAAATGTGACTGGCAGTGAAGGGGTTAACCACTAGGTGGCGCTGTAGGGGTTAACTGTGTCCTAGGGAGTGATTCTAACTGTGGGGGGGGAGGGGCTATGTGTAAAACGACACTGATCACCGCTCCCGATTACAGGGAGCAGTGATCAGTGTCCTGTCTTTAGGCAGAACGGGGAAATGCTTGTTTACATTAGCATTTCCCCGTTCTTCCTCTCCGTGAGACGATCGCGGGTATCTCCGCGGACATCGAGTCCACGGGATCCTCGATCACACTCACGGAGCTCCCAGCGGCCGCATGCACAAGCCGTCTCCTAAAGGGCAACATACAGGTATGTTAATCTGCCTTACGTGCCCTTCTGCCGCAGTATATCTGCGTGAGCCAGTCGGGAAGCGGTTAATTAGCCACGGAGCCTGTATAATTATTATAGTGTTCAGATTTAAAGGGATGCAGTGGTAACCCTACAGCCGGCTCATGATGACATCAGAGAAGAAGATGTCACACTACACGTTTTCCTGTGTGTAGCTCAAAATGCAGCTAGACCATTCTGTTCGACATGCAGCTCCTATTCTGCAAGAAGCCAGATTGAATGTAGTCTTGAAGCTTTATTAACAAAACAGGGTCGAGTGAAACTATTGAGAAAAATAAACACAGATACATATAATCAGTATATGAAGTATACAGAAATACAATGGATAAGCTAGGCTGTAGATGCCAATAAGTCATTCTCACCAGAGATGCTGCATTTAGGGGATGCAAGCGGATGCAAGTTTCAGTCCAAAATGTGCTCTGATAACTGGTTCCTTCTTTCAGTCTCTAAGATGGAGTCTGAGTTCCCAGGATGCACCTGTTTCTCTTCCTTAGACTTAAAGGACAACCAAAGGTTCAGTTTTTTTTATAAAGAAACATTACCTCCTCTGTGCAGATGGTTATGCACAAAGTGGCCCTGCTCCTCCTCTTCTGGGGCCCCTCAGCAGAGCTCCTGGCTCCTCCTCTTCTCGAGTGCCCCGTCAGAGAAGCGCTTTCCCTCTGGGCACAAGTGCGGGCGCACTCCCATGTCCTGCTGCTGCGTCCATGGACACAGACAGCTGGACTAGGCTCCGCCCCCCCGGTTCTTGTGTCATTGGATTTGATTGACAGCAGCGGGAGCTGCGCTGCTATCAATATATCAAATCAGGACCCGAGACACCAGCTGGAGCGGTTGTGCTCATCCCCGGCGCAGAAACGATCTGGCTCAGGTAAGTAAAAGGGGGGCTCTGGGGGGCTGGTGGACTACAAGAGGTTTTTCACCTCAATGCATAAAATACATTGAGGTGAAAAACCACGAGGGTTTACAACCCCTTGAAGAATGATGGGAACTTTTGTTAAAGGTGAACAGTTTCTAGTTTCTGCAAAACTGTAAATTTACCATAGGCTCCATCTTGTGGTCAAATCTGATATTGCAGGCACAACAACATCATTAACCACTTCCCTACCCAGCTATTGTCAAATGACGTCCACAGATGGGATCTCCTATCCTGGGTGGACGTCACATGACGGCCTGGGCTTCCCGGCCGCCTAGGGGGCACGCCGCGTTGCTCGGGACCTGGTGCGTGTGCCCGGCGGCCGCGATGTCTGCCGGGCCCCCCGCGATTGCCCGTTAACCGGGCCTGTCAGTTGGGAGGAGAGTGATCTGTGTTCCCAGTACAGCGGAACACTGATCTGTCTCCTCCCCTTGTACGTCCCCGCCCCCTACAGTTAGAATCATTCCCTAGGAAACATATTTAACCCCTTGTGTCCCCCTAGTGGTTAACCCCTTCACTGCCTGTCACATTTACACAGTAATCAATGTAATTTTATAACATTGATCGCTGTATAAATGTGAATGGTCCCAAAAATGTGTCAAAAGTGTCTGATGTGTCCGCCATAATGTCGCAGTCACGTAAAAAAAAATCGCGATCGCCGCTATTATTAGTAAAAAAAAAAAAATTTTTTTTTTTTTTTTTTTTAAATGCCATAAATCTATCCCGTATTTTGTAGACGCTATAACTTTTGCGCAAACCAATCAATATACGCTTGCTGCGATTTTTTTTTTACCAAAAATATGTAGAAGAATACGTATCGGCCGAAACTGAGGAAAAAATTTGTTTTTTTTTTTTAAATTGGGATATTTATTATAGCAAAATGTAAAAAATATTGTGTTTTTTTCAAAATTGACGCTCTTCTTTTGTTTATAGCGCAAAAAATAAAAACCGCAGAGGTGATCAAATACCACGAAAAGAAAGCTCTATTTGTGGGGAAAAGAGGACGTCCATTTTTTTTGGGTACAACTTCGCACGACCGCGCAATTGTCGTTTAAAGTGTGACAGCGCTGAAAACTAAAAATTGGCCTGGGAAGGAAGGGGGTGAAAATGCCCTGTATTGAACCGGTTAATAATGTGCTGGAGGCAGAACAAAGTGCAGAACTGAGTGAGCAGCAGCGATCCCCTACAAAACACCTCTGGATTCACTGGACATGTGAGTATGTTGTTGTGGATAACCCACAGGGGGAAAAAACAAGGGTGGGGAGTGTTATCGAAACATGAGAAAAGGGGTAATTAGTCAATACAGACATCTATTCCGGTGACAACTGTCCAAGAGTGGATAACTATTAACTTTTAAGAGATTTCCTCTCTGTTGGGTGAGACAGAAGGTAAATGGAAATCTCCCCAATGGGACCCAGATGATGAAAAAATAAATAATACTCATGGGTGGGGTTAATCACTTACTACTATATGCAAAACTAAAAACATACAATGAGGTCATTTTAACATTATATTGCACCTTGTTTATTTATTTTTTTTCTTCTTACAAGCCAACCATAAATATATGGGAAATATACAATAAATACCTCTCTGATGTATTTCAAACACCCGTGTACCCTAGCCTTGACTCATAGAACATCCAAACCTCCACACCTGCACTAAACCCAGCAAACTGAGAAAATAGCAGCCACTCAATCAGGTATAGCAAGGGAACAAGGCGTGCAATGGGAGTGGTGAGCCTGGGGCTACACGGCAATTAAATGTCTTTGTTACTGAAAGATTTAACTGCTTGTTGACAGTTATCTCTTCATCATCACATTCATTTTGATGTGGCGAAAATGAGATGACTGCCAAATAAGTGTTAAAATCGCCTCTGTAACCCCAGGCTAATTCATTAAGTAAACGATTCTAATATGTATTATACATACAGTCACAAATGGTTATCTTTGATGGCTAGTAGATTTGCTTGCTGGAGAATTTTCTAATTTTGGTCAGCATGTGAAGCACTCCAAAAATAAAACCTGTCCCATTGCGCTCGCCAGATTAAAAAAAAATATATATATATATATTTTTTTTTTTTATTTCCTTTTTTTTGGGTTTTGACCCCTGCCTCCATTCTTGCCTAGGCAAGCCTGATGTGAGTTTGCCCCTGTAGCCTCCTGGGATATCCACACCATATATTTAGAGAGGCTGCGCCTATTCCCTTAGATATGCATAATAATTAATATGTGTATTGTATCAAATCATTCCATATATAAAAACCTTCACAAATATGTGTACTAATAAAAAAGAATATGCAATCCAAACTACTCTTCTTGTCCCAGTGGATATATGTTATACTATATATGTGATGGTCCGTTCAAATATCCAAAACATAAGCCATACAAGCAAAAAAATATATAATAAAAAACAAACAATATAGATAAAGTGCAATTATTTCAGATGTCCTTTCAATAGACCATATATGTGATGAAATTTATAGTGAACCAATGTTATCCACAGTACTGTGCCAGTGCTTTAGTGACTCCCACCACCATTTAAATAATGCGCTCACCTCCACAATTGACCTGTCATCACAGGTCAAGATGCACTTTCCCTTACTTTGGGGCACTAGAAATAGGCTCCTCTGCACTCCTTCTCCTTCTCCTATGCACACTCTGATGTTCTGGATTGTTTCCACCAACAAAGTGTATCGCTCTTTAAATTCGTAATTCCTCCACTTATAAAAGCAAAACTCAATTCCACAGAGAAACCTTCCTTTCCAGAATGTCTTGGCGCTGAGACCTGGGCTGTTCTGTAACACCACATACAGCTGGAAGGAATCCTCCAAGTCTCCTCTGCTGCCACTTCCAGCAATGTCTCTACACTGAGAACCGAGCGATCAAACACCGCCGATTACTCGATTTTCAGAGCTCCATGAGCTGAGAGCTGCAGACTGTCAGTCACAGCTCTCTGCTCTTCTCCATCCTCACTCAATGGAGCACTGAGCTGTAGAGGGGGCGGAGCAGCCGTCTCAGGCTCTCAGCAGCTCGCTGAGAGGCTGAGCCGGGCGTCGGTCCAGGCACCTGGCGGATCCAGACTCCGTGGTCGGGATGACGCGGCGCCTGGACTGATATCGGGGACTTCAGGCTGCTCTCTACTGAAAACGGGTCACAGGGGTGCAAAACGAATTCCACTCCCTGTGATCCATAGGAGAAGTACAGCCAAACGAGCTTTGACTATACTTCTCCTTTAAAAAATTGTTAGTCCGAAATTTGGCTTTGAAAGAGTTTCCATTATTTTCACTGTCCACGGCCATCAGTCTTATAGAGGAGCATTAGGCTAAGCCTGATATACCTGACCGCAACTAGTAACTGCTGGGAACTCTTTGCAGTCTTCAAAACAAGGACATGGCACCGTGCCATTGGTAAATGTCATCAGCGGGCAGCCAGCCTTTACAAGGAAGGAAACAGTGTGTGCTCTGCTAAACAGATTGCTACAGGGCTTTTTGGAGGCTTCTTTCATTGTCTGCCATCACCAAACACCCCCATCACAACCGAGGGGTCTTCACCCAACACTGACCATCTATGTTATATCCCTATTCCTTATCAAAGTATCATTTCCTTTCCTATACAACCTTTTTTCCTTGCTATTATTTTATTTATTTATTTTCTCTACAACTTGTCTCCACCTCATTCCTTCACTGATCTGTGCAAAGCTAAATACCTGGAGTCTCTATGGAATTTGTCATTCTCATGGGCTGCATATTAATTCCAGGTCGGCACTCTCACTGGCAGTAATAGGTTAGGCTCAGCTTCCCTGCCCCTGATCTAGTATGCTGTCTGTGTGTATCAGAGAAAAGCCGCTGCCATCAGTGGCTTCCCGGAGAGTTCTTTAACTGCTTGACAAGTTTTCAAGTTGATGGGTAGACCTTTCAGTAACATTAGAAGTTTGCATGAATAAATTGCATATCACAATATGGAGCAACCGTGTATTTTCTCTTTAATTACTTCAATACCGGCACTTACACCCCCTTCCTGCCCAGGCCAATTTTCAGTTTTCAGCGCTGTCGCTGTTTAAATGACAATTGCTACACTGCACCCAAACAGAATTTTTATAATTTTGTTCCCACAAATAGAGCTTTCTTTGGGTGGTATTTGATCACCTCTGCGTTTTTTTTTTGCTAAACAAATAAGAAAAGACCTAACATTTTGAAAAAAAAAAGTTTTTCTTTTGTTTCTGTTTGTAAATAAGTAAGTTTTCTCCTTCACTGATGGGCACTGATAAGGCGGCACTGACAGGCACTGTTAAAGTGGAACCGATGAAGTGGCACCAATGAGGTGGCACTGATGAGCACTGATGGGCAATGACGATGGGCACTGATAGGCGGCAGGACACTGATGGGCATTGGTAGATGGCACTGATGGGTGGCACTGATATGCAGCACTGATGGGCATTGATAGGCGGCACTGATGGGCAGTCATGGGTGGCACTGGTGGACACTGATGGGCACTGATAGGCGACATTGAGGGGCACTGAAAGGCTGCACTGATGGGTACTTATGGGTGGCACTGATAGGCGGAACTACTGGGCACGGATGGGCACTGATAGGCGGCACTGCTGGGCACTGATATGTGGCACTGATGGGCACTGATATGCAGTATGATAGATGGCATTGACAGGCATCGCTGATGGCACTGGCAGGCATTGGGGATGGGCACTGATTGGCAGCTGCCTGGGCACTGATTGGCATTTCCCTGGTGGTCTAGGGTGGCATCCTGGTGGTCCTGGCGGCATCCTGGTGGTCCTGGGTAGGCATCCGAGGGGGGGCTGCGCTGATAAATCATCAGCATAGACCCCCCCTGTCAGGAGAGCAGCCGATCGGCTCTCCTCTATTCATGTCTGTCAGACGTGAGTGAGGAAAAGCCGATCACCGGCTCTTCCTGTTTTCATCATGATCAGCCATGGTTGGACACGGCTGATCACGTGGTAAAGAGTCTCCGTCAGAGGCTCTTTACCGAGATCGATGTAGCAGACTGACACACCGCACCACCAATCGCCACGCTGCGAGCCCCCACGGGTGCACGAGAACGGTCGTTCTGGAGGGTCATCATATGACGTCCACCCAGAACGAGAGCCGTTCCGCCCAGCTGTCATTTGACGGCCGGCGGGCAGGAAGTGGTTAAAGAAAAGCTCCACCTTTCCCATTGGTGTAACTCACATACTGTATGTGTCAGCACAGTGGGTGGGCCTTAATGCTGGCTGTGGGTATATACACTCACTGGCCACTTTATTAGGTACACCTTGCTAGTACCGGGTTGGACTCTCTTTTGCCTTTAGAGTTGCCTTAATTCCTCATGTTATAGATTCAACAAGGTGTTGGAAACATTTCTCAGAGATTTTGGTCCATATCGACATGATAGCATTACGCAGTGGCAGATTTGTCGCCTGCACATCCATGATGCGGATCTCCCGTTCCACCACATCCCAAAGGTGCTTTATTGGATTGAGGCTGGCTTCACACTATTGCAAATGGGATGCATGTTTCTCCGCATCCAATTCGCATGTCAGGAGATTGTGACCGGTTCTCAATGGAATTGCACGGGAGTCCTGTGGATCTTCTGGTCCTTTTCAGGTCCAAAGTCAGCAAAAAAATCAGACTGAAATCG
Organism: Aquarana catesbeiana; assembly: GCF_042186555.1. Lineage (NCBI taxonomy): Eukaryota > Metazoa > Chordata > Amphibia > Anura > Ranidae > Aquarana > Aquarana catesbeiana. The sequence continues at coordinate 82,620,347 of NC_133324.1, read as the reverse complement.
GACCTAAAACCGTGAACAAGGACGCACCAGACCCCTGCTGTGAGCCACTTTATACTGCAGTGTGAACCCAGCCTTAGATCTGGTGACTGTGGAGGCCATTGGAGTACAGAGACCTCATTGTCATGTTCAAGAAACCAGTGGTGAGATGATTTGATCTTTGTGACATGGTGCATTATCCTGCTGGAAGGAGCCATCAGAAGATGGGTACACTGTAGTCATAAAGGGATGGACATGGTCAGCAACAATACTCAGGTAGGTCGTGGCGTTTAAATGATGCTCAATTGGTACTAAGGAGCCCAAAGTGTGTCAAGAAAATATCCCCCCCCCACCATTCCACCACCACCAGCCTGAACCGTTGATACAAGGCAGGATGGATCCATACTTTCATGTTGTTTACACCAAATTCTGACCCGACCATCTGAATTTCACAGCTGAAATTGAGACTCATCAGACCAGACAATGTTTTTCCAATATTGTATTGTCCAATTTTGGTGATCCTGTATGAATTGTAGCCTCAGTTTCCTGTTCTTAGCTGACAGGAGTGGCACTCGGTGTGGTTTTCTACTGCTGTAGCCCATCTGCATCAAGGTTCAATGTATTGTGCATTTAGAGATGGTATTCTGCATACCTTGGGTTGTAACAAGTGGTTATTTCAGTTACTGTCGCCTTTCTATCATCTCGAACCAGTCAGCCCACTCTCCTCTGACCTCTGACATCAACAAGGCATTTTCATCCATACAACGTCACCTCACTGGATATTTTCTCTTTTTCAGACCGTTCTCTGTAAACCTGAGAGATGGTTGTGTGTAAAAAAATCCCAGTAGATCTGTATTTGAAATACTCAGACCAGTCGCCTGGCACCAACTACCATGCCACGTTCTAAGTCATTTAAATTCCCTTTCTTCCCCACTCTGATGCTCAGTTTGAACTTCAGCAAGTCATTTTCAGCACGTCTAGATGCCTAAATGCATTGACTTTCTGCCATGTGATTGGCTGATTAGCAGTTTGTGTCATGTGTTGGTTGGCTCCACCGTTCTGTGCTGGGAGTGCACTCATTGTATGCTCCCGGTGCAGCAGCCTATTGCTCTGGGTCACCAATTAAAACAGGGGAGCCAGAAGAAGGGTCACTCAGTCATTTGATCAGAAAGCCTGCCTCTGTCCCTGTGTTTTAGAACCCCTTAAAGAGCCACCTGGAGCCAGCACTAAGGGGTTTATAAGCAGACCTTGATCTCTAGTCACTAACTCTGCGTAGGCTGACATTCGTTTGCTGGAGGCAGGAGGAAGCATTTCCTTAGTCTCCTCTGTCCACACAGCACACAGGGGGACCTGGGCAGCAGAAAGAAGAGGAACTGGGACAAGAGGGGTGGCATACATTGGTACCAATCCCCCTGTATTTTCCTCCTGTGGCAGCTGAATATCTTCAAGAGGAAGAGGAGAAGAAGCCTACTTTCAGCTGCTGCAGAAGAAAATACAGATCAGTCCACTAATTTCCACCCTGCCACCTATCCTGTCCAGGTTCTGGGGGTCGGCAAGTAAGGATCGCAGCTTACCTGTCACCTGCCCACAATTGACGGGTTGCCAACTCAAGGATTAGGGTGTGCCCAGGTACACTGGACACACCCCTTGCACACGCCTATGCTGTAAATGAATAAACTACAAATACCATCATCCACTGCAGCAGACAGACTTGTAGTTTCAATGGGCTGTGGGGGCATTGATGAGCACTCTACTAGTCCACTGAACTGTTTTGGTTTTCAAACAGAAAGCCCATACAGAGGTACAGGCTGAAAGTCAGAGGACATGTCTACAGGAGCCCACATTGCACCCGTGATCTACTGATCATGAGTGCAATGCCTCCTGCAGGAAAAAATTATAAATGCATATCTTTTTTCCTGCAACAAGATGTACATTTAATATTTTTACTGCAAAAGTGAATTTATCCTTTAACATTGAAGAAGAAAGCTAGGTAAGGTTTTTAAAGCGGAGTTCCACCCATATAAAAGTCAGCAGCTACAAAAAGTGCAGCTGCTGACTTTTATTAATTGTACACTCACCTGTCCCAGGGTCCAGCGATGCGGGCAAACGAAGCCCCGCTCCTCTCCCCCTCCTCTCTGCGGCGCCGGCATTGTCACTGTGGGCGCGCACGCACTGCGCATGCGCGAGCCGGGCTGCGCACTGTGACTGGCCGGGCAATCATCTGGGACCTGTGACGTGTCCCAGATAATTGCCGAGAGGGAGGGGGGAGAGGTGAACTTCCTTCTGGCTCCGCGGAGCCCCGGGAGGAAGTGGGAGCTGGATCCCTCTAACAAGAGGGTATTCGCCCCCCCCCAAAACAATTACATGCCAAACGTGGCATGTCAGGGGGTCACCTTTACTTAAAGTGGAAGTTCCATTTTTGGGTGGAACTCCGCTTTAAGTAGGCAAAAAAATTCAAGCAGCAATATTTAATTTTTTTTTTTTAACTTAAGATGTGCAAATGGTAACAAAAAAAGGGGGGGTTGTACCAATTTGGCCGAATGTGCTTTAAGGATAAGGAACGGAAATTTAATTGAAGAAAATATGCTTTTTTTTTACGATAAAAATATACTTTCTGATTATTGATACTGTTGCGGTGCAAGCACACACACACACTGCAAGTATCTGCAAAGTCCTAGATAGTAGTAGAATTCAGCGGTGTGTCTGCACATGTGCAGCATTCTCCTTCACGTGTGCTGATGTGTCATTGAGAACTGGCAGAGACCCGTGTCACATTTGCACTGACTTGGGATATGTTGGCGGTGCAAAAAAAGAGTGGCGGGATGAGAGCATTAGAGACTCAAGTAGATGCAATGATGTAGCTTTCAGAGTGCTCCGCTTTTATTAAAGACTGTTCCTGGTATGTTGTGACTGAATGTATGGCGAGCCATCAATCACAATCTCAGCAAGAGCTTGACACAAACTTTAATTTGGGTGGGGATGGTAAGAAAATATGAAAAGTAAATAAAATCATATATACTAGTAAACCTGTTGAGCTGTGGCTCATGTTAAGTTTGTTTTTCACACGCTTGGCTGCACAGAATAAAGGTCTCATACTTCGGTATTGATGGTCTCAATGGAGCCATGTGCAAGATCAGACCTGTCTGCTGTGCAGAGCTCCCCCTAGAGAGCATATGTGGTACACAACATTTCTCATAGTGGTCCCTTATGTTGTGTGTTTTCACAGCACTTACACTCTGACACTGCATACTTTCTAATAATAGTCATCTTCACTCTGTATACCCTTTTTGCAGGCTAAAGTGAAAGAAAAACTAGAGGAAGAATGCCAGTCACTATAAATAAATCCCCAATGTTTATTTTGCATAGACATAGACTTAAGTACAGTAATAACTCTGCAAGGCGCAATCATTTCCTGCAATACTCATTGGTTATGCACAATGGATGTGTCTGCTTGTCTGCTATGACATGAGCTGTAACTTTATGTGGATGATAGGAACAAAGCATTGCTACTAAGTAAAATCAGCATCAGAAACATTGTAACAAAGTGGCACCTTATGCGGGAGGCCAGGAATGTGTTAGAAGGTGATCAGAACAGTGCAAAGCATCATTGCTGTATGCAACTGGCCCATTCCAACCTCCTCTCTGGCCTTACCTAGAAGCTACTGGGAGTAGGCAAGTAATGTCAGAACCAGCCTGGGGGGCTTTTGGAGGAGGCTGGGAGTGTAGCAGATGATGATCAGAACAGTGCAGAGTATTATTGCTATATGCAACTGGTCTATCCCAGCCTCATCTCTTGTCATACCGAAAGGCAGCTGGTTGTAGACAGGTAATAGCAGAAGAGGCCAGGCAGGTTTTGGAGGAGGCCAGGAGTATAGAAGATGGTGATCAGATCCGTGCAGGCTGTATGCAGTCAATCCATCCAAAGCTCCCCCTTGGCCTTACTTAGAGGAGGAGTATAGACAATGTAGAGTATAAACATGCACTAGCTGAAGATACCTGCCAGCTTTTGAAAGAAGCCAGTAGTGTAATGCAGTGGTCTCTAAACTGTGGCTTTTAGGCTGGATGTGGCCCTTTGCTTGTCTTTATCTGGAACTTGGGGCACTGTTCTTCCCACTGATGAGAGGCACCATTCCTCCAATTGACATCAATATTAAGGCTCCATTCCTTCCACTAATACCAACAGTGGGGCATAATTCCTCCCACTGACTCCTTTGATAGAGCACTATTCCTTCCACTGACACGAATAATGGGGCACTATTCTTCCCACTGATACCAAGGATGGGACACTATTCCTCCCACTAATACCAATGATGGGGCACTATTCCTTCCACTGACATCAATAATGGGGCACTATTCTTCCCACTGATACCAAGGATGGGGCACTATTCCTCCCTCTAATACCAGCGATGGGGCACTATTTCTCCCACTGGTAACAATGATGGGACACTATTTCTCCCATTAATACCAAGGATGGGACATTATTCCTCCCACTGATACCAATGATGGGGCACTATTCCTCCCACTGATACCAATGATGGGACACTATTCCTCCCACTGATACCAATGATGGGACACTATTCCTCCCACTGATACCAATGATGGGACGCTATTCATCCCACTGGTACCAATTATGAGACACTATTTCTCCCACTGACACCAAGGATGGGACAATATTCCTCCCATTGATGACAAGGATGGTGCACTATTCCTCCCACTGATACCAAGGATGGGACACTATTCCTCCCACTGATACCAAGGATGGGACACTATTCCTCCCACTGATACCAAGGATGGGACACTATTCCTCCCACTGATACCAAGGATGGGACACTATTCCTCCCACTGATACCTAGGATGGGGCACTATTCCTCCCACTGATACCAACAATGGGGCACTATCCCTATGAATAACAGGATGGGGCACTATTGCTCTTATTGATCACAGGTGTATTTTTTTTACTCCCACTGAGCACCAAGCCTTTGGAAATTGTTTAATCCCACTGGGGCATTTTCTACTTCAACTGTCCACAGTCTGCCCCCCTTAAGGTTTGATAGACAGTAAACTAGCCCTTAATTTAGAAAGTGTGGAGACCCCAGGTGTAGTAGATGAACAGTGCATGGCATCACTGCTATGTGAAAAAATATATATCCCAGCCTCCTTTCTCTGACTTTACCTTAAAGTATAACTAAAGGCAAAACTTTTTTTTTGTTTTGAATAGAGTGGAGAGGGGTTAGAATGCTTGTCAGTTTTTATTACTGTCTGTATTACCGTTAGGGAGATTTGCCCTCTCTATATGTCCTGTTTACCATTATCATTGAAAGTGAAATTAAAAGAAAATCCCAATTTTAGGGTTGTTCCCTTAAATGTAATAGTAGGGTAATCTTTCAATAGGAACACTAGTTCTCTTGACCTGGGGGTCCTCAAGAAATTCCCTTAATTTGCAGGGATTTCCTCTCACTTCCTGTTTGGCTATGGGACAGGAAGTAAATGAAAATCTCCGCAATGGGATACAGATGGTGAAAAAAAATCAGACAGGGGTTTTAACCCTGGGCTACTGGGTGTCGCTATGTAGACAGGTAAAAGCAGAAGCCATGAAACCTCAGGAGGATACCAGGAGTGTAGGGGTAGATGAACATTGCATATAGTCACTGGTCTAAAGTGGTAGATTATCCATTTGTGGACTGCCCACTGCCTTGTTACAGTGGCAGGGCGGCCCCCCTGTGCTGGATCATGTATATGTACGTGATCCGGCATTTCCAAGTAGGAAATGCTAAAAAATGCTAAAAAACGGGGCTACAGACAGTAGGTCCGTCTGTGCTGTCATTTGTTACAGCACAAGTCGGTCAGCAGGTCCTGGCCAATTATTTATGTCCAGGGAAGCCATCAGACATTTTGGGGCCCCTTACACAGCTTTAGGCCTGGGCCCCCCGGGGCCCAACCCCCAACATTCTCCAGGGCCCACCCATTTGTTGTCCCACCGAATCCGCCCACATGCCATCCCACCAAGTCCTTTGGTGAACGCACTTTTATTTTAACACTCTTACACCTTTGGAGACTGGAGGGATGGATGGTGCAGGACATGGGTGGCATTGCGTTGTGGAGACTGGAGGGATGAATGGTGCTGGGCGTGAGGTGGGGATGCGTTGTGGAGACTGGAGGAATGGATGGTGCTGGGCGTGGGTGGTGATGCGTTGTGGAGACTGGAGGGATGGATGGTGCTGGGCGTGGGTGGCGATGCGTTGTGGAGACTGGAGGGATGGAGTAGATGCTGGGTGGGGATGAAGATGATTGAATTGCATTGTGAAAATGGATGAGGATGACTCTGGGTGGGGATGAGAGTTACATAGTGAAGAGGTTCTCCAATATGTAACTCTTATCTGCACCCAGAGTGATTCATTTTCACAATGCAACTCAATTATACCAGCTTGTCAGCCTTAGGGTGTCCCATCCAAGAAGGAGATAAATAAAGTCCAAATAAAATCTACAGGCATCACAGGGAGCCATTTTTCAGGCGCTTTACAGGCTCTATTTTTAGCCCAGAAGCGCCTGAAAAACGCCTCAGTGTGAAAGGGGTCTAAAGCCTCGTACACACGATCGGATTTTCCGAGGGTAATTATGTGATGACAGGCTGTTGATGAAAAATCAGACCGTTTGTACTCTCCACCAGACAATTATTGTCGTATTTTCCCGGGACAAATGTTGGATGGCAGGCTTTAAAATTGTCTGACAAATGTCTGTTGTCGGATTTTCCGAGCGTGCGTACACAAGTCCATTGGACAAAAGTCCAAAGTACAAACACGCATGCTCGGAAGCAAGGATGAGCCAGAAGCGGTTGGTCTGGTAAACTAACGTTCGTAATGGAGAATTAACATTCGTGATGTGGCAAATTATGAAATCTCGAAATGCAGCGCACAATTCTCTTCTTCTTTAATGGGATAATAATGAAGCTGCTTTGCTGGTGATACTGATGGAGTTATTGCAAACTAATTTTCAAAGACTTTTTTATCAAGTGATATCAAGCATTATGCAGTCGGGCTGGTAAAGTTTTAGGATGGGGGGCGCCAGACCCCGCCCTTCCTTTTTGACCCCTCCTACTTGATGAAAATGGGCGCAGTTTCATCTAAATAGTGGGCATGGCCTAGATGGTATGGCATTAAGGGGGTGTGGTTAGCGTCTGAGATGAAAAGGGGATGGAGGGAGGGAGAGAGGGAGGGAGAACAGGCCCAGATCCTACACAACAATAGAAATATGTGTATTCTAGAAATTTTAACAATCAGCAGGTAAAGATTCTCCAAACACCTGGTGTTAGCACTTCAATCATCCCGCCACCATGGTTGTTATGGTGTCAGGATGATTAAAGCGCATTATTTCTATTATTACATTGTAATATAAAACTCATCATAATGCAGAATCAGTAGGTGCCCCCAGTAGAGTCCCTCGTTACATCAGGTGCCCCCAGCAGAGTCCCTCCTTACATCAGGTGCCCCCAGCAGAGTCCCTCCTTATATCAGTGTCCCCAGCAGAGTCCCTCCCTACATCTGTGTCCCCAGCAGAGTGCCTTCTTACATCTCTGTCCCTAGTGTAGCCCCTCCTTACATTTGTGCCCCCATCAGCGGAGTCCCTCCTTACATCAGTGTCCCCAGCGGAGTCCCTCATTACATCAGTATCCCCAGCGGAGTCCCTCCCTACATCTGTGTCCCCAGCAGAGTCCCTTCTTACATCTCTGTCCCTAGTGTAGCCCCTCCTTACATCTGTGCCCCCATCAGCGGAGTCCCTCCTTACATCAGTGTCCCCAGCGGAGTTCCTCCTTACATCTGTGTCCCCAGCGGAGCCCCTCCTTACATCAGTGTCCCCATCAGCGGAGTCCCTCCTTACATCAGTGTCCCCATCAGCGGAGCCCCTCCTTACATCTGTGTCCCCAGCAGAGCCCCTCCTTACATCAGTGTCCCCATCAGCATGGTCCATCTGTGTCCCCAGCGGAGCCACTCCTTACGTCTGTGCCCCCGTCAGCGGAGTTCCTCCTTACATCTGTGTCCCCAGCGGAGCCCCTCCTTACATCAGTGTCCCCATCAGCGGAGTCCCTCCTTACATCAGGGTCCTCATCAGCAGAGCCCCTCCTTACATCTGTGTCCCCAGCGGAGTCCCTCCTTACATCAGTGTCCCCAGCAGAGCCCCTCCTTACATCAGTGTTCCCAGCAGCGGAGTCCCTCCTTACATCTATGTCCCCAGCAGAGTCCCTTCTTACATCTCTGTGCCTAGTGTAGCCCCTCCTTACATCAGTGTCCCCAGTGGAGCCCCTCCTTACATCAGTGTCCCCAGCAGCAGAGTCCCTCCTTACATCTATGTCTCCAGCGGAGCCCCTCCTTATATCAGTGTCCCCATCAGCGGAATCCCTCCTTACATCAGTATCCCCATCAGCGAAGCCCCTCCTTACATCTGTGTCCCCAGCGGAGTCCCTCCTTACATCAGTGTCCCCAGCGGACCCCCTCCTTACATCAGTGTCCCCATCAGAATGGTCCATCCTTACATCTGTGTCCCCAGCGGAGCCACTCCTTACATCTGTGCCCCCATCAGTGGAGTTCCTCCTTACATCTGTGTCCCCAGCAGAGCCCCTCCTTACATAAGTGTCCCCAGTGGAGCCCCTCCTTACATCAGTGTCACCAACAGCGAAGCCCCTCCTTACATCAGTGTCCCCAGCGGAGCCCCTCTTTACATCTGTGTCCCCAGTGGAGCCCCTCCTTACATCTGTGTCCCCAGCGGAGCCCCTCCTTACATCTGTGTCCCCAGCGGAGTCCCTCCTTACATCTAGGTCCCCAGCGGAGCCCCTCTTTACATTAGTGTTACCGGCAGCGGAGCCCTTCCTTACATCAGGTTCCCCAGCGGAGCCCCTCCTTACATCTGCATCCTCAGCGGAGCCCCTCCTTACATATGCATCCTCAGTAGCGCCCCCTCCTTACATCTGTGACCCCAGCGGAGCCCCTCCTTACATCTGTGACCCAAGCGGAGCCCCTCCTTACATCTGTGTCCCCAGCGGAGCCCCTCCTCACATCTGTGTCCCCAGTGGAGCCCCTCCTTACATCTGCGTCCATAGTGGAGCCCCTCCTCACATCTGTGTCCCCAGCAGAGCCCCCTTATATCTGCGTCCCCAGCGGAGCCCCTCCTTACATCTGTGTCCCCAGTAGAGTCCCTCCTTACATCTGTGTCCCCAGCAGAGCCCCTCCTCACATCTGTGTCCCCAGCAGAGCCCCCTTATATCTGCGTCCCCAGCGGAGCCCCTCCTTACATCTGTGTCCCCAGTAGAGTCCCTCCTTACATCTGTGTCCCCAGCGGAGCCCCTCCTTACATCTGTGTCCCCAGCAGAGCCCCTCCTTACATCTGTGTCCCCAGCAGAGTCCCTCCTTACATCTAGGTCCCCAGCGGAGCCCCTCCTTACATCAGTGTCACTAGCAATGGAGACCTTCCTTACATCAGGGTCCCCAGCGGAGCCCCTCCTTACATCTGCGTCCTCAGCAGAGCCCCTCCTTACATCTGCGTCCTCAGTAGTGCCGCTCGTTACATCTGTGACCCCAGCAGAGCCCCTCCTTACATCGGTGTCCCCAGCGGAGCCCATCCTCACATCTGTGTCCCCAGCTGAGCCCCTACTTACATCTGCGTCCATAGCGGAGCCCCTCCTCACATCTGTGTCCCCAGCGGAGTCCCTCCTTATATCTGCGTCCCCAGCGGAGCCCCTCCTTACATCTGCATCCCCAGCGGAGCCCCTCCTTACATCTGTGTCCCCAGCGGAGTCCCTCCTTACATCTGTGTCCCCAGCGGAGCCCCTCCTTACATCAGTGTCACCAGCAGCGGAGCCCATCCTTACATCTGTGTCCCCAGCGGAGCCCCTCCTTACATCTGTGTCCCCAGCGGAGTCCCTCCTTACATCTAGGTCCCCAGCGGATCCCCTCCTTACATTAGTGTCACCAGCAGCGGAGCCCTTCCTTACATCAGGGTCCCCAGCGGAGCCCCTCCTTACATCTGTGTCCTCAGCGGAGCCCCTCCTTACATCTGCATCCTCAGTAGCGCCCCTCCTTACATCTGTGACCCCAGCGGAGCCCCTCCTTACATCTGTGTCCCCAGCGGAGCCCCTCTTCACATCTGTGTCCCCAGTGGAGCTCCCCCTTACATCTTCGTCCATAGCGGAGCCCCTCCTCATATCTGTGTCCACAGCGGAGCCCCTCCTTATATCTGCGGCCATAGCGGAGCCCCTCCTTACATCTGCATCCCCAGCGGAGCCCCTCCTTACATCTGTGTCCCCAGTGGAGCCCCTCCTTAAATCTGTGTCCCTAGCGGAGTCCCTCCTTACATCTAGGTCCCCAACGGAGCCCCTTCTTACATCTGTGTCCCCAGTGGAGCCCCTCCTTACATCTGCATCCATAGCGGAGCCCCTCCTTACATCTGAGTCCCCAGCGGAGCCCCTCCTTACATCTGTGTCCCCAGCGGAGTCCCTCCTTACATCTGTGTCCCCAGCGGAGCCCCTCCTTAAATCTGTGTCCCCAGCGGAGTCCCTCCTTACATCTAGGTCCCCAATGGAGCCCCTCCTTACATCAGTGTCACTAGCAGTGGAGCCCTTCCTTACATCAGGGTCCCCAGCAGAGCCCCTCCTTACATCTGCATCCTCAGCAGAGCCCCTCCTTACATCTGCGTCCTCAGTAGCGCCACTCCTTACAACTGACATCTGTGACCCCAACGGAGCCCCTCCTTACATCTGTGTCCCCAGCGGAGCCCATCCCCACATCTGTGTCCCCAGCGGAGCCCCTCCTTACATCTGCGTCCATAGCGGAGCCCCTCCTCACATCTGTGTCCCCAGCGGAGTCCCTCCTTATATCTACATCCCCAGCGGAGCCCCTCCTTACATCTGTGTCCCCAGCGGAGTCCCTCCTTACATCTGTGTCCCCAGCGGAGCCCCTCCTTACATCAGTGTCACCAGCAGTGGAGCCCCTCCTTACATCTACGTCCCCAGCGGAGCCCCTCCTTACATCTGCCTCCTTACATCTGTGTCCCCAGCGGAGCCCCTCCTTACATCTGTGTCCCCAGCGGAGTCCCTCCTTACATCTGTGTCCCCAGCGGAGCCCCTCCTTACATCAGTGTCACCAGCAGTGGAGCCCCTCCTTACATCTACGTCCCCAGCGGAGCCCCTCCTTACATCTGCCTCCTTACATCTGTGTCCCCAGCAGAGCCCCTCCTTACATCAGTGTCACCAGCAGCGGAGCCCCTCCTTACATCTGCATACCCAGTGGAGCCCCTCCTTACATGTGCATCCCCAGCGGAGCCCCTCCTTACATCTGTGTCCCCAGCGGAGCCCCTCCTCACATCTGTGTCCCCAGTGGAGCCCCTCCTTACATCTATGCCCCCAGCGGACCCCTCCTTATATCTGTGTCCCCATTGGAGCCCCTCCTCACATCTGTGTCCCCAGTGGAGCCCCTCCTTACATCTGCGTCCCCAGCAGAGCCCCTCCTCATATCTATGTCCCCACTCCCCAGCGGAGCCCCTCCTTACATCTGTGTCCCCAGCGGAGCCCCTCCTTACATCTGTGTCCCCAGCAGCACAGCCCTCCTTCATATCGCGTCTGTCTCTCTCTCTCCCCTTCAGCTACTTCCTGTCTTTTTCAATGTGTTCAGTTGAGAGGGGAGGGGCACCCCCTATGGACGGGACACCACTGTTATTATGCTTATTTTTTTTTTTGGTGGAAGTTACCACAACACCATTATCCCGTTGTTTTTAAGATCAAAGATACAACTATGTTGGTGTCCCTTGTCAATTTTACATTGTATTTTTTAAAATGTAACTGCCTACTCCCAAACTGTCATTTGAACTAAAACACATAGCCAAGCATTATTCTAAACAGTTTTTTTATTGTGCATAAAAAAAGAAAACAAATAAAATTAGACATGCTATCTGCCAATAGAGCTTAACCAAAAAGTGCATTCTATGCATCCAAAAATATAGAAAATATACCAAATCAAATCATTCAAACAAAAAATAAAATAAAAGCCTCATGCATGTGTCCTGCTTCTTAATATAGGGGGTCAACAATGCCAAGAGTTGGTGAAAGCAGGGGTCCGTCATCTGGAGATAATTCCGAAAATCATCTTGATTATTCTCCTGGAGCTCCTGCAGCAAAGGCATATGACAAAATTGGTCACGATTAATAAAGCAACCAATTTTTGGTCCAAGAAATCCCCCTCCTCCTGTTCCTGGACTGGACTTGGGTCAAAGCAATAACTCCAAGGCCAATAATAAATAACACTTTATCTCCTTCGATTCCGCAACATGGCTGGTTGACGAACGGCCGTTCAGAAACAAACAGAAAAGCGCAAAATGAAAAGCACGAAATGAAAAGCGCAAAATGAAAAGCGCAAAATGAAAAGTGCGAATCAACACTCACCAAACGTCTACTAACATGAAATTAGCAGAAGGAGCCCAAAGGGTGGCGCTAAAGAACTAAAAAACCACGTAGTACGTCAGTACGTTCGTGTTTGTTGACCGACAGTTGTGTGCCGTTTGTATGCAAGACAAGTTTGGGGCCAACGCCCTTTGGACAAAAGTCCGAGGTTTTGTCTGCAGGAAAATCCGATTGTGTGTACAGGGCTTTAGAATTGATAGATGTTTGCCAGTGAATTGAATTTGATAATGGTAGGTTGGAGATTCTGGTTGAAATTGGTTGATATTTTCAGAAAATTTGCTATAGGTATGGCTAGCTAATGTCAAACTGGAAATGTTGGCTCTGGTGAGGTGCCACCAAAGTACGCCTCCACTTTACCTCATGTATATCACAGCAATGGAGCAACATCCCAATGCTTTGAGCAGGGAGGGAGCAAGACCAGAAGAGAGGAGAAGGTGATTTGACTCCTAACCATTGTGTCGTTGGCCAGAATCACTGGCGGCACACACAGTAACCCTGATCATAGCTGCTATATTGGTTCCTCTACATGTCTATGGGTTCCATTATAGAAGGAGACCTGAGAAGGAAAGAAGGTCAAAGAGACAGCTCAGACTACCTTTAGAACTTCTTCACAGACCCTAAAAAAATGTATTAAAGAAACAATAAAAAAAAAATAAATAAACCACCCCTGCACACACCCCATATAAAAAAAAAAAACACTGCATAAACATCCATTGCGCCACACATGTGAGTTATCATCGCACACATTGGAGTCAGAGTAATAAATCTAGGGCTATTGCTCACAACACTCAAATGATGACCTATAAAAGCTTTTAAAGTGTTGCCTATGGAGAATTCCAGGTACCATTGCTTCTTAGCCCCCTTGTAATAGCAATAAAGTAGGAAAATGTAATAAAATGAAAAAGTAAAAAAAAGAGTATAAGTAAATAAAAATATAAAAAAATAAATTTAAAAATATAAAGCACCCCTGTCACCCATGCACACACCCCATATAAAAAGCACAGGTTAGATTGAGCACATTATGTAAAGATCAATTGCGCCACACATGTGGGGTATCGTAGCGTACGTCAGAGTGAGAGTAATAATTCTAGGTCCGTAGTTCGCTCTAAAATGATGACCTGTAAAGGATTTTAGTGCCAGTTCACACCACATGCAGTCCAGTGCGTTTTTTTTCTCCATCAGAAACGCATGGATAGTAGATTATATGTTTTTCAATGGCAAAGTTCACACCAGTGCAGTCAGTTCCGGTGTGTTTCAGTTTCTGAAAAAAAAGTAGAACATGCTGCATTTTTTCTACACTGAAATGTACTGGAACTCGTTAAGGGCTGGTTCACACCACAAAAACACACCCCAGATCCCTTCCGGATGTATTTCTTGTTAATGTGTTTTTGACACATTCCTGTGCAGTTTTGATGCGTTCCGGTGTGTTTTTGATGCGTTTCTGCATACCTTCCATATGTTTTTTTCTTCTTTTTTCCTGTTTTTTTTTTCACTGTACTTGGGTCTGGTGCATTTTTGATGTGTTTTATGATGCGTTCCAGTGCATTCCAGTGCGTTTTTATGTTTTACCGCATTCCAGTCCAGTCCAGTGCAGTCAAAAATGCAGCATGTTCTACTCTTTTTTTCTGGAACTCCCTGGAACTGACTGCACTGGCCATTGGAAACCATATAACCTACTTTCCAAGCATTCTTAATGCAGAAAAAAATCCACACTGAACTGCATATGGTGCGAACTGGCCCTAAAACACATCAAAAATGCACTGGAACGCATTTTAGGGCTAGTTCACATGGGTTCCAGTGCTTTTTTTTTTGGCATCCAAAACACATAGAAAATAGCTTATATGGTTTCCAATGGCATAGCCAGTGCAGTCAGTTCAAGGGTTTTCCAGTTCAAGAAAAAAAAAGTAGAACATGCTGCATTTATTCTGCTTTGAACTGTAAAGCTCATCAAAAATGCACTGGAAAGCATCAAAAATGCACTAAAAATGCCCCGGACCCCAGTACAGTGAAAAAAATTAAAAAATTTAAAAAAGCATCTGAAATGCATCAAAAACACACCAGAACACATCAAAAACATGTTAAAAATGTGCATGCAGAAACGCATTCACGGATCTGAAGTGCGTTTTTGTGGTGTGAACCAGCCTGAATATGCTGCATTTTTCCTGCACTGGAACGTGGTAAAATGCATCTGGAACACATCAAAAATGCATCAAAAATGCACCGGAATGTACTGGAAAGCATAAAAGATTCATCAAAAACTCACTGGACCCCAATACAATGAAAAAAACAGGAAAACATAAGAAAAAAAGCATCTAGAATGCATCCAGAATCTCATCAAAAACGCACCAGAACGCATCAAAAACGCACCAAAAAATGTGCATGCAGAAACTGGAAAAGATCTGGAGTGCGTTTTTGTGGTGTGAACCAGCCCAAACATGCTGCATTTTTCCTGCACTGGACTGTATTAGAATGTGTGCGTTTTTGTGGTGTGAACCAGCAAGGTGAAGAAAAAAGACAAAATGCACCAGAATGCATCAAAAACGCACCAAAATAGCATAAAAGATGCACCGGAACGCTTACAAAAAAGCGCGAAAAACACGCACGCGGAAAAGCACCCGTCCGGACTGCGTTTCTATGGTGCGAACTGGCCCTTAAAGCATCACCTATGGAAAATCGAAGCGCTGTGCACACTGTTGGCGCAATATAAATCCTGTATAATAATAATAATAATTTTGGGTTTGCGATTCTGGTGGCGTGCGCAATTTGAAGACTTGACATTCTTGGTATCTATTTACTTGGCACAACCCAAATCTTTTATAATTTACCAAAAAAAAAAAATGTGTTTGGTTGCACTAAAATTCATTTTCGTGATAGATTAACATATCTAGGCAGGAACTGCCCCCCAAAAATTTGAGAAGATCTGGGCAGTCTGGGTAAAGGCAAAACATTTGACCATAGAGTGACTTATGTATGACAAATGGGGGAGACCCCCTCCTATGTTAGTCTCCTTCTTTTTTCTCTTTTCCTATCCCTGCCCTCTGTCTCATCATCGCCATCATGTCTCTCCCCCTATTTCCGAAGTAAGAATTGTGCCATGTAACTGATACACTTGCTGTTAATGGATAAATTCTAAATATCAACTATGTGAACTTATTTTCTGTTTGCGCAAATCTGTAACTTGGTTATCTTCATTTTCCTGTGTACTTTAAATAAAATTAATGTTAAAAGAAAAATTCATTTTCGTGTATTTTTTCCCTGAAAATATGCATTTGATAAATAACCGCGCAAATATCCTTTGACATAAAAAATTGCAGCTACCGCCATTTTATTCTCCGGGGTCTCTGCTTTCAGAAAATATATCATACTCTGGGGGGGGGGGGGGGTTCAGTAAGTTTATGGTTATAAATGCAGATTTTTTTTTACAATGAAAGAACTGAGCAGAACAGAAGGGGTTAAAGGAGTGAAAGCAAGGAGGCACAGAGAGGGTGGAGTGTCCCTTTAATTGTGGATGAGGCTGGAGGTGCAGGATGGATGGATGGAGGGAGGGATGGATGGAGTAGGTGCAGGCAGGCAGCACCCCCAGGATGACAGTGCTGGGTAGGCAGGCTCTGATTGCTGACAGCCAGGCTATGACGTGTGATGGGGAGGAGGGAGGAGGACTGGGGATGAGGACTTGGATCCTTTTAAACAGAAGAGAGCTCAGAAGAGCTGGGAATGTGAGCCGCCTGCTGGAATACCATCAGGAGGGGACAGGAGGAGCCGGATCAGAGGGGGCACACAGGCCCCCCAGCACTGCCTGGATCTGCAGGATGGGGATGGTGGAGCTGGATCCAGCCTGGGATTGTAGGAGAATGCAGCCTGCCTGTGCTGCCTGCTCACAGGTAATCACTGCTGCCTACCTCCCTTCTCCACTTCAAGGGACACTCCACACTTCCTCCAACACACAGATCCCTCTTCTCTTCCCATTACCCCTATCCTGCCCATACCTCCACCCATCTCTTCTGGAGGGATATCACAACTTCTAGCTGCGACTCCTGTAACCTCGGCACATACACTATCGGTCGCAGTTTGCCGATTTTTTTCCCCCCCAGATGTTGGACCATAAATCACTTTGGTCGTGGAATCATAAAGTCGCATAACCTGAATTACTCCAAAGGATTGAAAACGATCGCAGTCACCTATGGTATGGAAAATTTTCTGCCAGTTGCTGTCCTGAGTTAAGTTGGTCGGCGTTAACCTATAAACCGCGCGCTTCGGTCGGTCATGTCACAGAACCGTTACGTCGTACGGTCTGAAATATTCAGATGTATGGGGTGAAAACGATTGCGATGGCGTTAAGTGGTGTCAGCGTTCACCCGTAAACCGTACGATTTGGTCGGGCGCATCGCAACTAATGGTCCCAACAGGGTCATGAAATCAATCGCATTGGTTTGGAAATTTTCTGCCAGCTGTCTGTTGTCCTAACTTGATCGCTCGTAAACGACCCGGTTCAGTCGGTATTATCGTAGCATCGCATGATCTGATTTCTTCTGATGGAGTGAAAATGATCGCAGACGCCGAGCAGAACTTTGTACAGGTGGGAAATTTTCTGCCAGTGGTCTGTTGTCCTGGGTTGACTTGGTAAGAAGCACCGAAGCCTGAGAAGATCGGTCTGATAGTGAGTGTGCATGATGGGTCAAAGGGTTCTGTCCCTAAACATTTTATTCTGACAGTCTGTAGAACTTTCATATATTTATACTTATTGATGATTACTAACCTAAAGAATTTCGATACATTCATATTTATTGATAAGGAAGATTTTGCCAAACTATAGAATCTAGATACACTCATCTATTCAAAGTTATTGATAATGATGGGTATAGATGAAGCCTGGGGTCATATCTCTAAACATTTTATTCTGCCAATCTATAGGATTCATAATTATTTATTAGGAAAATTCTGATGATCTATAAAAAGTATATACACCTTATATATTCATATTTATTGATAATATAGAGTTCATATTTATTGATAATGATGGATTTAGATGAAGCCTTCAAGAGTCCTTTGATTCTGTCAATCTATAGAACTCACATTTGTTGATAATGAAGGCCTCCCAAGATATAGAATCCATATATACTCTTACATTCTTATTTATTGATAAAAAAAGATCTCCCAATCTATATAAAGCATATATTCATATTTATTGATAAAGATCTCCCAACCTATAGAACTCATATATTCATATTTATTGATAAAGACCTCCCAACCTATAGAACTCATATATTATATTTATCGATAAAGATCTCCCAACCTTTAGAACTCATATATACTGTTATATTCATATTTAGTAACAATATAGATCTCCCAATCCATAGAATTCATGTATACGCATATATTCTTATGTATTGATAAAGAAGATCTCCCAATCAATAGAATTAATTTATATTCATATATTTATATTTATACTCATATATTTATTGATAATGATGGAATTAGATGAAGCCCTCAAGGGTCCTATCTCCAAACTTTTGATTCTGTCAATCTATAAAATTCATATACATGCATAATATATTCATGTTTATTGATAACATGGGATTCATATATATTCATATTTATTGATAATGATGGGCTAAGATGAAGTCTTCAAGGGTCCTGCTTCTAGACCTTTGATTCTGCCACTCTATAGAGTTCATATTTATTAATAATATAGATGGGTTAAGATGATGTCTTCAAGGGTCCTGTCTCTAGACCTTTGATTCTGCCAATCTATAAAATCCCTATATTCATATTTCTTGATAATGAAGATTCTGCCAAACTCTAGAATTTATATAAAATCATCTTTATTAATAGTGAAGATTTTCCAAAAAATATAGAATTCATATTTATTGATAATGATGGGTTAAGATGAAGTCTTCAAGGGACCTGCCCGCCTTTAGACCTTTGATTCTGCCAATCTATAGAATCCCTATATTCATATTTATTGATAATGAAGATTCTGCCAATCTATCAAAATGTATATATATTCATCTTTTTTGATAATGCAGATTCTGCCAATATAAAGAATTTATATGTATAGTCATTTTTATTAATAGTGAAGATTCTGCCAATCTATAGAATTCATATATTCATATTTATGGATAAAATAGAATTCAAATTTATTGATAATAATGGGTTAAAATAAAGCCTTCAATGGTCCTGTTTCTAGACCTTTAATTCTGCCAATCTATAGAGTTCACATATTCATATTTATTAATAATGAAGGTTCTGCTAATTTATAGAATTCCTATATTCATATTTATTGCTAATGATTGATCATGTGTAGTGAACCTGTCATGGTGGAACACGGTGTCCCTGGAAATAATTCTCCCAGTGTTGGCAAGTAGGCAGTCATGCACGAAGAGCATCTCAGCTGTGTGCCAAAGGAAATAAGCGTGCATAAATGTTTTGCCCTTGTCCGTCGCATGCTGCTCTTCTGGCAGCCTAAACCTGGGTGTATTGCCGAAGCTCCTGTGCAGCCTCTTGTTTTCCCTCTAGCTCCATGTATGGAGACGATCTGCCTTTCTCTAGCAATCTGAGCCTTGTTACCATGGGGGGGGGGGGGTTCAGGAATGGTCATGGTGCCAATGTTTCGGGTTTGGGTTGTGTGAGAGGCAGAGGATGGGTATAGTACACACCGCTGCTGTCACTCGGAGATTGCATGCGATGCACAGGCAGGAGTGACAGTTGCCGCTGATAGACTGGGGTTGTAGGTTGCTGCCAATTTCTCATGCGTTATAAAATGCTGCACGAGCGCCAGGCACCTGTTATAGTCTGGCAGCAGATGGTGAGGTCTCCCCCGCAAGGATCTTCGCGTTCACAGCCTTGATTCCCATTCCACTTCAACTTTTTGTGTACTGTATTATTGTGTCCTTACCCACATGGATTGCTCCTTCCTCGTGGCTCAGCGATCACATGCTCAGTACGACAAAAAATCTCTACCAAGGTCTCCATAAGCTACACAATTGCAATATGTTATAGCAAAAGTTGGGCAGTGTGTGGTTGGCGTCAAAATAAGCCTGCCCTGTCAGACAGAACTGTGCTGTGTGGCAGAGCTGGGTACAACTCAGGACTGGCTACAACTCAGGACTGGCTACAACTCAGGACTGGCTACAACATAGGACTGGCTACAACATAGGACTGGGTATAACTCAGGACTGGGTACAACATAGGACTGGCTACAACTCAGGACTGGCTACAACTCAGGACTGGCTACAACTCGGGACTGGGTACAACTCAGGACTGGCTACAACTCAGGACTGGGTACAACTCAGGACTGGCTACAACTCAGGACTGGGTACAACTCAGGACTAGCTACAACTCAGGACTGGGTACAACTCAGGACTGGCTACAACTCAGGACTGGGTACAACTCAGGACTGGCTACAACTCAGGACTGGGTACAACTCAGGACTGGCTACAACTCAGGACTGGCTACAACTCAGTACTGGCTACAACTCAGGACTGGCTACAACTCAGGACTGGGTACAACTCAGGACTGGCTACAACTCAGGACTGGGTACAACTCAGGACTGGCTACAACTCAGGACTGGGTACAACTCAGGACTGGCTACAACTCAGGACTGGGTACAACTCAGGACTGGCTACAACTCAGGACTGGGTACAACTCAGGACTGGCTACAACTCAGGACTGGGTACAACTCAGGACTGGCTACAACTCAGGACTGGCTACAACTCAGTACTGGCTACAACTCAGGACTGGCTACAACTCAGGACTGGGTACAACTCAGGACTGGCTACAACTCAGGACTGGGTACAACTTAGGACTGGGTACAACATAGGACTGGCTACAACTCAGAACAGAAACACTGCCATCTAGTACGCCAGAAAACCTCAGCATGTGACTCTTGCGTTTCGTAAACAAAACAATTAAGTTATGCCATGTTGGGTAGTGTGTGGGCTCAACGTGTGTCTGTATTATAGATCGATAAACTTATGGGGAGGGTGGTAGGTGCCAAAGCCTATAGAAATAGTGACTTTTTTTTTAGAAAGGCACTATTTACATAGGAATAGCTGGGTCTCTGGTGGCCCCATTGAGAGGCATATTCTAACTAAAATACACTACTAGTGTTTTCCCCAGGACGGGTTCTCTTTAAAGTGTATCCAAGGCCAAAAATATTATTTTACAGTGGTAGGTGGTTAAAACCCCTGTCAGGTTTTTATTGCTGTCTGTGTCCTCATTAGGGGATCAATTTATTCTAATGGCTGTTGTCACTGGGAAGGTAGAAACCGATATTAAGTTACAACCAAACATCTTCCAATAGGGACACATAATCAAGTGACAACTAAGACAGCATTTCCCTCGCTTTAGAGAGATTTTCTATCACTTCCTGTTGTGCCTGCACAACAGGAAGTGAAGGGTCATCTCCCAAAGGAGCACAAATAAAAAAAATGAGACCAGAAGGGGGGGGATCTGGGGTTTACTCTTATGCTGTGTACACATGACCGGACTTTCGACGGACTGAATCACATCGGACTTTTCGACTGACTTTTCGACGGACTTCCATCGAATCGGACTTGTCTACACACAATCACACCAAAGTCCGACGGATTCAACCGTGATGATGTACGACCGGACTAGAATAAGGAAGTTCATAGCCAGTAGCCAATAGCTGCCCTAGCTTCGGTTTTTCGTCCGTCGGACTAGCATACAGGCGAACGGATTTTTCGACCGGACTCGGAAGAAACATGCTCTAAATCTAAAGTCCGTCACATTTTCGACAGAAAAGGTCCACTGCAGGTCCGATGAAGCCCACACACGGTCGAATTGTCCGACAGATTCGTTCCGTCGGACAAGTTTGGTCGAAAAGTCCGGCCGTGTGTACACGCCATTATCTACTTCACCCGATATGGCTTTAGTTGTATTTTAAGCGTGTTCATTACTATTACTGCTTCGCTGGCATTCACATTTTGTGGTATTCCAGCCTCTCAGAATTCACCCGCCACTGAACCAAAATCTGGTTGCTATGGGAAACCGAACTTCTCACGCATCTACTACAAACATCTGAGCAGTTTACACAACGTTCCCACGAAATGTACGGCTATCGTGCTCCATGTATGGGACTTGCTGTCCTATTTAATTAATAATTATAAATCTCTATTTTAAGATCTCGGCCATCCACCCATTAATCAGAGGAGTCCTGCCCAGAGCTTCCACACACCATATTAATGGCGGGGTTATCGCAGCTAATAAAGTGCTGGGATTGATGTGGCGTGGTGGCGAATGGGGATTCACGTGATTTTCTCCTTATGTCTTCTATACGTGACTGAGCTGGGGAAGGGGAGGGGGGGAGGGGGTCAGCTGTCTCGTTTATGAGGGAACGCGCTGCAGGAAAAAAAAAAAAAAACGTATAGATACAATCAGCTCATTGTAGATGAATGTAAACGATTGCCTGCCATATGGTTTTCTGGTGCGATTTTCTTCTGTAGATGTTGTATACATGTCACAACAGGCATGGAAATCACCAGAAAATCCAGCGTCAGACTACTATGTCATGTATTAAAAACATAAAACACATCACAATATGTGATATAGTGTTCAAATTTATATGTGTGTGTACATAGTACAGTAGACAGATAGACAGATAGACAGATAGACAGATAGACAGATAGATAGATAGATAGATAGATAGATAGATAGATAGATAGATAGATAGATAGATAGATAGATAGATAGATAGATAGATAGATAGATAGATAGATAGATAGATAGACTGATCAGCCATAACTTTATGACAACCTTATGACCATATGACCATCCACCTGATATTGAGTAAAGGCATGGACACCACTAGACCTCTGAAGGTCTGCTGTGGTATCTGGAACCAACCCATCAGTAGCAGATCCTTTAAGTACTGTAAGTTGTAACGTGAGGCCTCCATGGGTCGGACTTGTTTTATCAGCACATCCCACAGATATTCGATTGGATGAGATCTGGAGAATTTGAAGGACAAGTCAACTCCTCAAACTTGTTTTTGTGTTCCTCAAACCATTCTTGAACCATTGTTGAATTGTGGCAGGGCGCATTATCTTGCTGAAAGAGGACACTTGCCTTGTTTACACAGGCAGATCCCCGTTCTGTCACTACGGAGAACGATCGTGGGAGTCTGTCGGACCCGCCGATTGGCTCCCCCCGCTGGCCAATGAGCGTGCGTGCACCGACAGATCGTCGGGTACGAGCCCGACGTACAACTGTGGCGATTTGCACAGCCGAGCCAACCTGCTGCAGTATAACTGCGGCAGCTGGTCGGCAAGCGGTTAATATGTCCCGTCATTGCAACGGGATAATCAATGTTATTCACTTTACCTGTCAGTGCTCATAATGTTATGGCTGATCAGTGTGTGTGTACAGTAAAACCTTGGATTGCGAGCATACTTTTTTCCGGAAGCATGCTTGTAATCCACAGCACTTGTATATCAAAGCAAATTTCCCTATAAGAAATAATGGAAACTCAAATGATTTGTTCCACAACCATTTATAGATAAGTCCTTCAGTTTATAGTCCGTACAAAAAGATTATAGCAATGCGACCAGGTTGTGTAGGGTAAGACCCCTTTCACACTGAGGCGCTTTACAGGAGCTATAGCGCAAAAAATAGCGCCTGTAAAGCGCCTCTCCTGTCACTCCAATGTGAAAGCCCGAGGGCTTTTCACACTGGGGCGCTGCGCTGGCAGGACCTCAAAAAAAGTCCTGCAAGCAGCTACTTTGAGGCACTTTAGGAGCGGTGTATATACCGCACCTAAAGCGCCCCTGCCCATTGAAATCATTGGGCAGCGCCGCTGAAGGGCTGCAGCGGTGCTTTGCCAGGGCTTTTAACCCTTTATGGGCTGATAGTGGGAGTTAAAGGTCCCCCTCTAGCGGCCGAAAAGCACTGCTAAAAATAGCGGCACTTTTACCTTCGATGCCCCCAACGCCCCAGTGGAAAGTGCCCTAAAATCCATGGAAGCCCCCACAAGGGGATTAGAAGCAAAATCCAGCAGGAGCTACAGAGTATAAAAGAGAAGAGAGGCGCCTCTAAGTGTAGCAATATGGTTACGTTTAACAAAGGTACAACATTCAGCAACTCATATGGTTGATGATTAAAAGAGGCACATCTAAGTATGCAGGCATCCGGGGTAAAGCTGTTCACATAGACCGTCCTCCGCACCGCCGGCTCTCACCGCTGTCAGTCTGCAATGGTGACCGGGAAGACTACCCTGCAGTAGAGCGATCTGGAGCACAGTGTGGAAGAGGCGACGTCGGTGGCGGTGCGGAGGACGGCCTATGTGGACAGCTTTACCCCGGATGCCTGCATACTTAGATGTGCCTGTTTTTATCATCAACCATGTGAGCTGCTAAATGTTGTACCTTCATTAAATGTAACCATATTGCTACACTTAGAGGCGCCTCTCTTCTCTTTTATACTCTGTAGCTCCTGATGGATTTTGCTTCTAATCCCCTTGTGGAGGCTTCCATTTATGGATGGACATTTTATGGTTACACAACAATCACATTGCAACTATAGTTGTGACATGATGCTACTTGTATATCAAGTCAAAATTTATTAAAACATTTTGCTTGTCTTACAAAACACTCTCAAACCAAGGTTTTACTGGATGTTTGTATAGTATATATACTGTGCGTGTGTGGAGTATATATACTGTGTGTGTATATATATATATATATATATATATATATATATATATATAGTTTTGCATTGCATGTAAGTTGTTGTTCCAGAGCTGTAGTGGACCACCACAGGTCACAGGCGCTGAGTAACAGGGCATGGTGGGACTTGTAGTTCTTCCACAATGGTGCGAAATATGTAAACATATGTTATAAAACACCACGTTTCAAACATATATTGATACCTGAGAAATCTTGTCAATTCCATACATAAAGCATTTTTGTTATCTGGGGGGAAATCCTTGCATGCTGGGACTTTTAGTACTACCACAGCTGTGTGCCGTAGCACAAAAATGATGTCTTTGCTGCATTTAGTCGTTCTTTTTCCCTCTTCTGACATTGTGGCTTGTATACACTGGAGGGAAATTAGAGAAATAGTTTTATTTCTCTTTTACTTTTGGGTGACTACCATATGTTTGGTGCACCTGAGGGATGTGTCACAGGATTTCTTGTTGACAAGTCTGTCAGAGTAATGACATTAGCGCCACCCAGAGGCTTTCCTGGTCTTAAACAAGCAGTATGAGAATGCAGCGCAGTCGTCGTTTGTAGCTGCAGCCCAGTCAGGCAACCGGCCTGAGGGGGGAGGAGAGTCTTTTTTTTTTTTTTTTGCCCCTTTTCATTGGGGGGAGGGGGGTTCTTTCCTAATAAACAGGCTGCTTAACGTGTTTTCAGCTCCTGTATTTCAAAAAGCGGTGGAAATGTGAGCGTTTACATATAGATTTAAAACGTGAAAGGCTTGAGGTAGTTTTGACACAGTGCCAAACATCTTAAACAAACCCTCCTTTATTTGTAGATGCCTCCCTCTGGCTCTACGCCCAGTGCCCACAAAAAAAAAAAAAGAAAGAAAGAAAAAGTGAACTTAAAGGAAAGCTGTCAGAATGGAGATATGGGAGCTGCGTGTGGAGGTATTTTTTAGGGCGCAGGCTCCGGCGGCTGACATGTTTATTCTTGATTGCTTATTCAGCAAGTCATGGATATAGAAAAAAGTAGGCGCTCCAACACTTGGAATGGTGTGAGGTGAAAGAAGGATCAGAATGACAGATCCGGGGGCTCCTTTATACTAAGTCCGTTAAGCTGCATTCATCTGCATAGATCAACGAAAGGTCGCTATTCTCGCCATAACACCTCATTCACGGGCAGTGCATAAAAACGCTGCATGCCTGCCTTTTTATGCACAGCGCCGCAAACACATGTCAACACACCACAGAATGTCGCAACACGCTATATGGTGCATAAACTTGAACCAAGTGTCATTTTGTGACTTTTCAATAAAGTTAAAGAAAAAAAAGCAACCGACGCGCATGTGTTATAGTGTGCAGGGTGGTTTGAAAAAGCCATGAAGCTTAAAGGGACCTTATCATTTGTATCAGTGGGAGGAAAAGTACCCCATTGATGGTATCAGTGGGAGGAATAATGCCCCATCATCGGTGTCAGTGGGAGGAGTAGTGCCCCATCATTGGTGTCATTTGGTGTACGTATATTTGCTGCTAGTATCTCTGTATGTATAGTGTGTGTTGCTGTTGTTAGGGTAAGGCTAATGTTCAGAAGTTCACCTTTAACAAAAAAAAAATAGCTATGCAGGTAAGGGATACCTATAGATGAAGACAACCTGTGCAGCATTGACTAAAGTTGTATGATGCCCTTGCTGTAGGTGTAGGCCTGTATCTCCCGAAGCCTGACTAAAAAAATCTCAGAGATGCCATTGTCTCATCCTGTCTTGTTGCTAGGACGTTGCTAAGACACTCCCAGGCGTTACTGCTCATCCCCACCATCACCGGAGTGAGTTCTCTAATCCCTGCACATATGTGGTCCATTATCTCCTCCGTCACAGAATCACCTGCAAGAGGGTTTGAATCTGTGTGCCTCATCATTAGTATTAGTGGGAGTAATATACCCTATTGTTGGTGTCAGTGGGAGGAATAGTGCCCCATCTTTGATGTCAGTGGGAGGAATATGACCCACTACTGTTGTCAGTGGGAGAAATAGTGCCCCACATTTGGTGTCAATAGGATGGATAGTGCCCCATTGTTGGTATCAGTAGGAGGAGTAGTGTCCCATCATTGGTGTCAGTGGGACGAATGGGACCTTATCGTTTGTATCGGTGGGAGAAAAAGTACCCCATCGATGGTATCAGTGAGAGGAATAATGCCCCATCGTCTGTGTCAGTGGGAGGAACAGTGCCCCATTGATGGTGTCAACAGGATGGATAGTGCCCCATCATTGGTATCAGTAGGAGGAGTAGTGTCCAAACCTGGCAAATAAACATCTATATCCAATATCTCCCCTCCCCCATCGACAAATATCAGGAAGTCAAAGACTAATGTAACAATATATGGACCATGTGTAGTGCATTACTGAGAGCGGTGTTACTTTGCTTATGCAGAGTTCCCATTTGTCTATGTAAATGTGTCCATACTGGGATTGTTACAAACTCCTCCATCTTTTTACTTTCTATGTGGTGACAAGATAGGTGTACTCCTAACAAATCATTCAAGTGTAACTCAGAGCAAAACTTTTTTATGTGTTTTTTTTTGTTTTTTGTTTAGAGTTTGGGAGGTTTAGAACCACTTTTGGGTTTGAATTGCTGCACGAGGCTTTGCTGGAGAGATCCCACCATTGGGGATCTAGGAAACAATATACAGGAAGTAAGAGAAAATTTCCAACCAGGCCACAGACCGCAACAAGGCCTCATTCACATGGGGCGATCAGCTCTGGTGCCCTGTGCAGGGCTGTCTTTTCCTGGCACAGGGATGCACAAGTGTTGCATGAATCCGCATGGTGGCCTTACATTTATGTCTTTTGGGACATGTGTCTGCACGGACACAGCCACTGTGTCCCGAAATAACATGCAGGCACGGGTCCCCAAATACACACACAGGGTGAGTTCTTGGACCCATACCAGCATATGATATTGGGACACAGCGGTTGTGTCCGTGTAGTTGTGTGCCCCAATAGAAAACAATGGAACGCCGGCACAAGGATGTGCGCAACACCTGTGCATCTCTATGCCGGGAAAAGACGGCCCTGCATTGGGCTCGGAGCTAATCGCCCCATGTGAGTGGTGCCATAAAAGCCTCAGCCTTGGCTGGAGACATGTAAAGATTTATTTCTAACTGAGAGGAATATCCAGTGGAGGAAGAATGAGATAGATGTGAGCATTTTAAGGGTGTTTACAAGTCTAAACACATGTACACGGAAGCACTTTACGGACCATTACCTGTATTTGTTATGCTTTTGCCAGCAAGATTCTGTGTGGATATCAGTATTTTATTACACTCATGTACAACAGCTCTAAGAGCTCATTCACACAGGCGCTCAGCCCCATGTGTACTTTCACCACTAAGCTGCATGCAGGCCACCCATAGAAAGTGAATGGGAGCACATCGTCTGTACAGACTCGTGCACAGCCAGGTTTTGCAGGTACGGAGGGTGCACAAGGCTGTTCATCCAGTTACACTGGATCTTTCTGCAAGCAGGATCCTGTGTGGATATCAGTATTTTATTACACCCATGTACATGAGCTCTAAGGCTGCATTCATAACTGCGCATTTAGAAATGTGCTTTTTGGCACGAGTTTCGGAAACGCGCTGCAATCGCAGTTTGCACTTGCGACGCCATTCATTGTTTATGGAACCCCAACTGCGGGTAGCAGACATGTGTGCTGCCTTGCATCAAAATGCACAACAAACACGCACTGAAAAAACAGCAAACTTACAAAATCTGTTGGGGATCAAATAATTATTTTCCCCACTGTATGCTGTACGGATCTGAACTCAACTTTTTTTTATACCTGTGCGAAAAAAGCCCTAACTCTGGGATGAGTGTGTCTCACATCATATTGTTTCCAGTGTAGTAAAGGTACTTATGTTATGTGTTTAGATGTGTTCATTAAACTCTTTAGAACCCATTAGATTGTTAGCTTTGGTGGACGGTGCCTTTCTAAATACTTCCTTTCTTTCATTGTAACCCGTGTACTTACTTTATCTACTGTAGCTGCTTCCGAGTACATTGGTACCTATAATGAGCAGTAGTAATGCTGCGTACACACGCTCGGAATTTCCGACAACAAATGTTCGATGGGAGCTTGTTGTCGGAAATTCCGACCGTGTGTAGGCTCCATCAAACATTTGCTGTCGGAATTTCCGACAACAAAAATTTGAGAGCTGGTTCTCAAATTTTCCGACAACAAAACTTGTTGTCGGAAATTCTGATCGTGTGTACACAATTCGGACGCACAAAATTCCACGTATGCTCGGAACCAGGCAGAAGAGCCGCACTGGCTAATAAACTTCATTTTTCTCGGCTCGTCGAACGTCTTGTACGTCACCGCGTTCTTGACGTTCGGAATTTCCGACAACATTTGTGCGCCATGTGTATGCAAAACAAGTGTGAGCCAACATCCGTTGGAAAAAAATCCAGGATTTTGTTGTCGGAATGTCCGAGCGTGTGTACGCGGCATTACAGTTTCCTGGGTGTGTCTTATGCCGTGTACACACGAGCGGACTTTCGACGGACTGAACTCCAAAGGACTTTTTGACGACTTTCGAGGGAGTTCCGACACAACTGACACGATCACACCAAAGTCCGGCTGATTCGAACGTGATGACGTACGACCGGACTAGAATGAGGAAGTTCATAGCCAGTAGCCAATAGCTGCCCTTGCGTCATTGTTTGTCCGTCGGACTAGCATACAGTCGAACGGATTTTTCGACCGGACTCGAGTCCGTCGGAAAGCTTTGAAACATGTTCTATTTCTAAAGTCCGTCTGATTTTTTCGACAGCAAAGGCCTGATGAAGCCCATACACGATCGAATTGTCCGTCGGATTCGTTCCGTCGGACCTTTGCTGTCGAAAAGTCCGGTCGTGTGTACATGGCATTAGCCTTATACTCTACACTTTGCTAATAACCATGGGTCTGTATACCTGCATTTATATAATTTTTTTAGGAATTGGCATGACTCGCTTTAACCTTGTTGCACAGAAGGAGAAACTTTGTCATATCTTGAGATATGATTGGATTATTTACTACGGGGTGAGGGAAGGTGAGTTTTGAGGAACTATTTATTGTGAATAAAATTAGTTATTACATTTTGGCTGTACATGATGTGCGGATTAATCCATTTCTTTTGTGGTTGTTAGTTGTAGCCTCGATCTACATGTGATGATGCATGGCCCTGTATATAATATTGGTTGGATTTGGTCTTGGCATAAGTATCGTCATGGCATGCCCTTTCATTTAGATGCAGGGTAAATAATTACCTAGTGACTCCACGGGAAAGAGAACATGCTTTAGCTTGCACTGTACTCATGGAGAGAGTGTTGAAAATACAGAACATCACTTGGTAGTGATATTCATAATGTAATAAGTCTGCTTCTGTTATGCTGCATTCACACCTGAGCATTTTGCAGCTGGAAGCTTGAAGCTCCAAAACGCTCAGAGATAAAATAATCAATTATTCTTTTTAAAGCAGAAATACATAGCAACAAATGACGTAACAGATGATAATTTACTCTGTTCGCTAATACAAAGACCCCAAAGCTCCAAAATGCTTGGAAAACACTCAAAAACGCTCATACAAAAGCACAACAAACCCCCGAAAAAACATGCAAAAACATGACGCTCAGGGGTGAATAGAGCCTTAAGGGCATGGTATATTTTTATATAGTTACATGGGTCCAGCTTGGACCCATGTACCTATGTACAGTATATACCATACCTGGACGATGACCCTGGAAGTTGGAAATCACTGAAGCAGACACCACTACCCCCATCATTTCCACGTGCTTCTGTGTCCTGTGCTGAGTGGGCAGCCTGATGCATTGTGAATAAAGGAGGTCTGCCACTCAGCACGGGTGCCATTCAAAAAACGGTTTGCATTTTCTGAATGAATGCAAAGTGTTCTCTGAGTGGACAGAAGGTAAAGAGAGTGGACGTTGCTGTCACTCTCCACCTCGTCCAATCAGAAAGCACTGTGCATTAATTCAGAAAATCAGTCCAGCTGCCCAGAACGGGACCTGGAAGAGAGTGGAGGTACCGGTGTCTACTTCAGTGTTTTCCAGCTTGCAGGAAGATTGGCCAGGTATGGTATATACAGTTACATTGATCCAAGGAGGACCAATGTAACTATGCAAAAATATACCTTGCCTGGAAATCATCTTTCAAGGGGGATTCTAGAGTTGAAATCATTGAACCTTAGTTTTCTATTTCGTTCATCTTTCCTGAATTCTCCACGCAGGACAGCCCAATAGATCAGCATCCATGGAAAAAAATATATTTTAGTCAGACTTACAGTGTTCCTGTACTCAGATACCTAGTACCTCCGTATTCATATTGAACTGACCCCCCAGAGACTTCTAGGTGTCTAGTTCTTTTCTTCTTTTGTTGCCAAACCAGCTGCTCACAAGACCTGTGCTTGTAATCACAATTGAAGAAATAACACCAAAGGTTCAGTTCACTTCCAGACCTTTCACATTTTTTTCAATCTTAAGCCCTGATAAAGGGGCGTTTTTGGACTCCCAAAATAAATTGGTTGTCTTTGGATTGTCCTCCTGACTTGTATTGAAATAAAGCTGTATCTGGACCTCTTAGCAGTACTTGCCACTTAATTTTACATTTTTTGTTACAATAAACTATAAGCCATATATATTGTGAAGATCCTCTTGGGTGTTGAAGCTGCCTGCCCCGAAACCAGATTTCTTACATCAATACTTTAAAGTAGCATACCAATAAGATAACCTTAAGGCCTAAGCGTTATTATTCCACTTTCCCCAAATAGTTCTTCTCCTGAGCAGTGCAAGGGCCCAAAAATGTTGGTGGTCTGTATTGCAATTTTTAACCAGATTACCAATGGTTGAGCTGGTCTGCCACTTCCCTGTTTTCATATTGGTCAGTAAAGTCCTCATTTTATATTTAGTGGCCAAAATGAAGCCATCAGATATCTTACCAAAATGTATGGAATAGAGTTTCCCAGGTTTTGGGGCTCCTGGCACACCTTAGAAATGAATGAAATGAGGTTCCATGGGTCATTTTACAGAGGTTTCCCTCAAATTAGATTTTATTAGGTCTTATAAAGGCATTATGAATATTATACCAAGGAAATGAACTAATCCAGAAAACTGTATGCAAGAACAAAATCCGTAAGTGATGATGTAGAATGTTCCAAATGAGTAGAGCCAATGGTGGACTTGTAGAGTGTGATTTTTATAAATATGACAAATCCACAGGGATGGGCCTTTTTTTAACAGGAAGGGGAAGTGGTGTAATTTGTGAATTAGTGGACAAGGAAAGGTGCGATGAATGAAAAAGGGGGGGAAGGGGAGGGAATAAAAGGGGCATCTCACTAACATAATAGGTTTAATAGAAGGTCCTTAATGTCAATGAGAGTCAAGTTATGATGAGGTGGCCATCTTAGCTTGGCTCTCATTGAGGAGGCCACAAACCACCAAGGAATCAGTAAAGTGGATGGGATATAAAGTTCTTGAACATCTGGGAATCTTTATAATCCAGGCACACCATGTGTTTTCAAAGATTTTTCAAATTATCTTTATCAATGGCAGCACGTTGTTCCAATCACATTGTTTTGTTTAGTACATGTAGCCATTCAGCCAGTGTAGGACTTTGTCATGCCGCAGATATAAATAACTGTAACATTGATTTCTTGATGGAGGATACAGAGTTCAGAACCCACGTTGCGCCATCAATACCATGCAGACAGAAAAATGTTATTTTTTAATTATCTGTCCCAGCATGACTGCTAACTTGACTTCAAAGCCCAATTCCAGCTTTTTTGATTTGCGATTTAAGTTAACATTTTTAGTATAGATCTAGTTTAACCTTTGAAATTACTTTGATTTTATTTCACAGCATCTTTTGGAAGAAGCTAAGTCATCCACAGCAGTAATTAACATTACAACCCCCTAAAACCTTGGTCCAACAGAGCTACTGGTCCACACTTAGATTACGAGAGGAATCCCACTGAGCTCCACCTATATAAAATGTGGTCAGAGACAAACTCTGACTATTAGTCTTGCCGACTGAACATAGAAATTATTATAATCAGATAACATACTGTAAGTTTGTTACAGAGACATGGCTGTCCAGGTTACACAGATTTAATGAACCTTGTCATAAGGTTGACATGGAGGCTGTTGTTGTGCTGACACACTAGCTTCAGTAATTTGGGTCAAGTATGCAGATCAGGTCGTGTGAAATTTCACTGACATTTTTTAACTGCGTACTTGTTCGAAAACAATGTCTCATAGAACACCAATGACTCTGTATAATAGCCAGGCATTTTCAGAAGGAGCTCTGTACTGGAAGGCCCATTTTTTCTTTTGTGACAGGTTTTGTTGTGAAGTGAACCTTTGCTCCTCACTCTCTGTTGAGTTGTCAGGCTTGAGGAGCGATACCTTGTACTTCCAGGTACAGAAGAAGCCAGTGACTTACAGTACTTTGCTTCCTCCTATCTGACAGTACTGGTGCTTTGTGATTGGTCACTTAGGCTCCCAGCGCTGTCACGTGGGGGTAGGGAACAAAATCCTTAGCCCTCCAACTGTGTAGGCCCCAAATTGTGATTGAAGCATACACAGTGCTTCCTCTGTTTGGCCCTGGTGACCAAATGGAGCAGTGTGGGAGTAAAAGTAAGCTGAGTGCGTGCAACTGGAAAGGACAGCAAGTAAGTGATTCCATTGCTTTACCCTGCACAAGCAAAGCACAGGTTTACTTTAAAGTTGAACTCCAGGAATAATACTAAAAAAAACTTGTAGTGACCCCTTTCCACCCTCCTGCACTGCAGAGGTTGAATGCTAATTATGTTCAGGGGTAGAGAAAAAAGGTGTAATACATTACTGCTTGCATCTGTGTTACCAGTCCCCCGAAGCCCTGGTTGGTGGTCTGACATGTCACTGACGTCATGAAGTATAATGCAAGGCCCCTAGCCCTGTATTGTGTGTGAGAGTGGTGAGGGACTGCCCCATGCCCAGAGTGTCAGGGAGAAGAGGAGAGTGTCTGAGCCTGCCAAAGCGAGGAATAAAGCCAGCCATACATGGATCAATAGTATGTAAATATAGAATCGCGCTAATTATTCACGTGAAAATGAAATTTAAAAACCAAGAGTCCATAAATCAGTCCACCAATGATTAAAATAGTGAATCTTGAATATTGTTGTTAGATTCCACCATCCACCACCTTGTCCAACAGTGCCGCCACCAACAGCTGAATTAACTGCTTACCACCTCCAGTAGATCCCTCATTACAAGGGATCACTCTGCACCTTTGGCTTAAAACCCAACCTGGGGCTTTCTCCTGGTTACACGGCTCCCCTGTGCCCATAGTGTCACACTTCTCCCGGCCTCGGTTCTCCTCTCCGCTCTGATTGGTCCCAGAATCGACGCACGGAGCCCAGTCAGTGCTTTAGACAGAAACCGCCATTTTGTGTCTAAAGCGCTGATTGGGCTCCGTGCTCCGGTTCATTGGTGGACTGATTTATGGACTCTTGGTTTTGAAATTTAATTTTCATTTACAGTGCCTTGCCTTTAGTTCGATGTTTTTTTAATCTGAATTATATGTGATGGATCAGAACACAATAGTCTAAGTTGGTGAAGTAAAGTTAGAAAAATATATACGTAAAACTGTTTTTCAGAAATAAAAAACTGATAATTGGCATGTGCGTATGTATTCACCACCCTTGTTATAAAGCCCATAAAAAGCTCTGGTGCAACCAATTGCCTTCAGAAGTCACATAATTAGTGAAATGATGTCCACCTGTGTGCAATCTAAGTGTCACATGATCTGTCAATACATATACACACCTTTTTGAAAGGCCCCAGAGGCTGGTTGTGGTTGAACAAAAAAAATAAATAAAAAGGAATCATCTGTGGGCTGCTTAGGGTAAATATTAAAGTTTTCTCCTTCCCCTAGCCTATATTTAACAAGCATTTAACCCTTTCAGAGTGGGTAGTTTTGATGTAAGCTTTACGGTCTTTGAGAAGTTTCGAGACTAGTTTTGTAACACGTCAACAGATGGCAGCACAAGGCTGCACGCAAAGTCTCAGGGAACACCGACCTTCATAAGTCAGTGTGCCAAAAGACACCGACCTGTGTACATTGTGAGCTGTGCAACTGGTGCTAATCTAACCACGTGCGTTACCACGTCTGCTAAACTGGGCAAACCTGCCATAGAGACATTTGGCACGATTCAGCAAATTTACGGTGATGCTGTAATGAGTCGTGCCAGGTGTTTTGAGTGGCACGCGTGATTCAAGAGCGGAAGAACATCACTGGAAGACAATGAGAGATCAGGAAGACCTTCAAAGAGCTTAACCCCTGAAAATGTTGAAACCATTTGGCAACTTGGTCATGATGATCATAGGAGAACAATCATGTGTGCCACTCATAACACCTGGAACCACTCATTGCAGCGTCACTGTAAACTTGCCGAATCATGTCAAACGTCTCTGTGGCAGATTTGCCCAGTTTCACACAGAATTTCACATTTGCTCTTTGTTCTAACTTGCTGTCCATGATGATCTAGCAGACATGGTAACGCACGTGGTCAGAATTGCACCAGTTGCAGAGCTCCCGATGTACACAGGATGATTACGATGACACAATGACTTATGAAGGTCGGTGCTCTCTGTGACTGTGTGTGCAGCCTTGTGATGCCATCTGTTGGTGTGTTACAAAAAAAGTCTTGAAACTTTTTGAGATCACCTCGTATACCGCCGTGGTTGAACAGCTGCTGATTTTATAGAATGATTTTAATGAAACTGTATTAATAAATGTTTACTTTTATAACAATTTGTGCGTAAGTGCCTAAAAAGTCTCTAATCCTAGCCATTGTATCAGTGGCGGTGTGTCCATAAGGGGGCATGGGCGCTGCCCCCTCTCTCCTGCCACCCCCCTAGCACCAATAGAAAGATTCATGCCACCCCCTATTCAAGCGCCCGGCCCCTTTTTGGGCTGAATTACAGCGGAGGAGGGTGGTTTTGAAGCACCTGATTAGAGCCATAGGCTCTAATAGGCGTAAAAAAAAAAGGTGACCTGCGAGTGCCATGTTGGGCACTCGCAGGTCACTCAGCTGTGTGTTAGAAAAGTGAATGAATATTCGCTTTCCTAACACTAAACCACCTCTCTGCCAATCAGGTGCTCAGATCTATTACTCGTCACCTGATTGGCTGAAACGACAGGCGCTGTGATTGGATGCCAGGCATTCAATCATAGCAGAGGATGGGAAGAGAAGACGGGAGAAGACATCGAGGAGCTGTCCCACTGAGACAGGTAAGTGCAGACGGTGGGCCGGCGGGGGGCACACTGGCAGCATTTGATATGGCACAGTGGCTGCATTTGATGGGGCACAGTGGGAGAAATTGATGGGCACAGTGGCGGCAATTGATGGGCACAGTGGCAGCAATTGATGGGCACAGTGGGAGCAATTGATGGGTACAGTGGCGGAAATTGATGGGCACAGTGGTGGCAATTGATGGGCACAAGGCGGCAATTGATGGGCACAGTGGTGGCAATTGATGGGCACAAGGCGGCAATTGATGGGCACAGTGGTGGCAATTGATGGGCACAGCGGTGGCAATTGATGGGCACAAGGTGGCAATTGATGGGCACAGTGGTGGCAATTGATGGGCACAAGGCGGCAATTGATGGGCACAGTGGTGGCAATTGATGGGCACAGTGGTGGCAATTGATGGGCACAGTGGTGGCAATTGATGGGCACAGCGGTGGCAATTGATGGGCACAAGGTGGCAATTGATGGGCACAGTGGTGGCAATTGATGGGCACAAGGCGGCAATTGATGGGCACAGTGGTGGCAATTGATGGGCACAGTGGTGGCAATTGATGGGCACAGTGGCTGCGATTGATGGTACAGTGAGGCTGCAATTGATGTTTTTTTTTCAGAATTTTTCAGTTTGTTTGCACCCCCCCAAAAATTTTGAGCACCAGCCGCCACTGCATTGTATACTATGCTACATATGGCATATGACACCCAGCATGATCAGACTTATAGAATAATATCATAAATAGATTGTCTGCATTCAGTGAAGCCAAATTCCTCCTCTATCTCTAACATGGATGCTTGCTTGTGCAACCTGGGCATTCTGTAAAGTGCCAGAAGACATGCGAAGGGTATAATGCACTATCATTTGTGTTTTATTCCCTTTGCAAAGTGAACATGCTGAACGCCTTTAGAAAATCAAGCCTCAGCCACACAGAAAGTGCATTGCTTTCAGTCAGTCTGATCTGACCCATTCACAATGCAGCACTGCTAAGCAGGAAGCAGAGCCTGCATATGTATTGAACAGATATGGCCATACATAGGAAACACTAGCACACAATGATAAGATATTTAAGGCAACCATTGAGAACATCTTAGAAGATCAACCGCTTTATCTTAGCGCTGTTTGATCAGGGAGCCTGCAACGAAATGCTGCCAACCACAAGACAGATCATTATAAATGTACTACAGTAATGGGAAAAATACGAGAGATCAAACAGATCAAATGTGACAATTTGCCTAAAAATGCTTTTACGCAATCGAATAATTAAAATATGTGCATAGTGAATGTTTGCTATATTAGCTGTAGCAGAGCAGAGAAAAAAATGTAGTGATAATAAAGTATTTTAGAAGCACTAGTTGCAAATATTTTTAAAGCGGGGGGTGTCTTCTTCCATCATCATGCACTCCATTCCTGCATATTCTCAGGCTGGTGACATGAGAATTTCTGTTGCTTTGATTGTATTTCACTCCTTTGCATAAATGAGCGATGTGTGTGTAGTCTTTGTATTTACTCTATCACAGCCCCACAGTGCCCCCTGCTGTTTATTGTAATCTGATGTAATATATCCACTTCAGCTCCGGAAGATTTTACCCTCTTAATGACCAGGCCATTTTTTGCTATTTGGCACTGCGCCACTTTAATAACTTCAATAGCGGGCACTTTCACCCCCCTCCCTGCCCAGGCCAATTTTCAGCGCTGTCAAGCTTTGAATAACAATTGCGCGGTCATACAACACTATACTCAAACTACATTTTTACCATTTTGTTCACACAAATAGAGCTTTCTTTTGGTGGTATTCAATCACCACTGGCTTTTTTATATTTTGCTAAATAAGCAAAAAAAAAAAAAATGGAACATTTTGAAAACAAAACGTGTTTTTCTTTGTTTCTGTTATTCTGTTATATATTTCAAATAAATTATTGTTCTTCATAGATTTAGGCCAAAATGTATTCTGCTACACTTCATTGGTGAAAATAACCCAAATCAGTGTATATTATTTAGTCTGTGTGAAAGGTATACAGTCCACAAGCTGAAAATTGATAAATACTGATCTCATTTCTTGAGGTCCCAAAATGTCAGGATAATACAAATATCTCCCCCCAATGACCCCTTTTTGGAAAGTAGACAGTCCAAGGTATTTAGTAAGAGGCATGGCGAGTTTTTTGAAGTTGTAATTTTTTTGGAAAATTAAAGAAGTAAAAAAAAAAAAATGTTCACAGTACAGCGTCATCATATAACTGGTGTGGCAGTGCGGAAAAAAAAAAGTTATAATTTTTTTTCATTTTTTTTTTTTTTAACATACTGTGACCAGAGCAATACAGTGTTACCATAGTAAATTTGTACCATTGGGCAAGTAATAAGGTTTTTTTTTTTTTTTTTACACGTTATGATTGACTATAGCAGTGAATTTCATTGCTATAAGCAAACATTTTACTGAATAAAACTAATTCATTCAGTTTGTTTTGTTGTGGCTAGCTGTGATTGGCTAATCATATGGTACAGATGGGCTGTGCTTGGCCATGTCTATACCATGTGATCACATCAGTGTTGCCAACCCCCCCGAAGTGAAATTTATTGGCAGGACGCCAAAATTTACAAACGGCACCAATTTTTTACTGACAAAAAAAAACACCTGAAATTTGCTGCCAGAGCCGCATTTTTTACTGGCACTACAAAAATGTCCCTGAAATGCCTGTTTTCAGTGCTAAACAGTACAAATATCAATATTTAAACTATAAACATGTTGCTAGTGCTATTCACAATGTGTTTAAGTTAAACAAATGTCAAAAACCATATTTCTCCATTTACATGGAATGGGAGGGGGTCAGAAGCTGTGTGGAATGGTACAGGAGGGGGTTAGAGGCTGCGTAGATACGGTACGGGTGTCAGAGGCTGTATGGACATGGTACAGGGGGGTCAGAGGCTGCATGGACATGGTACGGGGTCAGAGGCTGCATGGGCATGGTACAGGTGTCAGAGGCTACATTGACATGGTACAGGGGTCAGAGGCTGCATTGACATGGTACAGGGGGGTCAGAGGCTGCATGGACATGGTACGGGGTCAGAGGCTGCATGGGCATGGTACAGGTGTCAGAGGCTACATTGACATGGTACAGGGGTCAGAGGCTGCATTGACATGGTACAGGGGGGTCAGAGGCTGCATGGACATGGTACAGGGGTCAGAGGCTGAATGGGTATGGTACGGGGGCCAGACGCTGCATGGACATGGAATGGGGATAAGAGGCTGCATGGACTTGGTACAGGTGTCAGAGGCTACATTGACATGGTACAGGGGTCAGAGGCTGCATTGACATGGTACAGGGGGGTCAGAGGCTGCATGGACATGGTACAGGGGGTCAGAGGCTGCATGGACATGGTACAGGGGGGTCAGAGGCTGCATGGACATGGTAGGGGGGTCATAGGCTGCATGGACATGGTACGGGGGTCAGAGGCTGCATGGACATGGTAGGGGGGTCATAGGCTGCATGGACATGGTACGGGGGTCAGAGGCTGCATGGACATGGTACAGGGGAGTCAGAGGCTTCATGGACATGGTACGGGGGTCAGAGGCTGCATGGACATGGTACGGGGATCAGAGGCTGCATGGACATGGTACGGGGTCAGAGGCTGCATGGGCATGGTACGGGGGTCAGAGGCTGCATGGACATGGTAAGGGGATCAGAGGCTGCATGGACATGGTACGGGGGTCAGAGGCTGCATGGACATGGTACAGGGGAGTCAGAGGCTTCATGGACATGGTACGGGGGTCAGAGGCTGCATGGACATGGTACGGGGATCAGAGGCTGCATGGACATGGTACGGGGTCAGAGGCTGCATGGGCATGGTACGGGGGTCAGAGGCTGCATGGACATGGTAAGGGGATCAGAGGCTGCATGGACTTGGTACGGGTGTCAGAGGCTACATTGACATGGTACAGGGGGGGTCAGAGGCTGCATAGACATGGTACAGGGGCGTCAGAGGCTGCATGGACATGGTACAGGGGGTCAGAGGCTGCATGGACATGGTACAGGGGGGTCAGAGGCTGCATGGACATGGTACAGGGGTCAGAGGCTGCATTGACATGTTACGGGGGTCAGAGGCTGCATGGACATGGTACGGGGGTCAGAGGGTGCATGGACATGGTACGGGGGTCAGAGGCTGCATGGACATGGTACAGGGGGGTCAGAGGCTGCATGTACATGGTACAGGGGTCAGAGGCTGCATTGACATGGTACGGGGGTCAGAGGCTCCATGGACATGGTACAGGGGGTCAGAGGCTGCATGGACATGGTACAGGGGGGGTCATAGGCTGCATGGACATGGTACAGGGGGGTCAGAGGCTGCATGGACATGGTACAGGGGGGTCAGAGGCTGCATGGACATGGTACAGGGGTCAGAGGCTGCATGGACATGGTACAGGGGGGGGTCAGAGGCCGCATGGACATGGTACGGGGGTCAGAGGCTGCATGTGTAGTGTTCTCCTATTGAATGGCTCAGCTCTGCTCTAGCTATCCTCCCTCCTTCGGCTCAGGCTGATCAGCACAATACAAATCAGTTGCTGACTGAGCTGGAGTGGATGGTCAGTCAGCGGCGCTCTGTTCACCCTCCCTCCGTTCCAGGCAGAGACAGACCGACCAAACCCCTCCTCTGCTGTCAGTGTGGCGAGATGCTGACGAGTACGGAGAGCCTGACATTCAAGAATGGCGCCAGGCGGCGCCATCACGTCACTGCGCATGCGCCCACCCGGCCAAGCGTGTACAAGTTTTCCCGGGCTCAGCAGTCTTCGGAAGGGCGCATGCGCAGTTGCGCTGTCGGCCTGCAGCCATCTTATTTACGGGCACAGCTGCCGTAACAGACATTTACGGGCGGCCCGAAAACAGGCTGAAATTTACAGGCTGCCCGTAAATTAACAGAAGGTTGGCAACACTAGATCACACTGACCAATCACAGCTAGCAACACAATTGTACACAATGGATGGCATAAAAGGAAGCCATCCATTGTTTACAACTGTCATGCGATCTGCTGTGATTGGTCACGGCGGTCACATGGTACCGGCAGCGGGCCGGTACATTGATCAGTCATCGGCTGTGGCCGGTGGACACAGCCAGTGACAGATCGTGCTGCTGCTCGGCACCTTCTGAAAGAAAGTCATATGACGTTCAGTATGAAGGAAGGAAGAAGGAAGGAAGAAGGAAGGAAGATGTTAACTGGCTGTATGCAAACAAAATTTAAAGGTTTTTTTTTTTTTTCCCACAAATAGAGTTTCTTTTTGGTGGTATTTGATCACCACTGGGTTTTTTTTTTTTTGCTATAAACAAAAAAAAGCATACTTTTTGAAAAAAAACTTTAATTTTTTAATTTTCTGTTATAAAACATATCCGATTAAAAAATGGAGAAAAAAATCTAATTTCTTCATACATTTAGGCCAAAATTATAAAATTCAAATATTCCGCGCTTAGGACAAATACCACCAAGAACTGCAGCCCCCCTCAAAAAGGAAAACACCAAGGTGAAGTCCAAGTGCTAAAATACTCTGGTAGGGGAATTGGCGCTGTTCACAAACAAATAATTATTTTTAGTCGCGTGCATCATCGAGCTTAGTGAAAAATCCTGTAACAGTGCTAAAAATCTTTTAAAATATATGTGCCATATAAGATGTTAGGAATACAAATCACCAAAAAATATATATATATATATATATCACCAAAAAATATATATAAAGTGAGATTAAAAACTTATATAAGTGAAACTAAAACATCAGTTAGATCCACGTTAAAAGTCCCACTAATTAATGTTCAAAGCAATGTGACACCAAAAAGCGGCAAAAAAATCCTCTGGTGTTGGCTGGAAGAAATCCCAAAAATGATGCAAAACAAACAAAAAATGTTCAAATTATATGAATTATTTCGTGAATATTTATGTGATATTACTATGTGCAACAAAATACTCCAATACAAATCGTCCAGTAAAAATTGTCCTGTAAATGTGGAAAAAAATCCCTGTGAACAAGTGGTGTGTGCATCCAAGACAGGTTTGATGTGACTGATGTTATCCGTCTTTAGTTGAACCCCCACTTGTGCCCTCACTCACCGGAACGCCCAACCCCCGCAGGGGTAATGGGCATGTGTATGTAGATCCAGTATCCGGAATCCTGAACGATCGATATCCCTCTCTCCGATTCCGTGGTCTCCTTCCCACTTATATCACTGTTGTCCTTTTAATGGTTTCCACCGGAAAGTGTCCATATATATTGAGAAAAGAGGAGCCTCATAGCGTAAATCCAAAAAATATATGAGTTTATTAAAACAATACAGCTTAAAATTGGGAGCTGACAGTGCTCCGCCGGCTGGCTGAAAGCCAATGACCGCAGCAGTAGCGTGGTGGCGGCGTGCGTTCCACGACCTGCCTACCAAAAACCGGAAGCTTACACAGAGTCAGAAGCTGGAGCAACGTATGGGTACCGCGTGACCACGCCTTACGCATTTCGTCATCAAGAAGGAAGGGGTTAACATCAGGGGCAGTCAAAGGGTTAAATGTGTGCCTAACTATGTCTACTGTGAGGTGCTTGTACTAAGGAATGCGCCGGTATTTATTCCCTGCTTTGAAGTTAGAAGAGTGTTGTTTACTTACACAAAGCTCTCTTCTGCCACTTGCTCCAATGAATGGCAGGTCCCAGCCATAAATCATTGGCTGGCAACCAACCGCTGATAGGCATGTGCTGGAGCCAGTGGCAGCACAGCCAGACGCCGCACCCCTACCCAGAAATGCAGAATCGCATATATATACTTGATTCTGCGCAGCCGGCATGCACTGTAGCAGTAAAACTACAGTGCATGGTTGGCAAGTGGATATATATGTATATAAAAATATATATGTATATTTTGTTTTCTATTGATTGAACTCATGTCCTAACACTTTAAGAATTTAAAGCTCAACACTGGGAAAACTTGAAAATTAGTGAGGCTGCACATGCACTGCAAAGGTTAATTGCTTGTTAATTCCAAAGTAGAGTGAAAGCACTTTTTAATTACCTGATCCTCCGCTCCCCTAGCAGACAGTGCTCCCCCATGCTCCAGCGATGGCCTGTCGCTCTGCGTCATCATATGCAATGCAGGGCTATGGACCCAGTGTAGTATTGTGAAGGAGCTGAAGATCGGGTAATTAAATCTTTAACAAGTCCCCTAGACCTAAATGAGCAATTAAACCTTGCAGTGTGGGCGCAGACCCACTGCAAGGGATCATTTTCAAGTTTCCTGGAGTTAAAGGGTAACTCCACGTTCATGGGGAAAAAATAGCAAATAAAGAACCAATAATAATATAGCGTATACAACTGCGACACAAGTCATATTGTAATTTAATGTTATTAAATAGTACCTTTCCTTTTCAATCTGCATCTCTGTAAATTTCTCTAAAATGCAAGGCAATATGGCTACCCGGAGGTGTTCTGTACACAGAATGTGTACAGACCGCCGCCCAGAAACATTATTTCCTGCTTGTGTGATTGGCTTACTGATATTCCCAGAAGTCTGCGCTAAGATATAAATAAGATATCAGGCATCCCATTTCATTTTTGGTGAGATACTCCCAATAGGAAATCACGTCTAATGATGCCGCGTACACACGGTTGGAATTTCGGCCCGCAAAAGTCCGATGAGAGTTTCTCGTCAGAAAATGCGACTGTGTGTATGCTCCATCGGTCTTTTACTGGACGAATTCCAGCCAGCAAAAGATTGAGAGCATGCTCTTAATTTTTCGGTCGGGACAAGTTCCTATCCAAAAATGTGATCGTCTGTGGCAATTCCGACGCGCAAAATCCCTACACATGCTCGGAAACAATTTGACGCATGCTCGGAAGCATTGAACTTCATTTTCTCGGCTCGACGTAGTGTTGTACGTCACCGTGTTCTTGGCGGCCGTAATTTCAGCGAACTTTTGCGTGACCGTGTGTATGCAAGGCAAACTTGAGCGGAATCCCATCGGAAAAGCCATCATATCTTTTTCCAACGAGAAAACCGATCGTGTGTACGCATCATAAAGGGATGCAGGCCCCAGCAGATTTCCTCATTAGAGCCCTACGGGTGCAGCAGCTGATTGATAATTATGAGACCACTCCCTTAAGACTCATTTTCCCACATGGACACAGAAAAACACACAGGGATTTCTTCAGAATAACAAAAGGTAGTAATCTGCAACAAAGTTTGTTAATTTACTTGAAATGTACATAGATCACCCAGAGGGGAATGTTTTTTCTCAACTTTTTAAAGTGTTACTAAACCCAGGACCCTGCATTCCCTATATCTGGTCTCTCACAGTACACAGAACATGGAAATGCAATTATTTTAATAAATATAAACTGCTAAATATCTTTTCTCATCAGCAGTATATAGCAGTCTTATGAATTCTATCAGTGTCTTTTTAAAGCTTGTAGGAGGAGTTTTCATTATACTCTGACTGTCCTATGAGGCTGCAGGACCCCTGACCTTCTGTCTGGACAGTGCTGATTGGCCCTGTTCTGATTACATGCACCCTGCAAAGAAATAAAAAAGCTTTCTAGCAATACACACCAAACTGAGCATGTGCAGAGTGACTCCAAAGGTTCTGTGCTATCAGCGGATGGTTTGGGGCCAGTAATAGAAGGGGAGGATCAGAGAAGAAAAGATCAAAAAGCCTTTTTACACAATGCAGAGGATTAACCCCTTCGGTTCCACAATAAGAATAACAAGCATGCTTTATTGCATATACAGACTGATTTTACCGTTGTGGTTTTAGTTACACTTTAAGCATTTAAAACTTTCCCAGGTAAATATGTATCGTCTTCTGGAGCTCATCACAACCAAAGCTTGGTTTTCATACCGTGACCAGGGTGGATAAAACATAAACAAAGCAGCTGACATTGGACGCGGGAAGTGATTT
This sequence comes from Aquarana catesbeiana, assembly GCF_042186555.1. Lineage (NCBI taxonomy): Eukaryota > Metazoa > Chordata > Amphibia > Anura > Ranidae > Aquarana > Aquarana catesbeiana. Next base: position 82,576,024 of record NC_133324.1, on the reverse strand, counting down.
ATTCCTTTCCATAGTCAGTATGGCTCTCTCAGAGTAGGAGCACCTGTAGTTTACAGTTTTGTTTATCTTGTATAAATGGCTGACGTGTTTTGCATGCTTGTGTGAGGTGGTGGAAAAGCAAACAAGGTGCCTGTACAAACACACCACGCAGCGTGCAAATCTCTAATACTATACATGGGGCTGTTTACCCAGCGTGGCCTATATAGACATCACCTGGCTCCCTGTCAGAAGTCGTGTCCAGGCCCGGCGCCTCCGATATTCACCTTGGACCTTGAAGAAGGGGACATACCCCGAAAGCTTGTCCTGAAAAATTGTATGTTAGTGCAAATAAAAAAAGTATCACGGACAGTACTCAATTTTCTCTGTCACAATTGCACTAATACGGCTACAATCAAATCAGGTTTTCCACACAAATTTCTGCTAAAAAAATTTTTTCGCAATACCTCAAGTAAGGAAAACATGCAAAAATGTCAGGTTGACACCCTATTCACTATAGACATCCTTTTCCTGACTTATGATGGGCTGTGAATGGTATTAGGAAATCCCAGGGCCATTATTCATTGTTTCGTCTAATTCAGGGGTGACCAGCCTGCGGCAGGCCCAACACAAAATCGTAAACTGACTTAAAGTGATACTAAAGTCTCTTTTTTTCGATTAAAACAGAACAAACATGTTATACTTACCTGCTCTGTGTAGTTGTTTTGTACAGAGCAGCCCAGATCCTATTCTTCTCGGGTCCCTCGCCAGCGCTCCTAGCCCCTCTCTCCTGTTGCATGCCCCCACAGCTGGCAGCTTGCTATGGGGGCACCCGAGCCGAGCCGCAGCGCTGTGTGTCTTTCAGACACAGAGCCGTGGATCGACCCCACCTCCCTATCTCTCCTCATTGTCTCACTGTCTTTGATTGACAGCAGCGGGAGACAATGGTAAATTTAGAAATTTTAATTTTGAATAATAATTTTGAAAATTTGACTGAACTTTTTTAAGTTTTATCTTCCCAAAGAAAAATATCCCACTCTTCACAATCACGCCTCCGTTTGGCAGACTCCACTTGCACAGCGGGGATCGCTATGCCGATCCCCACTGAGCAGGCAGAGGACAGGTTTGTCTCCACCCACTGTGCAGAGCGGAGACAGACACAGTCTCGCTCGCCTCTATGGGGAAATCGGATGAAAACGGACCGCCAGTCCATTTTATCCAACCTGATCCGCCAGACGGATGGAAAATAGGACGGCAATTCGCCTGGATTGAAGAGTGGCGGATGTCAGCGGACGTGTCACCGATGACATCCGCCGCTCCATAGGGGAGAGTGCAAAGTCAGAAAAACTCACAGGTGGACATGATCGGACGGCCCATGTGAAAGCACCCTAATTCATGTCATCAGTTTTCGGCAGCACCTATATTTGTGAGCAACTATCTTCAAGGATGAAGCACACGAAGGGCAAAATTAAAACCAAAATATCTGACGAGCACCTTGAGAATTCATAAAAAATTTTCTACTAAATCCATCGAACCAGATATTGGTGCTTTTTTATTTTTATTTTTTATTTTTACTGCGAGAATGCAGTTGACAAAAAGAATTGCCGCAACATTTGTCCAATAAAACAAGATAATAATAACAATGTACATTTTGATAGTACAGCTTGGTGATGAGCTAGCGGCGGTGGGTACAGGGGAGAATGGTAAGAAGCACATGGATGGATGGCGATGGGTTCAGTAGTTAAAGCGGAGTTCCAGTCTTTTTTTTTTCACTAAAAAACACTGCTGGGATAGTCGCAGCTTATCTAATCTATTCCAGCATATGTTATGTTATATGTAAATGTAGTCTTTTTTGTTATATAGTTATGTGTACTCACAGTAACCTTTGTAACAAGAACGCTCCCATCTTCAATGTGGGCATCTGAAGCCCACTCATAGCTTGTTCCAGCATACGATGCTGTTGGCTACCCAGCATGCACCTCCTGATCTTGCGCATGCGCAGTGCGTACAAAGCGTGGCGCACTCATTGAAGCGGAGGATGTCCATTGATAAGTCCTGACTGAATGGGTATATAGATATTCCATATATAGAAATTCCATATGGATTTGATAAACAGTTGCACTAATATATCATAAGAAATTGGAACTACCATTGTTTTATTCCATGGCTCCTCGGCTTTCAGAAAATATATAAGGCCTGTGCTGACAAGATTTTGTTCACATCAAGCGGGTTTTGCATACCCAAAAAAATCTATGGAAATGCAAAACCTGCTTGAAGCAGGTCAGAAGGAGATCAACTGCACCTGTGAATTAATTCTGAATGGTCTCAGAAGGGTCTCCAACAGAGGAAAACCAACACAAGCCCAAAACCCGATGACACAGGCCCGTAATGTTTTGGGGTTTTACGTTTAAAAAGGTCTTCCTTGTATATTCCTGGGTCTTCGTGTACAAAAAGTGCATTTAGCATGTGTGTGAAGAATAATTTTAAAAAATTGCTCCGATAGTGAAGCTTGCTCATGAACTCAATTCGTCATTAAGTATGGACACATTGAGGAGGTTAAGTTATAGAGCTGTGTGGTGTCCTAGCAGAGGAACTTAGTCTTTGTATGTTGTGGTCAGATATGTCAAACTACCATCATCTGGGACCCAGAGAGTAGGACTCTCTATAGCTTTGTGTTGAATGAATGCAGTTTATGACAATCTGGAGTCAACAAAAACTTAACTTGAGCATAACACCCAGAACATGGTGGACCATGAACAGGAATGCTGTGCATTGCAGGGGAAGAGAATGCAAAGTGCATCGATTTCGAAGTCCCGAGACACTAAGCATATTTGTCAAGCAAATCACATGGGCTTTATAAATGTCTTTTTTGTAATGTTATGTTTTATGTATAAATCCGTTCAGTCATATCTGACTCTAGGTGAATCTATGGGCCAGCCTTTTGATATGCTTGAAGACATTTTTCCATAGAATTTTCTTGGCAAATAATTTTCTTGTTTAAAATATTTATTGCATTTTAGATGTGGGCAAATTATTTTCTTGTTCAATATATTTTAGAATTTTGGACGTGGGCAATACATAAATGTGTACATATGTAGATAAGTCTTACAAATCGGGTGTCGTACAGTTTAAGTACAGAGAATAGTAAAATATGGCATGGTGTACAACGAACATAGTTGGACTTCTGCATCAAACAGGCAGGAATTGTTGAATTATCTAGACGATACGTAACGGCCGGAAACGGGGGGGCAGTGGGTGGGGTGTAGAAAAAAAAGGGGAGGTGGTGAGTGAATGAAAAGGAGAAAAAATAAGGGGGTACAGGTAAAAGAGAGGGGACAGAAGAGGGAAGGGGGTTATAGGACAGATCATCTAGCTCAACTATAGAGACAGAAGTTCTCGGGCAAAACCTGCCAGAAGTTAACGTAAGATCTATGGTAAGATCTATGTGAATGAACAAGCCAATCTGGCTGCAGTTAAAAATCATTGAGCAGAATATCCTGAGTTGTAGTCAGCCACTCTAGTGGGGACAAGATACCATCTAGTAAGCACTTTATCATTTGCCTCTACTGCTTTTTGGCAAAGTTTTTACGTACTAGGGTACTAGGTCTTTCTTCAACCCTCCCCAATTGCTTGGGTTGGTAATGGCATGCAGAATGGGATAAAACATGTACATAGCAGGTTTGTACACACATACCAGGGACAATTAAACTAATAGCAGGTCTTTAGAATGTGGGAGGAAACCCAATTGAAAACAGGGAGAACATACTCCATGCCCATGGTATCCAGGGTGAGATTCAAACCAAGGACTCAAGCGTTGCATGGCTTAAAGTACTAACCACTAAACTACTGTGTCACCCAACTATTTTACCTGTTTCTTACTAGTTTTGGTTTTATACACACTGCCTGAGCGTAATTTTAACATAGTTCTTTTATGATGGTGTACAGGGCCAGATCTAGGATGTGCTGGAGTGGGCTGTGCCCCTACCCAGATTTTAGTTGCCCACCCCCCCCCCCCCCCTTAGGTCTCTGATAGTACATCTGCTGATCCATGAGCCATTCTGATTGGGGGCAATTGATATAAGGGAGCACTGTGACGGGGATACCTGATGTAAGGGGGCACTATGATTTGGACACCTGATGTAAGGGGGCACTCTGATGGGGATGCTCTGATGGGGAGTGAGCACTTTGCTGGGGACACCTTATGGAGATCTTGATGTTAAGGGGCACTCTGATGGGAGCACCATAAGGAAGGGAGCACTCTGATGGGGAAATTGATGTAAGGGGGCACTCTGATGGGCCACGTTGTGGAAGGGAGCACTCTGATGGAGACCTTGATATAAGGGGGCACTCTGATGGGGACACCTTATGAAAGGGAGCACTCTGATGGAGAACTCGATGTAAGGGGGCACTCTGATGGGGACACCTAATGGAAGGGAGCACTATGATGGAGACCTTGATGTAAGGGGGCACTCTGATGGGGACACCTTATGGAAGGGAGCACTATGTTGGAGACCTTGATGTAAGGGGGCACTCTGATGGGAACACCTTATGGAGGGGAGCACTGATGGGGACCTTGATGTAAGCTGGCATTCTAAAGAGGATCTTGATGCAAGAGGGCACATACTAACGTTTCCCAGGTCATGATACTGTGTGACAGACTCGCAATGGCTCACACACAGTTTTGACGCTGTGCCCCACTTTTTTACTGTACCCTCAGATCAGATAGGCTGGATCCGGCTCTGATGGTGTACTCAGACTGCAGTAGGAATGGGCTGATCTTTTGATGTTTTAATATACTTCCATGGCAAGGAACACTGCACACTGGTTAGAGGAGGCTTTTTGATTTCCATGAGCCCATCTGGTCTTAAACTGTCTGATTATATTTATTCATTGGTCTGCCAAGCCTTAGTCAGTAGACACTTTCGTTTTCATGCACTATGCTGGTGATGGTCAACAAGCCTGAAACCACTGTATGCCTTGTGGGGTATATGGCTTTATAATAAATGCTGTAGGTTGTATCTGTGGTGTAAACCAACAGTTCTGGGTGTTCAGATGGCTATAGGGGCAAACAGGAATGAGTTGCATGGCTTTGCCACTAACTTAGAATAAGTAATAATCCTTTTATTTCTTGAACTTGTCATGGAAGTGATGACACATAGATACCTTTGTTTTGAGATGGCTATACTGTGCTTATGCAATAAAATTGTTATGGTAGGATGGTGTGCTCAGGCTTCAGTTGGAATTTTTCCTACATCTGGTTTGACTACACGTGACAGCTGTAAACATTCCAAGGTTTAACCACTTCTCATACCTTTATAACCCTTATGGACTAAGTAGTTTTTACTTTTCACTATGGCCCTGTTTATTTGGCACCAACTTTGTAATTTCTTACGATAATAAAGTAATACATACTTAGGCTTTCTTCTGGAAATATTGTTTTGTAAAAATTGTTTATTTTCTATGACAGAGAAAATTGAGTACTGTCCGTGATACTTTTTTTATTTGCACTAACATACAATTTTTCAGGATAAGCTTTCGGGGTATGTCCCCTTCTTCAAGGTCCAAGCAGTATTGCAATTAATGTCCGAGGGTTGATCAGAGTTCGATCGATGAGCTAGGTAATCGGTTCTCAACTTGGCAGATGTTTCTTCTTGGATGGTAAAAGTACTCAATTTTCTCTGTCACAATTGCACTAATACGGCTACAATCAAATCAAGTATTTATTTTCTATGCAATCTATAGACAAAAAATAGAGAGCTATGCATTTCTTTCCCCTTTTGACCAGTGTTGGTTCAAAAAAAGTTTACTGTAAATAAAATGTTATTCTATAATTTTGCCATGTTTAAAAAATTGACATTTAAATTATATTTATAGTACAAAGAATGGCAAGTTGCACATAAAAAAGGCTTTTCTTTTATTTAGTTTTGCTATTTTTTTTTTTTTTGTTAAGCTAAAAAAAAATTATATTAATCATTAAAAAAAAAAAAATACAAATTAAAATCAGCAGAAAAATAATAGCTATGAGAGAAGGGGAATAAGGAGTCAATTAAGGCTGATGATGGTTAACTAAGGGGTTAAATAGGAATGCATTTTCTTAAAAAAAAATTAGAACTTATAAAGGTTTCTTTAAAAGAGCAGTATGGCCAAAGCTTTTTTGGCCATACGTCTCTTCTAGGTCACAAGAGTGCACTTACTTGTGGTCTTCTGTGACACAGAATCAGCCAACAGCAGGCTAAACGCTTGATGGGACCCTGGCTCAGCATCTTTGCACAGAACCTGAGCCAGCTTTTCCCACTCTCTCCCCTGCCTAGCCCTCCAGTGGGCGATGGGGCGCAGAGCAGAGAGCGGTGGCTGACAGTCACTGCTCGCCACTCCAAGAGAGACCGAGAATCGAGTGATTAGGCGGTCATGTAATTGCTCACTTCTGGATTAGAGCCAGCAGGGGACACCTGCAGCATCACAGCCGTGCTGCAGCCGCAGAGCTCAGTATGTATGTTTGTTTTCTTCAATTCCAGTACTTCTCCCTTTAAGTGATGTCATATGCAGATCGAGAGTCACACCTTTTAGCTGTATATGAATAAATAGCAAGTACAATGAAGCAAAACATTGATTCATTGTATTTATTCAATGGCACTTGGAGAATATCTGCAAGTGACATTTTTCCAGAATCGGCTACATGTTGGTATTCATGGTTCCCTCAATGAACTGTAGCTCCTCGGTGTCGGCAGCACTCATGCAACCCCAGACCATGACACTCCCACCACTATGCTTGACTGTAGGCAAGACACACTTGTCTTTGTACTCCTCACCTGGTTGCCGCTACACACACTTGACACATCTGAACCAAATAAGTTTTTCTTGGTCTCATCAGACCACAGGACATGTTTCCAGTAATCCATGTCCTTAGTCTGCTTGTCTTCAGCAAACTGTTTGCGAGTTTTCTTGTACATCATCGTTAGAAGAGACTTCCTTCTGGGACGACAGCCATGCAGACCAATTTGATGCAGTGTGTGGTGTATGGTCTAAGCACTGACAGGCTGACCCCCCACCCCTTCAACCTCTGCAGCAATGCTGGCAGCACTTATACGTCTATTTCCCAAAGACAACCTCTGGATATGATGCTGAGCATGTGCACTCAACGTCTTTGGTGGACCATGGCGAGGCCTGTTCTGAGTGGAACCTGTCCTTTTAAACCGCTGTATGGTCTTGGCCACCGTGCTGCAGTTCAGTTTCAGGGTCTTGGCAATCTTTTTATAGCCTAGGCCATCTTTATTTAGAGCAACAATTCTTTTTTTCACATCCTCAGAGAGTTCTTTGCCATGAGGTGCCATGTTGAATTTCCAGTGACCAGTATGAGAGAGTGAGAGAGATTAACACAAAATTTAACACACCTGCTCCCCATTCACACCTGAGACCTTGTAACACTAAGGAGTCACATGACACCGGGGAGGGAAAATGGCTAATTGGGCCCAATTTGGACATTTTCACTTAGGGGTGTACTCACTTTTTTTGCCGGCGGTTTAGACATTAATGGCTGTGTGTTGAGTTATTTTGAGGGGACAGCAAATTTACACTGTTATACAAGCTGTACACTCTGACTCGGTTGAATTGATGATAGGCAACTCCTATCCTCATATTGATTAGTGGTTCCAAATTAATAATAACTACTGCAGTAGGGAACAGACACAAAAGATACGCTCAGCATCTTTCCAAATTACTGTTCTGCTTTATTATGACGCAATTGAAGGTTTTTATGCACATGATTACGTAGGTATCACATTAATATTACAATTGTACGTTTATGGTAACAAGGGGCGTTACATAGACAGGCTTATTCTAATCAGGACTCAAAAGAATGTAAACATTTACTGAAAACATTATTAGTGCCGTGTGCACAGTGAGGGCAGTGTGCAATACATACAAAATAGAATACAATTATATACAGAACTTACAAATTTCCATTACAGTCTCCCCTCTTTTGATCAATATTTTGATCACTAACCATACCTGCTATCACCTTTAACCTGGAACCTCCACACACTTAGGTAGAGGTAGTCCTGGCCAAAGAGGCAAAAAACTCCATTGTGGAGAAAATAATAGCTGAGCAACTTTTTCATTACAAAATGACTTTTCATTGTGAAAAACAAATGATTGATAAGACATATTTACAGAGTACTGGCTGTACACTCCTGTGGCCAGAATGGCCTTCTAGCTTAATTGTTGGCATGCTGACTTATCAGCATAGGTAAACACAGACAATTCTACATAAAATGGAAGACGTACAAAAGACAAATATGACTTCAACATGGCTAAACTATTTTTCATATATATATATATATCCCTTACAATTAAAGTAACTGAATCAAAAAGTACCCTAGACTGTGATCACAAGAGGGAAACAAATCAAACAGAGATTTCTTTAATTTAGTCATTTTTGCAGTGTCTGGTGTGGATCCAGGTGACTTTTCCTTCAAGTTTTGCAAAAACTGTACATGAAATAGATGCTGTATTGAGTCTCCAAACATTTCCTTATATATAAATGTCTCTTAACAATCCAAAAGTCACCTGGCTTTAGTTTTTAGATCCTTCCAAACTTTTAGGATCTGGAATTAGGGAGAAAACACATAAATGAGTTTGTAAAAAACCTTAAAAGATCATCAGCATTCTCCGTGAGATCCGAATGGAGGACTTCAGCTGCTGAGACAAAATATAAGCAAGTGAGTAACACACTCCCAAACAAAATCTCATAGGGAGAGAGTCCAATATCCCCCTTAGGGGCTTCATAAAATATAAGAAAACATTCAGGCAAAAGTTTTCTAGTTTCTTACTCTACTTTGTCTGATACATTGTAGACAGTAAGGGGTGTAAAAATAAAACCTCAAAACTTCTAGTAAGGACTCTCCTATAAAAATGATTTCTTTTGTTACTCTCTGTACTTTCTGCACTCTATATTTACAAACTACTTCTGATAACACTTTTTACTGTGGCCTTTGCAGTAGCATTTGCCACTGGACATCCAAAAAACATGTCCATACAGACAAAATGCATACTCGTAAGATCCTGACTTGGGCATCTGGATATACCTTTTTGTAATCTCTGGGAGGGATGTTCAGCTTTTGGTAACACCTTTGGTAACAGGTAAAACAAGAAGTGGTATGTTATAAAAACAACTGTGGTGAACCCTGGCTCTACCCCACGCTCATTTACTAAGGCAGCCATAACTGCTTGTGACTGATGACACGGTCCATGTGTCAAGCTGAAGGGAAAAGAGTGGCTGGCAGACATAAATGATCACCTTTTCCAAAGTCCTGTTTCATAAGAAGTTGCCCCCTGTGGACCACTTGTTCTTCTCGTTCTGGGGTCCTTAAAGTTGAATTATTAATCCCAGCTATACTGGGCCAGAACTAGGGTGGAATCTGTGAGTTGCACAGACCCATCAAGTGTCCGGGGCTGTAAATGCAGCATCCTTAGTCACCTGGTCTGCTTCCATGTGTGAAAGTTAATATGGCTACCTCAGCAAGAACCTGGAAGGCTGAAAACAGCCAATCAAATTAACTTGGCATGCTTTATTGGTTTACCTGCCGAAGTAAAAACAAACTTCTGGCCCTTCAAATGGAACCAAAAGCTCTCTATATCTCGACTATCTATATAAATATACACTCTTTTTATAGCTCACAGGCTTTGCTAAAACATGGAGCTCTGCTTCTTGAGCTGGGGAAAAAGGATCCAATGACTTTGAATACAGAGTATCCTTCTGGGTGATAAACTGCATACTCAAATCTACAAAAAATGTAATATCTGGGTCTTCAGGGAGTGTGTCCCGCACTGGGCTCACAGCAGCTGATTCCTACACCATCAATTTAACACATGTGTCTTTTCCTTTCTTTTTCATTGTTAGATTTGTACATAAACAAACTCATATTTTAAACCTTTCATTAAACAAACCTTTAGTTAGCTGTATATTTGCTGCACAGAATGTCGGACCATTGACCAAAACAATATCTAACTTTGTCTAATAGCACCTTTGCATAAAAGCTACAGCTCTGATATATCGGGGTGAACCCTTCATTACTGGGTCCAGCTTGCATGAATATATTACAATGGCTTGTTTTCTATCACGCTATTTGTGTAAGAACTCCAGTCTCATGTTTCAAAAGACAACTTTTTCCTGGCAATATTATAATAAATGATAACAATACCCTGCGGTCATGGAGAGATGCCCATAAATCCAAAATATTCTTCTGCTTATACCACTGTACTTACAAGAAAAAGGGGCACATCATTTCACAATCCACACATTCTGCTTTGGATTTCAAAAATAAAAATAAATAAAAACAAAAGGACCAACAATCTGTATGATGGACCAGAAAGCATCAAAAACTATAAAACAACTGGCTGCAGGTGGCATCTATCCTAACAGGGTGTGTGGACTTGATGTGATGGGTCCGTTATATTTAAATTTTATTTATAACAACTCTCACATCATGGACTGACATCAAGTTATTATCAAGAACCTTGAAATTTCATTTTTGTAGAAAAACTTCTTATGTATCCCATCCATCTTGGCTTTGTTAAATATTATGGCAGCTGTATTCCAAATAACAACCTCATCTTAACCTTTTTTTCTCTCAATAAGGGCTTATTGAATAAATGTAAAATTACAAAATTGTTATCTTAATCTAAACTAATCTCATTCATTACAAATTTCCCCATTAACCTCGACTTCATTTCCAACCAAAGGTTGTCTAAACCAGTTTCAATATATCTATATAATTGTTAAACTCATTAGAAATTAATACTCATTATTACTTAATTTTACTTAATTTCCCTTTTTTAAATGCACTGTTTCCACTATCAAAGGATATTCAATTTGTGTAATACACGGTTAAATGTAACCTTCATTTTACCATGTTTGGAAAACAGATTCAAAATAATTGTGATCACATTGTTTACCATTAGATTCGTTAACCCGGCACATTTTGTTATAAATGTTTTGTCTAAAAAACAGAAATTGGCATGGTGTCCTTCCAGCTTATCACTGACCACATTCTTTCAGGAGAGCACAAAGGAGGGGGTCACATCTGCGTACATGACACACACAAGCAATAGAACTAAAGGTCCCAGCATTCGCACACACACACCAATATCTCTCTAAAATCGCTTACATTTTTCCCATTTGTACACAACACATGCATATCATTCTCTCAATTTCTTTTAACTCTCATTAATATTTCCCTGCCTAAATTCTGCTTTCCTTATTTTGTTTAAATAACTTTTATATCTAGCTTCTATGATTCTATGATCAGATGGGGAGCCACAGTGCTCATCCCATCTTCCCTCTCTGACAACATATAAAGTATTCTGTTTTACCTCTCATTTCTCTGTTTCTGACTTTTACTAGTTGTAGTGCCTGATCCCAAATTCATCCCACAACTTAACATGAAAATGTCCCTTTCTGTCTAGTTCTAATGTCACCCTTGATCCATCCTGCTCACATAGATAGCTGTTTCTCTAGCTGTTTACTCTGCATGATTCTTAGTCCCTGTGGACTTTTGTGGTAACCCAGTTACCCAATGTGGATCCCTGTCCACTCTAACCATTAATCTAGGGGCTCAGTATAGGCAGAACCGCACCTTTGGTTCATATATAGCGCTCCTCTTGCGCTGGGCATTTTTGAGGGTCTCTTACCCTTCATTCCCTTACTTAATTTAATGCCCATAATGACTGGCCAGTCTTCTCTACGTGTGCCTATACCCTCTTGCCTCTAAACTACTTTATCTAGCAGATTTACTACTTATACCTGTGAACAGTACTATTCTTCCCTTTCTTATCTATAACACTCCGATGGACAATAGACAGGGACAACATAACATATAACCACCAATCAATACAGTTCGATTAAGGGGAGTAAAATAGGTACCCTTTGTCCCGAAAATGCCTTACCGATCAAGGAAGTCTGATAACTCAAATGTAAGCAAAAGGCTTACCTCAGCCGGCTGATTATCAGAAATTCCCAGATCGTCTCAAGCTCCTCGTTCGGATACTCAGGGTCACCTGGAATCCCCTCCTGGCTGGCTCGCCATGCTGACTCGTTTGAATTGATGATAGGCAACTCCTATCCTCATATTGATTAGTGGTTCCAAATTAATAATAACTACTGCAGTAGGGAACAGACACAAAAGATACGCTCAGCATCTTTCCAAATTACTGTTCTGCTTTATTATGACGCAATTGAAGGTTTTTATGCACATGATTACGTAGGTATCACATTAATATTACAATTGTACGTTTATGGTAACAAGGGGCGTTACATAGACAGGCTTATTCTAATCAGGACTCAAAAGAATGTAAACATTTACTGAAAACATTATTAGTGCCGTGTGCACAGTGAGGGCAGTGTGCAATACATACAAAATAGAATACAATTATATACAGAACTTACAAATTTCCATTACAACTCACTACTTTACATTGGAGCAAAGTGTCATTTCTTCAGTGTTGTCACATGAAAATATATAATAAAATATTTACAAAAAAAATGTGAGGGGTGTACTCAGTTTTGTGAGATACTATATATATATATATATATATATATATATATATATATATATATGGGGGTTGCGAGTACGGTTGTTATACATCAGTCTCGCCGAGGTGAAAAAGTGGAAAGGCTAAAGACTAAATTAAAACATTTAAAATAATAATAATCTCTAAATGTGGAAAAGGGAGGTGGTGGGTAGCAGAGAAGAGGAAATTAAGTTAAAGTGGTTGTAACCCCCACTTTGTTATTTTTACCTACAGGTAAGCCTATAATAAGGCTTACCTGTAGGTAAAATAAATATTGTCTAAACCTGCACCGTTTAGGAGATATTCATCCTTCATGCAGCCGCTGATGTCAGTGGCGCATGCGCTCTGAGGGTTCGGCATATCGTGCCAGATCTTCAGAGCTTCTTGCTGTAACCGAGGGCTCCCGCACACATGCAGGAGAGAAGTTACCGTGGCTTCGGCCACTCACAGCGCCGGAGCCTGCGAACCCGGAAGAAAGGCCAGGGGAACATGTCAGCCCTCTCAGCGGTGACCGTGCACTGCTGGGAGGGCTTCGTTCTAAGGTAAGTATTTCATGATGTGCAAGTATGCAATGCATACTAGCACATTATGCCATTGTCTTGCAGGGGTTTTTTTTGTTTTGGTTTTTTTTCAGCGGTTTACAACCACCTTAAGTGGAACTATACTTACCTTCACTCCAGCACTGAGCTGTCCCGCCGGACGCTGCCATCTTCTGCTGGGAGGCTTCTGAGTATTGATCTTTGGCTATTTTAATTGGCCGGGCTGAGGTGATCTCAGTTCAGTCAGCTCAACGTTGTCAAAGTTGTGCACTGAGCTGTGAATGCGTAGCTCAGTGTGCAGCCGCGGGCAGGGATTAATGCAGAAGAGAAATAGTATGTCTCTTCTGCATTAAAAATCCAAAAATCCTGCCAGTTCCCCAATTTTTTTCTACTTAAAGTTCCACTTTAAGCTTTAAATTGACTATACACGCTTCATATTTTGGCTGCTTCCTGTTGAAGAGGTCAATCATTGGGTGGCTTAAAGGCTAGGAACACTTGAAAGTATTTTTATAAAAATAAAAGGGAAGACACTTTTCTATTTCTTTTTTTTTTGCTTTGTTTTTCTTCTCTTTATTAAAAAAAACTGAGCACTTCGTGTCCCCAGCACTTTCAATAATATGTGTTGACGTGTTTTATTACTACAGAAGGTATTTTTAAAGTATGTGTGAAAAAAAGTTAAGTGCCAAATTGTAAAACATTAAATATTTTACATTTTTTCTGTGAAGAAAGCTTATTCAAATGCATGATTTGCTCAGTGTATGGAAAATGTAAATAAAAAGGTATTGAAATTAATTTTTTTGTTCAGTTTTAGATGGGGGGGGGGGGGGGTTGGAGACCCTGTCGAGTTGTTGTCTGTGTCCACCTAGGTGTCAAACTGCGGCCCTCCAGCTGTTGCAAAATTACAAGTCCCATAATGCCTCTGTCTTTTGGGCGTCATGCTTGTAACTCTCAGCCTTGCAATGCCTCATGGGACTTGTAGTTCAGCAACAGCTTGAGGGCTGCTTTTTGACGCTCCCCTCATCACTATATCCGTAACAAGAAAAAGATTTTGACTGGGTGCTACCTGTAGCCACAAATGGAATTATGTAAAGTGCACCTGGTAGGCTGCCTTTATACATTAGATAATTTTTGCAATTGAAAGCTGCTTGATTGTGATTTTTCATTTTTTCAGGCAGTACGCCATCAAAAAATAATACGATAAAAATGAATAGCCTGTTAAAAGATAAAATAACAAAAACAGCTTTTACTGCAATATTCAGCTTCAAGCCAAATGTTTCCCCTTTAGTCCCTTTTCCACCACTACTTGTCCTCAGTCTGATGGCCAGCTTCCACTTCCTCTAAACCCAAGCTTTGGTGTGCTTCATTATGAATGGCACCCCACCGCACCTCCAAAACCATGTCTATTGCATTGCATTGCAATAAAATGTATTCTGCTCCAAGTTTGTTGCTGTGAGTTTTATCCCATTTAGTTTAAATCAACTGTTCAATGCATGCATCTTATGTAACTGGGCCCTGAGAACATTTCACTGTGTCAGTTGAATTGGTGAAAGGTTGTATTCATCCCTTTGATAATTGTTATACTTGAGACAGGATGAAAGGGTTAAAAGTGCATAGCCAGTGTAAGGCTAGGTTACCACAAGGTTTGGACCAACCATAGCCAGTGTAAGGCTAGGTTACCACAAGGTTTTGACCACCCATAGCCAGTGTAAGGCTAGGTTACCACAAGGTTTGGACCACCCATAGCCAGTGTAAGGCTAGGTTACCACAAGGTTTGGACCACCCATAGCCAGTGTAAGGCTAGGTTACCACAAGGTTTGGACCACCCATAGCCAGTGTAAGGCTAGGTTACCACAAGGTTTGGACCACCCATAGCCAGTGTAAGGCTAGGTTACCACAAGGTTTGGACCACCCAAAGCCAGTGTAAGGCTAGGTTACCACAAGGTTCGGACCACCCATAGCCAGTGTAAGGCTAGGTTACCACAAGTTTTGGACCACCCAAAGCCCAGTGTAAGGCTAGGTTACCACAAGGTTCGGACCACCCAAAACCAGTGTAAAGCTAGGTTGCCACAAGGTTTGGACCACCTAGGTCTGTAGCATTAACAGTACCCATCTCTGGAAATCCCTGAACTTAACCCAATGGCACCAGGTCTTGTCTGCTCCTTGGGGTTCTGAAAGACAATAGGCAGTGATCATGTGACCACTGGAATTGGCTGTCACAGCAGTCACATTGTTAGGAGCCCCTCCCACAAGCATGAACAGTGATCAGGCACTGCTGTTGACAGTTCGATCACTGTTCTGGGACTGTGCAGTATGTGCACTCTCAGCACAGAACTGTAGAGTCGGTGCTAAGGCCCACCCACCGTAATGATATGCATTACGGCAGCGGGAGAAGTTCATAATTTGGAGGGGGGGGTGGTTCACAAACATTTGACCATATAGTGTAGCAAATTGATGTTCTTGTAGCTTGGAAGCATTGTTTCCCCTCTTTGCCATTTAACACTTTTATTGTAGGATATCGTATAGAAAATGAAGTTATTGAAAATTGGCAGATTACACCAGCTGCCTTATAAACAGCCCCTTTCACTCACACCTTCACTGGATTCAGCACTATAGATACAAGGATGATCCTGTGAACCATAGGGACTTGTCGTGTGAGCAGCCAGCTGTACTCTATGAATGTCAGCGGGGAAATGAAAGCCTCTTGGCTGTTCATCTGTGCATGCTTAGTGAGTTAATATGCAGAATTTCCATGTTTGTGTACCAAGAGCAATTCCAGGAAATGTCAAATATCAATTTGTTTAATGTGCCATCCGCTAAACATTACAATATTGCTACAGCCAGAATTTCCACCCATTTATCCTTTTTGGCATTCCACTCTTATTTATCCACCGCTGCTTTCTGTCACAATGGAGGGTGTGTCAACTTGGCAACCAACTAAGGCAGGGGTGTCAAGCTCAATTTCATTGTGGGCTGCATCACCAGTATGGTTGCCCACAAAGGGCCAATTGTATCTGGGGTGTGTTACGTGCAGGGTTCAGGAGTGCATTACGTACAGAGTGCAGGGTTTAGGGGTAAGCTATGTACAGAGTTCAGTTCCAAGAGGGGCCTATACACAGAGTGCAGAGTTCAGGGGTGTGCTGTGTACAGAGTGCAGGGTTTAGGGGTGTGATATGCACAGTGTGCATCCCCAACCCCCCTAAAGCTTTCTCGCATCTCTCTCTCTCCTATCTTGCCTGGCTCTTGTACCTCCCTGTGTAAACAGCCCTGCCTTGCTTTTACAGGGAGATTATTCTCTCTGTCAGATTTTGAAGATCTGTCACCACCGATGCACTGGCTGTACACTGAGAACTGAGCGATCAAAGACTGCTGATCAGCGGTTCTTGGGTCTGCTCTCAGCACAGAGCAGTGAATGTAAGTCACCGGCTCTCTGCTCTGCCCCTCCAGAGCTCACTGGAGCTCCAGACTGTGGAGGGGGCAGGAATGGCTGGCTCAGGCTCTGTCAGGGAAACAACAGTGAAATCCTTGGCAACGGGCGCTATCAACGCTTTCCTGTGCACAGGCGCGGTAGAACGGCGGTTCAGCTCATGCGGGTGAGCGACGGAACGGGAAGGCGCAGGCGCGTGTGCGATGGCACGTGCATAGCATCATAGACACAATTCCCTGATGGACTATAAAAGGCTGCCTATGATCTCCCCTCATTGCTGGATTGACTTCAGCTCTTCCTGTGTTCCTCAACCTGATCTGTTTCCTGTGATCTGTGACCCGGATTGCCCTGTGACCTGCTCTGATCTTCTCCTACCTTGACCCTGGCTTGTATTTAGGATTTTGCTTCTGCTAAAACCTGCCTGACCACCTGTGAATGACCCAGCTTGTCTTAAGGACTTTGCTTCTGCTTAAACCTGCCTGATCACCTGTGAATGACCCTGGTCTCCCTGAAGGACTTTGCTATCTCTTATGTACCATACTTGACCCCAGTCTCAAGTTGCCTCCAGGGATCACCTGTTCCAGTTTTCCATGCCCTGCTGGGCACCTGTGCTTCCTTCCTCCTGTTCCATCCCCAGGGGTATACTGCGCTTAGCTGCAAAGGGAGCTTCTCAGCATCTTGGCCTCAGATAAGGTATGTGACAGGCTCTCAGCAGCATGCTGTGAGCCTGAGCCAGCTGCCGATCAGGCATCTAGGTGGATCCTGACATTGGACCTGCAGAGATTGGACTGGCTCTGTGACATCAGCCGACAGCTCCTGGGTCACAGGAGTGCAGATGTAAGTGCATTTTCTGTGACTCACAAGAGAAATATGGCCCAAAGAGCTTAGATCATACTTCACCTTTAAGTTCAGTAGAGATTGATGTAGGGTTGTCCCCAGGAACATACTTTGGATCAGTGGTGGTCGCTCATAGGGGGCGCAGGGGCGCCGCCCTCCTAATCCCTACAGTCAGCCACCAATCTCCATGCAAAGCGCCAGACGCATGGATTTCAACGTTTAATTTTTTTTAAAGCACATGATTAGAGCCTAAAGCTCTAATTGGCTTTAAAAAGGGTGGGCTCGGGCGCAGAGCACTGCGCCCCGAGCCCACCCAGTTGTGTGACATTAGTGAATTAATACTAGCTAATGTCTTCCTTCTTCTCCTCCCGGCCAATCAGGAAGCGGGTCCTGAGATCCTATTGTTCCTATAGTCCTAAGACCCGATTGGCTGGGAGGAGAAGCAACCACCGAGACTAGGGAGGAGATGCAGGGGGGAAGCCGCTGAAGCCGCGACCTGGATGGGGTAAGGGGGGGCGGACAATGGGCAAGTGAAGCAGTGATTGATCGGCCGATTGAGCGACGTGAGGGGGAGAGTGTGGGTGGGTGCCAGGTTTGTTTGTTTGCCCCCCCTCAAGAAAATTGAGCACCAGCCACCACTGCTTGGGATGACACCAACAACTACTGCAAAGGAGACTCCGAGCACTCAGTATAAGACCCAGGAATGTTCCTTACGTGCCAGGGTCTAGCACTGTCACTGAAAAGGGACAGAATGGTTTAACTGAAAATATGTATACCTGTGCTAACAAAGCGCAATTTGGCAACTCTACAGCATGTGTATCCAGTGTGGTAAAACCTGATAAATTTTAACCTATCGTAAATTTTTGTCCAGTAAAATACAGCCTTTGATCTCATCAGGATGACTAACCCAATACACAGAGCAGCATTCCTTTGGAGAAAATGCTGTTCGCCTGTCAGGGGTTTTATTATAAAATTTAAGTGAAGCTGGAGCTATTCCTGTAACACTGAACATGTTCCAGTAAGACGTTTAGATAATAAAATCCCAAATCGCTTTATGTCCAGTGTCTGCATTCACAGAGAGGACCTTATGTGACTTTTAAAGAGCCCCCCTTTTGCCAGACCATTCATTTCAACAACAATCTATAAGAGTATACTGTATGCACATTAAAGTGGTTGTAAACCCTTGTGTTTTTTCACCTTAATGCATCGTATGCATTAAGGTGAAAAAACACCTGGCAGTGACCGACCCCCCAGCCCCCCCGTTTCACTTACCTGAGCCCTGGAATTTCACCCAGCAGAGACGTGCTCTTCCTCTGCCCAGGGTTCTTGGCTCTTGATTGGATAGATTGATAGCAGCGCAGCCATTGGCTCCCGCTGCTGTCAATCAAATCCAATGACGCGGGTGGCGGGGCCGAGTCCTACATTGGGCGTCTATGGACGCCCAATGATGGACTCGGGAGCACGCCCACAAGGTAAACCCCCCCCGGGAGAGCGCTTCTCCTAGGGGGTTAAATGATATGGAGAGGGGCCACGAGAGCTGCCGCGGGACCCCAGAAGACGGTGTTCGGAGCCACTCTGTGCAAAATGAACTGCACAGTGGAGGTAAGTATGACATGTTTGTTAACATACTTGAAGCTTTACAATCACTTTAAGCATATTTTAGGCATGTTATTTACCTGTAAAAGCCTCCCTTGTGTACACATCCAAAAACCCTGAGACAGCTGTTGAGTGCCACCATCTTGGATGTGATGTCAGAATGTCCAGCAAACTCAGAGCTGTCACTCAAGTGAAAATCTAATGCAGCCTTTCTTAAACTTTTTGCCTTAGAGGAACCCTTAAAATAATTTTCAAGTCTTGGGAAACCCCTGCTAAAACCAATTTATTGGGGGTTCAGTCAGGAATATGCCTGGTATGTTGATGGTCAGTGGGAAGAATGGCTACTTACAGATAGTTAAAAAGGTCATTGATGTCATGCCATTGACTTTGCTAGTTGGCCCTGGAACTATGCAGATACCATTAATTGGGGGATCAACACAGTTTAAAGAGCCCCTGGCAACCTTTGAAGGAGCCCTAAGGTTCCACGGAACACTAGTTGAGAATGGCTGCTCTAAGGTAATCTCCTTTGCTTCTCCACTGGCAGTACATAAAGGATTATGTAGGTAGGTGAAGGGAGGGGCTGAGGAGATAGGCCAGCACAGAAGGGCTATGACATGCAAAGAGGCAGAGGACTTATGGCTATTTCAAGTGATCAAACTTGCTAACAAGTTCAGAGGCGGATTGTAAGTGAATTAAATATGGTTTATGGAAAAGAAAATGCAAACACGCATTTAAAAAACTTGATTTCTCTGTGGTTTTACCAGCAATTTTTTTACGTTGGTAGGATGGTCTCTGTAGTCTCCACTCCCTTTGTCTTGTCTGGTAAGGATTGTGTTCGGCTAAAGGTTGTATTAAATTTGGAAGTATTGACCTTTATTACATGTCCTACTGTAATATATGTTGTAATATAGTGGTTCAGTGTACCCCCTTGAGGGGTACATGTGCGCAAAGAATAGCTATAATTGGAAGAGGTGAATCTTTCGTTCATCTGCCCATCCTACATTCATAGAGTGCTTTTAATAATGGGAACTAATAGTACAGCTTCTATGAATGGAGCAGGGGGCGAGGAAAGTTTTATAAATATAAAACTTAATTTAAAATTATTTTTTTTTTTTGCATAATGAATTGTAGTGATCCATGCTATAATCATCAAACGCAAAATATCTTCCAAAGCAAAAGATATGACCTGTTCCTCACACATGATTCACTGCTTGGCAATAGACTACAGCTCCCGTACTGCAGTCTCCCTCTTCCCCGGAGTCGGTGTGTTGCTGGGGGTGTAGATAGCACTTAATGGCTCGGTAAATGGCCGTCACACTAATTTTAGAGATGCTGCTGAAAAAAAAAAAAAAACACAGCTGTACATACATTTGAGTGTACATTTGTAGTTAAAGAAAGCATCAAAGAAGAAAATAAATGCACTTTCTCTGCTGATATATCCTTTTGAAAATACTGGCTGTTATGGTTATCCACTGGCTTCAATAATTTAAATCAGTGATCAACAAAAAAAATTGAGGTCACAAACAGCCAGGCATTTAGTGTTTTCTGAAAAATCTCAGCAATGACAGCCTTTTTAACCCTCTCTGTAGAGGTTTCCCTTATGGGCTGTGATGGGGTTGGGGATGAGGCAACTGGTTTTCACTAGGAATGCACCGATACCATTTTTTTAACACCGAGTACGAGTACCGATACTTTTTTGAAGTACTCGCTGATACCATTTACCGATACCTATCGCCAATATACACTTATTGGGATTTTTTGTACCAAAGACATGTAGCGGAATACATTTTGGCCTAAAAATCCAGTGATGATCAAATACCACCAAAGAGAAAGCTCAATTTGTGTAAAAAAAAAAAGATATAAATTTATCTCAAAAAATAAAAAACCAAGTGCAAAAAAAAAAAAAAAAGAAGGAGAACTGGCCATGGGTGTGTGCGGACCTCAGCAGGGCACTGAATAGTCCAAAGTGAAAGGAAAGTCCTCAGTGAAGGTCTCCATGTGACAGCCTCCATTTGTTAGGGACAATCAAAAGCTGACATTAGATCTGATCTGCTGCTCCAGAAAGCCCCTAGAAGAAGTGTGTTGTGGTTGCACAACCTGTGATTGTTTCTTGCCTCTTGGCCCTGTGTACCTAGCCTAGCACTTGCCTATGGGAAAGTTTGTATGTGTAGAGCCTGCAGGACTCACACAGCTGCAATAACAGACAGCGATGGAAGTTTCAGGCCAGAGAGGAGTGCAGGGTCCTGTTCTAATCCCCTGGAATACAGTTCTGGCTCAGGGCATGTAGGCTACACATGACTGAAGGAAGGACATGCACGGAGAGCAATGACCCCCCCACTGCCAGGTACCCAACCCACACATGCAGCAAGCTCCCTCTACAGCAGGGCTGTGCACTGCCCGCATATACTTTTCACTCACCACACCAAGCTGTAACCCCTGGAACCCACGCGACTCAGGTTCTGGTATCTTTCGGCCACCTCCCACAGGGTCCTATTCAGTTCCTGCTGGTAGAATCCTGGGGGCTTGTTGGAGGACACTGCTGCTGCTGCAAACCCCAACTCTCACGGACACTTGGACAACTGAAATGTCATTGGTTGTTAAGGACACGGCGGGCCCGCTTCTTAACAACCAATAATTGCCAGCATTCTTTCTGACAGCTGAAAGAACCGAGCCAGAAGGTATCAGTTCCGGGTTTCGAAGCATTTGCACAAGTACCGATATTCATGCAAATGCTTGGTATCGGTGCAACTCTAGTTTTCACCATAGGCTGGATAGCCAGATCCACATTTTGCATTGCACTTGTGATGCTGGATGTTGAGGTGCATTACTTTAAGACAGTCCCACTCATTCTGAATGAGCTGTCAACATATCGCAACCTGAGAAAAAATGTACACAATCCTTTTCACCAGGCATGTGCGTTATATACCAACCAAGTAAACCAAGCAGAAGTTGTCCTGTTAAACAGAAGCGTCAGGAAGTGCTTTATGCTAGCCATTAATGACGCAAATGACGCAAAATATAAGTATTTACGTATATTTATCACCAACTGTTTACACAGCTCTTTACATACTGTGCATTCATATCAAACCATGCCCTTAAAGACTTAGGCAGGCCATACATGGGTCGCATTTTGAAAGAATTTTCTTTCATAAATCACATCTAAGAACATTCATTCAAATTTCGCACCATTAGTGGGCTGCAGCAACAGCTGATCAGATCAGATTTGAGTAATCGGACATGTTGGAAATTTTTTGAAAAACGAATGATTTTCTAATCAATGATGGGGGAATCGTGCGAGAAATGTAATCGAAAAAGAAATGCGCCTGTGCAAGAAAAGAAAATTCCCGGAAAGAAAAGAAGATTCCCAGCCACGAAAATTCTTTTCTGTAGCAACAGGAGGTGAAATTGAAGGCTTGGTTGGTCGAATTTCGAAATCAATGGTGGCACCATCGGATCACAAAACACACAAAGTTTCTAATTTTCAAAAGAAAATTCTTTCGAAATTCTACCATGTGTGGCCAGCCTTAGTTCTCATTTGCAATAAATAAATAAATATATAAATGAATATATATTTGCAAGAAAAAAATAGCATTTATCACTAATTATTTTTTTTTGCAAATTTGCCTGTTAAGTGGATCAAGGGTGCAGTGCCAGGTTCCTGCAGGCTCTTCCTCCAGCTCTAAATTCTAAGGTATGGATATTTAGTTAGGCCCCATTCACACTTTCACGTAGCGGGAAAAAGCGTTCCCATTCGTGATTTTTTTTTTTAGCAATTTGCACGCAATTTTGCCCGGCACATAGAGCCAGCTCCATAACTTGAATAGGCTGCCCTACA
Organism: Aquarana catesbeiana; assembly: GCF_042186555.1. Classification (NCBI taxonomy): domain Eukaryota; kingdom Metazoa; phylum Chordata; class Amphibia; order Anura; family Ranidae; genus Aquarana; species Aquarana catesbeiana. The sequence goes on along the minus strand of NC_133324.1, from coordinate 82,553,250 downwards.
CAGGTTTGTCACCCAAATAGAAGGTCTTTCTCCTTTTAAGGCAACAAGCTTCACGCGATTGGTGCGGTTTGCTGTGATTGCAAACCTGTCGTGCAAAAATAGCAGGAGAATAGCATTGCATTTGGGGTGCCATGAATGGCTATTGCCATATGTGAACGGACCTTAGAAATCTGGAGGAAGTGTCATTGCTTCGTTTTGTGGGGGTTCCACTGGGCACCATGTTACACTCTAAATATGGGTATAACATAGCATAGTCTTAAGGTGGAGTTAGCCTTTAAGCTTACAATCTAAGGTTCAACATACACCTGCTAGGGCCATATTAGGCAGAAGCCAATTAACTTACCAGCATGTCTTTAGAGTGTTGGAGAAAACCCCACACAAGTACAGGGAGGACATGCAAATGTCCTAGTTGGGATACAAATTGAGGACCCTAGTGCTGCAAGGTGCTAAGTACTAAGCCACCATGCTGACTTTCTACTGATTCCTGCTAAGTGGGCTGACATTCAAGACATGAGTGGCCCTATTGGCACCACCTGGCTCCGCAATAAGCAGCAGTGCAGATTCCTTAATCTGTTCAGCATGGATGGAGGAAACTACTGAGTTATCTACATGTGTATGGCTAGCCTTAGTGGACTCTAAAATAGCTCTCATCTATCCTGTACAGAATGTGCTGTGATGGTATTATGTGCTTAGTGAAATGGATGTTCCTCTGGAGGATGTCATTGTGTCGCGCTAATGGACCGAATCCTATTTTACTTGAACAACTACAGAAGGACCTAAGAGCTTTTATATGAAAAGAAAAAATGTCCTTGCTTCGAATGCTTTCATGAGATCATTAACGATAAAACTCAACTCACCTGTGTGAAAACTTGTGTTTTCTGTCTCTTTGACAATACTTTAAAGGAAAGTCTAGTCAGAATTGAATGAACCCTAAATCATACAGAGAACATGGCCTTTATGCCTACTGTTTCTGTTTTTCATCAGGCTGTGCTGTTCCCCTTGATATTGCCTTCTTGCCAGCAACATGATGTTCTGGAATCATCATCTGTTGAAGTTTCCTGACTATAGCAGTATTCTTTCTGCTTGGTCGGAGAATGCTTTGCTATACTGATGGTTTCATCTACTGGCACCTTCTGAGCTGCTATCATGATTGCTTTCCAGGGCTCTCACCCAAGTTTGTTCTCTTTTTGGTACCCCTACGTTCCTCACACTTCACCTTACCATTCCACTGTCATACAGGGGTCTGAGACTCCGCTGCTACCTCTCACTCACAGCTCAGAGTAAGACATGGGGGGTTGCATTAATTGTTCCTAGTTGGTAAAAGCAAAGTCACCAATGGTGTCCATCATGTTTCTCCTATAACGTCTTTCTTTCAAATTTTTCTTACTATCATTGTGGGACTGTAGTAATCTATGCCAGTGTTTCTCAACTCCAGACCTCAAGGCGCTCCAACAGGTCATGTTTTCAGGCTCCCTATTATTTTGCACAGGCAATTTGATCAGTTTCACTGCCTTAGTAATTACCACAGTCGTTTCATCTGAGGGAAATCCTGAAAACATGACCTGTTGGGGTGCCTTGAGGACTGGAGTTGAGAAACACTGATCTATGCAGTGAGTAGCAACCAGAGCAAAAAATAAATCTGTGCCCCTTAGCAGTCAGTAAGGTTTTATATTTCATTCACTTGAAATGTTAAACAGCAAATTTATTGGGTCCTCTGAGCAAATGACGCACATTCCTCCAGTTATCCTACACCACCCCACAAATAAATCAATTCATAAGGCGGACTTATAAAGCTGGAATTTGGTGTAATTAAACATAAGAACAAAACTGAGAGGCTCTGGAATAGTTGAAGTGGTTATAGTACACAATATGAACTAACATTTGTGGACAGCTGACCATTAACACCCATCATGTGGCCAAGAAAATGCAAAGTAGGAGGAATGGAACTAAATAAATACTGAATAAAATCACAATTTAGTAAAGTTGCAAGAGTACATAAAAACAATATTATACAATACATCAGGGATATGCAATTAGCGGACCTCTAGCTGTTGCACAACTACAAGTCCCATCATGACTCTGCCTCTGGGTGTCATGCTTGTGGCTGTCAGAGTCTTGCTATGCCTCATGGGACTTGTAGTTCTACAACAGCTGGAGGTCCGCTAATTGCATATCCCTGCAATACATAAACAGCTTTATGGTCATTCAAGACATGTTATTGTAGCTCTTATAGTTGTTCACACATCCTAATCCTACATGTTTTGCCGTATGGCTTCCTCAGGGACAAAGATGGTTTTGTGGCTGTTCATGTATTGTATAATATTGTTTTTTTGTACCGATGTAACATTAATAAATTGTGATTTTATGCAATTTGGTATGTCCTTGTACTAATTGCACCTATAAAGTCCCATCACTCCTACTTTGTATTTTCTATACCTTTACGGGGACGTTGGTGCTGTAACATAATATTTTTAAATTCTGGAGTTGACCACTTAACTACAATGTGGACAAATGTATGTGATTAATTATGCACTACCGACCTTGTGGTAACAGTTTGGGGAAGATCCTTTTGTACATAGGCAGCTCCAAAATACATGGTTTGATGAGTTTGGTTTGAAGGAAATTAAGTGTCCTACACAGAGTCCTGACCTCAACCCTATTGAACACCATTGGGATGAATTGGAATGCTGATAGCAAACCAGGTCTTCTTCTCCAACATCAGTGCCTGACCTTAAAAATGCTCTTTTGACTCAACGGGACCAATTCCCACAGACACACTCCAATAGAGTGTAGTGATATAAATTGTATAGTAGTAGTAGTATATTAGTATCGTGGGTATGATAATTAATTAGTAAGTACTCTTCCGCAGCAACCCAATTCTTCCAGAGAGATGCACTTTATTGACTTCCAACACAGAACAAAGTCCACAGATGACAAAAAAATCCGACAGAGTAGATGTAATTCAGAGTCCCATTTTCCTAGGTCTGTGCCTTAGTCATACACAGACAGACGATATGACTAAATGCCAGCTTGAATGTCCTCTCTGAAATACTAGTCCACTAGGAGGGAGTTTCTGCTAGGTCAACCCAAAATACTCTTTGATCTTATTGTTACCCCCTCAAGTCTAATTACCATCAATAAATACTTCTGCTATGGTCCTTTAAACAATGTACCCTTTGAAATGTTCAATTAGGTTTCCAGACCATACCCCACCTCACACACCTAGGTAGAATTGCATAAGATCAACACATCAAAGAGTCTTCAGCTGTCCCCTTGATATGTTAAAATTCAGTTGACTTGGACAAATCAACCATTGTCAATTGAATTCTGGCCTGGTCAATATTGACTGTATGTGTACATACATATAATAATATAATGTCCCACATAAATCGGTGAACATATTACAACATATACAACATAGAGTAGAGGGTGTTATAGCTGAAAAGGGATGCCCATGGATTTGGAATGGGATGTCCAACAGGCTCATATAGGCCTGATGGTCAGATGTTGGCCATATAGGGTTCATTCCAAATGAAACCTGTTAGGAGAGAGACCTGCCATTGCTTACTTGTTTGAAAGGTCTAAGCTCCTGTCCAGTACTGATTACTTAACCACTTCTTGAGTAAATGAACCAGAACAAGCAGGTGTATATTGGGGGCTGCTTTGGGGTTTGTGTAGACCCCATATCTAGCAATGCTAATATCAAGATGACCAAATTGGAGCCTGCACATTTAAAGACCAGTCACATAGTTCTTTCCTGACAGGTTCTAATTATCTAAAAATGGTGCCTTACATTGTATGTATTTGCTGGAAAGGATTGCCAATGTGAATGAGACCCCCTCTTCCTTTAAACTCTAAACTTTGCCAGCCTCACACACAATAGTAAATACTAACCCCCCCCCCCCCCCCAGCAATTTCAGCTAGCTCCCCCTTTACATTATCACCCAACACTGCACAAACTACACTTCCCCTCTCATTTCTACTGCTGCCCCCCCCCCCACCACCACCACCACCATCATGCCCATACCTCCCTTCTCACCCAACCTGTGCACTCTTCTTCCTACACTCACACCATGCCAGGTGTCCTATTTCCAATCCTCCTCTCCATTCGTGCCAAACTGTGCCCTCAGTTCTCCAGCCTGTTCTAGAATAGGTACCCTTTTCCTAGTTACAATAATAACATTGTCTTTATCTTATACTAGTGGTATTTTGCCTGTTTCCAATGCTTTATATTTTATTTAATGTTTTACAGAGAAAAATTGATCATCTGGTGTGGAGCACGTCTTAAGCCTGCCGGTCAGGATGTGGCCAGCTCAGATCTCTGCCTTGGCTGTATCCCTTGTCCTGTTCATTGTAATCAATATAACTCCTGTGAATGGTAAGCTCCATCATCTTTATTTATTGTCATACTTTTTTATGTAAGATATTTAGGGGGCTGTGTGTTTCTTTGGCAGTTTTAAGCTGGCCATAGACTGGTAGATTTTGTACATTTGTAAAAAATTTCTCAGCACATTCGATGACTTGACAGATGTCGTTCCAAAACTTCATTTGCTTTTTAACTTTTGACTTTGGAACAAGTGGACTTTCCTGAACGTGAGCCACATTCACTGTTTAGAAATGCATTCATTTTTTCAGAAAAAAATTCTATCCCGCTTCTTTGAATTTACTTCATGCAACGGCCACAAAAAATGATAGGATCGAACAAATGTTCTTAAAATGATACATTTTAAAAATTCTAACGGTTTATGGCCAGCTTTAAGCTAAAGGGGAGGGGGTGGGGGTGATTGCATAGCTTGTAATAACTCCAGTACATTAATTTTAGAATAGTGCAAGGGGTGGATTTACTAAATGCAAATAGACAGTGCTCTCTGTAAGGGAATTTTCTCCAGGGTTTAGTACATGAGGTGAAGCTTCAACTTTGCAAAGTCTACCCAATCACATGTAAGGAAAATTTAAAAAAAGCATTTTTGCTTTCACATAATTGGATGATGGAAGTCAGCAGAGCTCCGCCTCATTTACTAAGCTCTGGAGCAAATGCACTTGCAGACTGCAACTGTACTTGCAAAGTGCACAGTCTATTTGTCGTTAGTAAATCAACCCTTATGAGTACCTAAAAGCCTGTCTTCTTGTAATCTCCTGCATGCCTGGGGTGGAATTGAGAGAAGAGCCAATCTATGACATTCCATGACGCTGTCACTCTAACATGAGTGCACAGGGAAATATTTTTATTTTATTATAGACATTTATATAGCACCAACAATTTTTGCAGTGTTTTACATATTGTATGTGCACATGAGTCCCTACCTCATATGCATAGGTGTGCGCAGACTGTTGCATTAGGGTGTGCACCCTCAAGCTCAAAAACCATATGTGTGTGTCTACATTTATATGGCCCTGGCACTTTGATCTCCCTGCCGGCACAGTCTGCCATAGCCGGTAAGAGGGAGATCCTACCTATCTTCCTGCTGGCACACAGAGCAATAATGCTAATGCACTTGCGTGATTAGGGTGTGCCCAGGCACATCCGGCACACCTGTGCTCATATGCATATATGGACAGGAGCCAATTAATGCTGCACCAGGGTCCACTCTTATCTCATCTCACACACACACTGCCCTCAGGTACCAGCCCAGTACATAAGCCTGTATATGTAATGGAGGAAGAAAAGTCCGGCACTCTGAAACTACATTCAATTTTATTTTATCAACAAACAACATAAAAAAAAAGACCACAGTGGAGGACAGAAGGTTGACACGATTCGTGCCTCTCCTATCACTTAGTAGCAGGTTGACGCATTTCACGCTTCTCCTAGCACTTAACTGCTAACCTACCAAGATGTCTTCTTACTGTGGGAGGAAACACACGCAAGAACAGGGAGAGCATGCAAACTCCATGCAGGTAGAGTCCTGGTTGGGATTAAAACCGAGGACCCTAGTACGACAAAGCTAACCACAGTGCTAACCACTAAGCCACTGTGTGACATGACCATTGTGCTGCTATTTTCATTGAGAGGGTGACCAGGCTTTATTATTTAGGTGTAACAGAGATCATGACCTCCTTAGGTGTGGCAGAGGCCTGCGAATCACAAGGGTGGCTGAACAGAATCATATATATCCCGTGGCAGGTATAGCAGCCCACATATTCTGTATGCATTTCAGCAATGCTCCTAGCTGCTTGGCTGGAGTTCTAAATCAGAGAAAAGCAATGGGGGGTTATTTACAAAAGGCAAATCCACTTTGCACTACAAGTGCAAAATGCACTTGAAATTGCGCTGAAAGTGCACTTGGAAGTGCAGTCGCTGTAAATCTGAGAGGGACATGCAAGGAAAATAAAAAACAGCATTTTAGCTTGTACATGATTGGATGATAAAATCAGCAGAGCTTCCCTTCATTTCAGATCTTCCCCTCAGATTTACAGCCACTGCACTTCCAAGTGCGCTTTCAGTGCAATTTCAAGTGCACGTTGCACTTGTAGTTTGCACTTGTAGTGTGAAGTGGATTTGCCTTTCGTAAATAACACCCATTGTCTTGGCTTCTAGTCATTGCATAGATGTGAACATAGAGCATCATTTAATGTGTGTCCTCTTGGCTGTGCAGAGTATTATGCGGGTTGTCATGATAAGTAAATGGTTCTTTACATAGATCTTTTCGGATCAATAGTTTCCTGCGTGGCTTGAAATCGATGACATGTTACATAAGAATGTTCCCAGCCAAGATTATGTAAGGATATTGGATTAAACGTGGGGGGGGGGGGTTATACATGACATGGAGCTAAACTGTACGGGTTAAAGGCTTGGCCGTCTCTGTGCTATTAGCAGATCTAAAAACTCTCTGGGTGACTGACTCAGAACAATGATTTCTATATAACAGGTTTGAAACGTCCTGGCTCAATAGCATTTGTTTGATGGAGAACAATTATCACTATTAAACAAATGCCATTGTGTGACACAGCACTAATCCAGCACACTTGCTGTATTTGCAATGTGTCTGGGAAATGCACTGCTGTACATTGAGTCACAAATAATGCAAACCTATGATTTGCTCATGCAGAGTAAAGAAAAAAGGTTGGCGTTAAGGCTGAACTCCAGCTAGGTGGAATGGAAGCCTATTAAAGTTACATACTTACCTTGTGCAAAAAGTCTGTCCTCATGTTATTTCTTGTCCCCCAAACATGCCCTGTTCTTGTCTCAACTGCCACTTCATGCATTGACATACCTCCATAGATCTCAATTTTTCTGGAGAGTACGCCAACTTGACGATTCAGCAGCATCCACTGACATCTTAAAGTGGAGCTCCACCCAAAAGTGGAAGCTCTGCTTGTTTGTACCCTCCCCCCCTCCACTGCCACATTTGGCACTTTTTGGAGGGGAGGGGGGAGCGGGTACCTGTCAAAACCAGGTACCCACTCCCACTTCCGCGTAAGTTCGCCGCACATCAATGCAGCGATCTACAACATTTTCATTCTCTCCTCCTTCCTCCCTGCTGCCTTCTGGGAGACACACAGGTCCCAGAAGACAGTGGGTCCATTTAGAAAGCGGAACGCAACTCGGGCATGCGCAGTAGGAAATGAGCTGTGAAGCCACAAGGCTTCACTTCCTGTTTCCCTTAGTAAGGATGCCAGCGCCTGCACCCGAAGCCGATTGACGAATCAGCTAGGGGTGCCGATATCGCACAGGACAGTTAAGTGTCCTTATATTAAAAGTCAGCAGCTACAGTATTTGTAGCTGCTGACTTTTATTTATTTTTTTTAATACAGGTTGGAACTCCACTTTAACTCTCAAATAAGACACAGAAATTGAATTCAACACAGTTTTACATTACAGATACAGATGTCTTTTCAGCCTTTTAAAGTGTAAGAAGAAAAGTGTCTCATCCCTGCAATGACTAATGCTGATTGAGGAAATACATACAATACGCAAGATGTAGTGGCGCTAAACTAATGGTAGAGCAGTGTTAATTTCAGTGTCAAATTTCGACTTAGTTTTAGTCTTAGTCTTTTGACAAAAAATGCCATTTTACTTTTAGTCATATTTAATGGATTAAAATCTGCAGTACAGTTTAGTCATCTAAAATCTAATGGGTTTAGTTAAATTGTAATGCATTATTTTTTTAAGCATTTCTCTAGAATTTCCAAACTCATTATATACTCCTAAGGTTAAAAAAATCTAATATGATGTTATTATTTACAGTATTAAGGTTTGAGCAAACTATACAGACACTCTGGACGGTGGCCTGAGGAGGCCTGTAATGCACAGTGCTCTGGATGGTGGTCTGAGGGGAGGCCTGTGATGCACACAGTGCTCTGGACGGTCCGAGGAGGCCGGTAATGTACACAGTGCTCTGGGCAGTCTAAGGAAGCCTGTAATGCACAGTGCTCTGGTCCTCAGGATGGTTAGGACTGTTGGGACTCGGGAGGCCTGTAATGCACAGTGCTCTGGACGGTCATCTGAGTCTGAGGCCTGTAATGCACACAGTGCTCTGGAAGGTCTGAGGAGGCCGATAATGCTACACAGTGCTCTGGAAGTCTGAGGAGGCCTGTAATGCACAGTGCTCTGGACAGTGGTCTGAAGAGGCCGGTAATGCACAGTGTTCTGGATGGTGGTCTGGATGAGGCTTGTAATGCACAGTGCTCTGGAGTCTGGGTGAGGCCTGTAATGCACAGTGCTCTGGATGGTGGTCTGAGGGGAGGCCTGTAATGCACACAGTGCTCTGGACGGTCTGAGAAGGCCTGTAATGCCCAAAGTGCTCTGGACGGTCTGAGGAGGTCGGTAATGCTACACAGTGCTCTGAGCAATCTAAGGAGGCCTGTAATGCACAGTGCTCTGGCCCTCAGGATGGTCAGGACTGTCGGGACTCGGGAGACCTTTAATGCACAGTGCTCTGGACGGTCATCTGGTTCTGAGGCTTGTAATATACAGTGCTCTGAACGATCTGAGGAGGCCTGTAATGTACAAAGCTCTGGGCGGTCATGAGTCTGAACTCTCGGGAGGCCTCTAATGCACACACTACTCTGGACGGTCATTTGTGGAGGAGGCCTGTAATACAAAGTGCCCTGGACGGTCATCTGAGGAGGCCTGTAATGCTGCACAGTGTTAAACACGCCACACCACTAAGCACGCTATGGTCAGTCTAGACATGTGCACACTGAAATATTTTGTTTCGGAATTTCGTTTTCGTCCGAAAAATACATTTATTTAGTTAGTCACGAAATTCGTTTTTATTTATTTCGTTTTTCGTTAAAAATTGCATTCGTTCCGAAAATCCAAATTAAGGTCGAATCTGTCATTGAAGGCTTATGGTGTCTGTCGAATGTTCAAAGAAGATTCGACGGAGCAGCTACACTGTACGACGCTGTATAGTTTACCTGCTCCGTCGAATCTTCTTAGAACTTTCAACAGACACCATAAGCCAAAGTACGTGTGTACTTAGTTCTAGCTATTTTACTGCTCCTCTTCTTTGGTTACAATCAGCCAATAACACTCATCATCATCATTATTTTTATTCATCTTTTCTCCCCTACGTCAAATCTTTTCTCCACTACGTCGAATCTTTTCTCCCCTACGTCGAATCTTTTCTCTCTATGTCAAATCTTTTCTCTCTATGTAGAATAATCTTGGACTAATAGAGTTAAGGTTAGGCACATTCGACCACAGGTTTGATGGACACAGATTGTTATTGTCATCACGATGTCGAATCTCCTATCTATATCGAACTGTTGTAGCCACGAAAACGAAAATGAAGCATTTGTTTATGTCGGATCTTTCGTTTTTCGGATCCTGCACTTTCGTTAAAACGATAACGAAAATACCTGAAATTCTGACGAAAATGCATTCGGACGAAAACGAATGCACATGTCTAATGGTCACTTGCTGGGAGGGAAAGCACTCAGGGGCTGTACAGGCAGGCTCCAATGAAACCGGAAGTTCACGTGGGTAAATGTCCCTCCCTCACATTTTCGTTCCATTTTTGTTTGTTGTTATAAATGAAATTGATTTTCGTCATAGTATTAGTCAATTGACGAAAATGTGTGGTCATTTTGGTTTTCGTCACTGGAAACATGCCGCTGCCGAAAATTAACACTGCGGTAGAGGTTATTATATATCAGAACATTAATAATATAACAAAACAATATACAACAGAAAACCACATCATAGGTGGGACACAACATGTCCCTTATTTTAGTGCATCTTCTGGATTGTGTGACCGGGCACCACTGTTTTCTCCCTGTCCCATTGAATCATGGAAAATCTAGTAACAATTTCTTCTGTCAGTTGCATAGATCCTCCCCACATTTTTCCGATGACATCACAAGAAATAAAATTGGGAATGAAACAAAAAGTAAGGCATTAGTTGTAAACGTTTTACAGACTTTTTATTCATCATGGGGTGATGGGGCCAGGATTCCAAAGCAGGCAGGGTCCTAGATTTCAGATGCCCATACCCCCAGCAGCACATACTCATCGTCCCTTTGCTCCCCCATTCAGCCAACAGGAGATGAAACTGCCTAGTATCCAACAGGCACAACATGGAGCTTTTGCATTGCTGTCATTCTTTGCTGCTGAGTATGTGCAGCTGTGCGACTGGGAATTAAAGTGAACCTGTTGCTGTGCGCTGCAAGAAAATCCCTGAATTAAACTGTGATCAAACGAAAGCTTCAGCAGAATGGCATTTGGTGTACAAATTGGTGGATTCCAGCATTGGGTGCAGAAAAGCATAGAGGTGGATTTACCGAAACTGGAGAATGCAAAATCTGGTGCAGCTCTGCAATGAAACCATTCAGCTTCCAGGTTTTATTGTCAAAACTTAATTGAAAAAAGGTGAAGTTAGAAGCCGATTGGTTACTATGTAGAGTTGCACTAGATTTTGCAATCTCCGGTTTTAGTGAATCTCCCCCATAGTGTTCAGTGCAGGAGGGACATGTATGCAAAATAATATACTGCATCTTACCAGTCCTTAGATATGGTAGATGCATTTGTTTTTTTTCCAGGCTTGTTTTCCTTTATTTTCACCTGGTGATCTTACCAGTAAGACACCTCCTGTTCTAGGATGACAACGCTCTCCATATTATATCAAGACAACAGAAATGGGACAGGACTACAGATACCTTTCTCTCGCTTCTTCTCCATAACATGGAGGGGTGGGAATTATGTAGTCCTCAAAAAAGTTTGGGAAAATAGGAATTAACATTCAGCGCAGGCAGATGGCGAAGGCTGATATCAGCTACAAAATATTTTACAGCGCACACATACAAGAATGACATTTCCTGCAGGGCTAGTTAAAAACACCTGAACACCTGAACATATTCAAAAAATACGGGGGTTTGGTCACACTATATGGTCATATAGTGCTAAGCCCACTTACTGCGACAAAGTACCCCGAATTAGTGGGTCCTACTCTAGTAATAGAATGGAAGATCCTCTGTCTCAACCATGGGAGCTGAACTCCTCTATGTGGGAGAACTGAAAGGGATACATCCTAATCACTGGTGGCCACTAAATAGGAGGTAATGAGGAGGGGGAGGGGTGCTCCAGCCCAAAAACCTGGTCAGTGCCTATTACAACATACAAGTACATATTTGGGGGGCACACCATACAATGCATTTAAATTCAAGATGGTGCTGCTGTAAGACCTATAAACAGTACAAAATATTTTACAGCGCACACATACAAGAATGACATTTCCTGCAAGGCTAGTTAAAAACACCTGAACATATTCAAAAAATACGGGGGTTTGGTCACACTATATGGTCATATAGTGCTAAGCCCACTTACTGCGACAAAGTACCCCGATATCAGTGGCTGATATCAGCTGACACAATTTCTGGGAAGATCAACTGGTTATTTTGCACTTATCAAACAGATATAAGAAAACAGTTTCATTGTGAACCTATATGAGGCTTCGACTCTCCGCTTAGGCTTCTGTGGCTATATCCAGTGTATCCTACTGTGGGTGCAGGCTGGGTGAAGAGTCCGTCCTAACTGTACCACCCTGAGCAGAAGAAGTATCCCAAATAACATACACCATGCAAGGACCGCCGTCCTGCAAGTGATGATAGCCTCAGTACAGCTCCATCTAAACCATGCCCCCAATGCGTTTCATCCCACCCATGGAGGTCCTCCATGACTAAGCCCTGTGGACTGGGGGTTGGGGGGCGTGGCTTAGAGTTGGTCTGAGGTTCTTATCGATAGCAGGACAGACAGGGCTTGAGTGGCGTGCAGCGTTTGGGATACTTTCCCTTCAAAACATTTTCAACTGTATAGAAATTTGAAATTTTTTAATAAAAACTTTGTGAGTGAAAAAACGACCAAGAGGGACCAAACAAGAAATGTTCATTGTTGGGTTTTACTTACAATTTAAGGAAACCAATACGGAGAGAAATGTAAAGGCTTTCATGGGGTTGCTCAAGCATTAGGCCTCATACACACAGGTGCCTGAGGCCACTGTTGTAAAATTCAGGCATTTTTCCCCACTTGGCAGCCACAGGTGCCGAGTACAGCTGCCTGTGGAAATCAATGACTGTACACAGATGTTCACTGGTACTTGCATAAACATGCCCATGCAAACAGCCGTATGAGCCTGGATGCAGATGGGTGTACATCCTCGGGTACTTGGATGCTTTCCCCAGAGTCAGGCAGATATTTCCTTAGTAGACTCCAAGACCAGATCCTAGGTGAAAGTCCCCTTCTTTAGCGTTAAAGTCTCTCAGCAAATAGGCGCCAGCAGCTCTAGCACAGCTGGGACCTCAATAAGCTCCTGATAAAGGTGCTGGGCCGCCTAGGAGGGAAGCAGCCCTACAGGCTGGGAACTTCTCCTGGATGAGACAAGGCTGCCTAAGGCCCCAGACAGATTTTATGCACTCCACAGCCACCTACTGAGTAGAGCTGCATGGTTAATCGTTAAAAAAAATTGCAATCTCGATTCAACCCCCCCTCACAATCTTAATCCGGCATTTCAATGATTCATGTAACAAGTGCAGAGCCGTTCTTTGCTCACAACTGTCTAAAAAAGAAAAAAAAGGCAACCTGCAAAGTTTATCACAACATTGCTCAGCGCTGAGAGATGAAAAGATTTGGTTCTTTTAGATCAACAAGGATTAACTTCGGTCTGCAAATGAGCGCAATTTAACAACTTAAAGACTTAAGCCCTGTACACACGATCGGATTTTCCGACAGGAAATGTTGGGTGTCAGGCTGTTGGCGGAGAATCCGACCGTGTGTACGCTCCATCGGACAATTGTTGTCGGACTTTCTCTGATGGCTAGCATGTCTTCAAATTTTCCACCAACAAATGTGTGTTGTCGGATTTTCCGATCGTGTGTACACAAGTCCGTCAGACAAAAGTCCAAAGTACAAACATGCATGCTCGGAAGCAGAAGCGTTCAGTCCTGTAAACTAGCGTTCGTAATGGAAATTAACATTTGTGACGTGGCAAATTATGAAATCTCGAAATGCAGCGCACTTTAATGGGATAATAATGAAGCTGCTGCTTTGCTGGTGATACTGATGGAGTTATTGCAAACAAATTTTCAAAGGCTTTTTTTTTCCAGTGATATCAAGAATAATATTATTATGTTTTGTTTTTTTTGTTTTTGTTTTATTTGTGCAAGTTACAACACCATTATCCTGTAGTTTTTAAGATCAAAGATACAACTATGTTGGTGTCCCTTGTCAATTTTACATTGTATTTTTTTAAAATGTAACTGCCTGCTCCCAAACTGTCATTTGAAGTAAAACACATAACCAAGTATTATTCTCCACAATTTGTTTATTGTGCATTAAAAAAGGAAACAAATACAATTAGACATGCTATCTGCCAATAGAACTTAACCAAAAAGTGCATTCTATGCATCCAAAAATATAGAAAATATACCACATCAAATCATTATTCAACCAAAAAAATAATGTCAAAGCAATAATTCCAAGACCAATAATAAATAACACGTTATCTCCTCCGATTCCACAACATGGCTGGTTGACAAACAGCCGTTCAGAAACAAACTGAAAAGCGCAAACTGAAAAGCGCTAAATGAATCAACACTCACCAAACTTCTACTAACATGAAATTAGCAGAAGGAGCCCAAAGGGTGGCGCTAAATAGCTGAAAAACCACGTAGTACGTCTGGTACCTCACTACGTTCGTAATTGTTGGCCAACATTTGTGTGATCATGTGTATGCAAGACAAGTTTGAGCCAACACACTTCAGACAAAATTCCACAGTTTTGTTGTTGGAAAGTCCGATCGTGTGTACGCGGCTTAAGCCTTTTTCTGACACTTGTTGCTTACAAGTTAAAATCAGTATTTTGTGCTAGAAAATTACTTAGAACCCCCAAACATTATATATACTTTTTAGCAAAGACCCTAGAGAATAAAATCGTGGCCATTGCAATATGTTATGTCACACTGTATTTGCTCAGCGGTCTTTCAAAAGCAATTTTTAGGGAAAGAATACACTTAAATGAATTAAAAAAAAGCTAAACAGTAAAGTTAGCCCAATTTTTTTGTATAATGTGAAAGATGATGTTATGCCAAGAATTGTGATCTCTATTCTAAGCAAAAAAATTGTGATTCTCATTTTATCCAGAATTGTGCAACTCTACTGCTGAGTATCCTCCCCCAGGCATTTGCTGGAACCATAAATATATAAAATTCAATCCGCGCAAATAAACCCTATACAAGCATAGAGCAGCTGAACACTCAAGGTCAAAATATCAAATCCCAGCATAGAAACATGAAATGTAATAGTGCAGCGCTAGACAAACAACTAAATAAATATCACAAATATTCAGACTGCCTGTTTGACTCTCCCGATCATAATTTTAGCAGTACTTTTTCTGCTCCACCAGTGAGAACGTTGGGTTGGACCTTTGGGAGTTCATTGTATTGAGAAAGCAGATTTCATTTCTTCTCCATGCTTTCATTATTCAAGTACTTTTCCCATTGGTCCACAGCACAGTCTCCCCCAGGACAACCACAAGTGATCGGCTGCCGGTCGTATGACAAGGAAACGGTCACCTGCTGGTGGGAGCCGGGTTCGGATGGAGGACTGTCGACAAACTACACAGTCCTGTACTGGACAGAAAGGTAAGACCCATCTGATTCCAACAGATCTCCTTCTTTGCCCTGATGCTCTGATGTAACTTGTCTTTGCCATTAAATAGCATCCATAATTCATGCAGACCTATTTATTAAAGTATAACTAAAGGCAAAACTTTCTTTTTAGCTTTGGATAGAGCGGAGAGGGATTGGAACACCTGTCAGTTTTTATTTCTGTATGTGCCCCTGTTAGGGAGATTCACCCTCTCTGTATTGGTGACCATTATCACCAAGCTTGAAAGTGACAGAAATTCCCAAACTTTGGGTTGTCACTAGATCAGGAATAGAGGAGAAATCTTCCAATGGGGACACTAGTTCTGGTGACAGCCAGTTATTCCTCTACTTTGGAGGGATTCCCTCTCACATGTCTTAGCTATGTCACAGGAAGTGAAGGGAAATCTCCCCAATGGGACACAGATGGCAAACATAAAACTGACAGGGGCTATAACCCTCCCTTACTCTATCCAACATGCAAAAAAAATTGCCTCTAGTTCTACAAGTAGTCAGCTTTCATTTGACATAGGCAGATCAGTGAAAGAAGAATTCTGGTTGCAGTAGATAATTTTTAGGCTGGCCATTCATTAGTCATTTTTTTTGTTCAAACAGTAGGTTGAACGAAAAAAAAATGACCTGAATCCCCCATCGCCACACTCAAGACAGATGGGGGAATTGTGTTCTGACGGTGAGGAGACTTCCCCGCTGTCAGAATACACTGCTCAGTGCTAACAACTATAGCCGGCGGCACTGATTGTTCAGAAAGACTGATCGGTATATCGATTTCTGTACAACCAGCCGGCCCATACATGGATTGAAAATCACCTGGTCCCTGCTAAACTGTCCGAATTTCAATCCATGTAAGGCTATCCATAAACACTGTATTTTGCCAAAGCCTGATAAAGAAAATGGTTAAATCCCTTGTGCGGCATTTTTTATTGCCTGTCTCATTGGATAGGTTTTCCTTCACTTCCTGTGCCCAAGGGGTTGATTTACCAAAGGCAAATAGACTGTGCACTCTGCAAGTGCAGTTGCTCCAGAGCTTAGTAAAGGAGGTAAAGCTTCACTTTGCAAAGAATACCCAATCACATTCAAGGAAAAGAAAAAGAAAAACAGCATTTTTGCTTGCACGTGATTGGGTAATGGAAGTCAGCAGAGCTTCTGCGCATTTACTAAGCTCTGGAGCAACTGCTCTTGCAAAATGCACCGTCTATTTGCCTTTAGTAAATCAAGCCCAAAGTGACATAACATAATTAAAAGGGGAAATCCCTTTTCATTGAAATAGGTGTACTTAGTGGGAGATTTTCCCTCTATACCTGTAACATTTTAAATTTCCCATCACCTTCTGACAATGGTCACCAAAACAAACAGAGAGGAGGAATCTCTCTAGCCTTTTCCACACTTCCTCACTCCATCTAAAAATAAGTAAAGTTTTTTTTTAAATAAACTTTATACCAGGAGTCTCCAAACTTAAACAAAGGGCCAATTAAACAATCGGGAGTAGCAAAAGTCCTGACTTAAGTGAGAAAAAATATCACCCTTTGTTTGTTTCAGTGAGAGTAACTGTGCCTCATCATTGGTGTCAGTGAGAGGAATAGTGCCCCATCAGTGGTGTCACTGGCAGGAATTGTGCTCCTCATTGGTGTCATTGGGCTCCATTGTTGGTGTCATTGGGAGAAATTGAGTTCCATCATTGGTGTCATTGGACCCTGTCGTTGGTGTCATTGGGAGAAATAATGCCCTTTCATTGGTGTCAGCAGGGGGAATTATGCCCCTCCATTAGTATCAGTGGATGAAAGTGCCCCAAGGGCCAGGTAAATGCAAGCAAAGGGCTGCAAATGGCCATCGGGCTGCAGTTTGGAGACCACTTCTCTATGCAGTAAAGTAGCAAAGTCTAGTTAAGTCTACGTTAGTCAGTGGCAGCTGGTGTTTTTTTTTTTGGGGGGGGGGGATTAGCTGTTGTAACACACCTGGGTGGGCTTGGAGCCCACTCTCTGCGACCTGAACCCCCCCTTTATTGAAGCCTATTAGAGTCTCTGGCTCTAATTGGTGCTTCAAAAAAAACAGCCCCACCGCATTGGAATCCATGCTTCGGTGTCCTGAAAGGGGCCAGACGCATGAATAGGGAAGGCGGCCATGCGCCCTTAATGGACGGGCCGCCCTTGATGTTACTTAAAAAAATTTGGAGGGAAAAGAAATTAGTATATATTTTTAATGTATTCCTGACTTCTGTGCTGCCAGGGGGTGATGTCACACTTTTCCTGGAGAATGAGGAGTATCTGAAATATCAGGTGGGACTTTTCACGAGATTTGGAATATTCCGCATTTCCCAGGATCTTTCCTCAGCACCATGGGTCAAGCCGGGGTAGAACAAGTACATTTTAAAATTTTGTTTCCTTGCAGGATTCTTTTTTTTTTTTTTTACTGAGAATTGTAATTTATGATGATGAAGGGGAGTCTAATATATTAAGAGAATCAAGAGGATCCTGAATTTTTACTTCTGTGGGTTTTATATTATCTCTCATTTGTGTTTCAGAACTAAAACAGAGCAAGAGTGCCCAGACTATCACTCGTCAGGGCCATACACCTGCTTCTTTGATAAGACCCATTCTTCTCTCTGGATGTACTACTTTGTCTACGTGAAAGCAACAAACGCATTGGGATCCAACGTGTCTGATATTTTTCGGTTTGAGATCGGTGATGTAGGTAAGAGGATGCAAAACACGAAAAAACAACAGCTGTTTGTACTTTGCAATTTCCTGTTCCAGAAGATGTGAACTTGTCTCAAATAACTGAGATCACCCAGTGTAGCTTT
Organism: Aquarana catesbeiana; assembly: GCF_042186555.1. Lineage (NCBI taxonomy): Eukaryota > Metazoa > Chordata > Amphibia > Anura > Ranidae > Aquarana > Aquarana catesbeiana. The sequence continues at coordinate 82,535,349 of NC_133324.1, read as the reverse complement.
AACCACTTGCCATCCAAGCCAATTCTGACACTTCACTCCCACAATTTTTCAAACACGTTTTTTTAAAAAAAAACACTAAAGTTAGTCCAATTTTTTTGCATAATGCGAAAGATGATGATATGCTGAGTAAATAGATACCTAGCATGCCACGCTTTAAAATTGCGTGCGCTCGTGGAATGGTGCCAAACTTCGGTACTTCCAATCTCCATAGGCGACGCTTTAAATTTTTTTACAGGTTACCTGTTTAGAGTTACAGAGGAGGTCTTGGGCTAAAGTTATTGCTCTCGCTGTAATGTTTGCGGCAATACCTCAAATGGGTGGTTTGAACGCCGTTTACATATGCGGGTGTGACGGATGTATGCATTCGCTTCTGCGAGCCATCACGCGGAGACGGGGGCACTTTCATTTTTTTATTGTTTATTTTACTTTTATTTTTAGATTTTGACATTTTCCCTTTTTTTTTTTTTTTTTTTTATCACTTTTATTTCTATTACAAGGAATGTTAACATCCCTTAAATAGGAATAGAGCATGACAGGTCCTCTTTACAGCGAGATCTGTGGTCTATAAGTCCCCAGATCTCTCCTCTAGACTGGAAAATCTAAAGTAAAAAAAATATTATCTTGGCTTCCCAGCCGAGGCAACGGCAGTGTTTACAACCCATAACGTCGTGCCCGGCCTCCGAAGGTCATAGAGATGACGGGGACAATGTGGTTCTTGGTCAGCTCTATGGTAAACGGCCACCGCCGGCCGATTCAGTCTCCGGTTTGCCGATCGCACTGGTGAGCCGGTAGAAGCACCGGAGGGCATCGGAAAGGAGGGGTTGTCCCCTCCCACCGCCTGCAAACACAGGGAATCGCAGGGAATCGCCAGCAGAAAGATGGACTTGTGTCTTTTTTCAACCTCACCTACTATGTAACTATATATGTAACTAAAAAAAAAATAAACGAAAGCCTAAAAAAGAAAACAAACTGTTTTTTAGAATGTAGTTATGCTTCTTCTCTAATGGAAAAGAGAAAATAGGCGCTCATGTGTGTCTCCTTCCAAAATTGATTACAACAAATGACAACAGATTTGAGCTTACCTGGTTGTATCCCATAAATCCCTAGTGCCCAACCTGCGGCCCTTTGCCACTTATGTTGCGGTCCTCAGGATCCAGCAGCCAGTAATAGGAAAATTGATTTGTAAAGATTCTGCAACCTACCTAACTGTGTTAACGTTTTTACAAAAGGTTTTTGCTTGCAAGATCATATATACACAGGGGCAGTTATATTTGCACATCACATATGTAGCATCTGCTTCCTTCTAAGTCCTCATGCACATGGACGTTTTAAAAAACGAGCTGTAAAGCTAGGTTCGACGCCTGGAAAAAACGGCGTTAAAAACGCTTTAAAAGCGTTTTTGCTCTTTTCGCGTTTTTTTTTTTTTTTTTTTTTTATTTAATATATTTTTATTAAAGTGAAATATAACAAAGATATACATATATCTCAGAATGATTGCATTCTTGAAAACACAGCAACAAGAGTTTCAGCACTCACAGATTTCAATGAGTATTTATAGGTTAATCCTCCAATAATTGGTTCGGAAGCGTAACAAAGTGTTGGTATAGCATAGGGTTAATACTTTGTGAGCACTTGAAATAAACCAAGATAAGTGTAAACAGGAAAAAACCTTACTTTGGTATATTAAAAACTAAGAGATAAATAATAACAGAAAAAGATAAAATTAAGAGAAATTTTATGAAAGAGGAGAGAGTAGGAGAATAAGAAAGGTAAGAGAACAGAGGGTAGGAGGGGGGGTATGGGGGGGGTTGTAGCTGGTATGCATGTCTACACACCAAAAGGGAGTTGGCTAAGCTTAGACTAGAGGTTTAAGAGGTTTGCGTTATAAGTTCCTTATAAGCAGATGTGGATTGAAATTTTTTCCAAGAATCCCAGGTTAGAGAATGTTTCTTAGAGGTACCTCTAATGTCGTGGGTGATGCTCTCCATAAGATGTACCTTATCGACCATTTGTAACCAATCTCTTGTAGATGGGATTGTTGGTTGACCCCATAAATTAGGGATTAAAGCTTTGGCCGTGTTAAGTAAATGAGGAATAATTGAACGTTTATATATTCTTATGGGAGTTTTGGTGGAATGAAAAAGAATAGTCCACGGGTCGTTGGATATATTGACATCTGAGATCTGTAATATTAGATTGCGGATAGTGTCCCAATAAGGTCGGATGAGTGGGCAAGACCACCAGATGTGTGCGTGAGTGGCTTTGTTCCCACAGTTCCTCCAGCATAATGGGGAGCTGGCGGGGAACATTTGTTGTAATCTGACTGGGGTATAGTGCCATCTCGTAAGCAATTTATAATTGACCTCTGACATTTTTGAGGCCAATGAGGAGGTGTGGGCTAATTGGAGGATCTTTTCCTTTTGGTTATCTGTAAGGGAAGAATCTAGGTCATGCTCCCATTTGGCCAAGAATGGTGGGAAGTTGGGGTTTTGAAGTGTAATGAGAGCTTTGTAAAATAGAGAAATTCCATGTAAAGGGGGATCTTTTGGATAGAATATTTCTTCTATGGTATTTAATTCACTCAGACCTCTAAGCGGGTTGGGTAGGGATCTTAAGAAATGTTGTAATTGGTGATATCTCCATTTATCTAGATATGTGGTGGGTTTAGGGGCAAGTATCACGTGTAATGGTTTGAGTATGTTGTCACGGAGGACATGGTGTAATAGAAGAGGTTCTTCCGTTCCCCATGATTTAAAGCCTGGATCTAATAAGCCTGGTAAGAAATATTTATGATTGAGGAGAGGTAGTAGAGGAGAGTCATACTTCCATGAGAATTTTTTGTGTAGGGCGTCCCAAATATCTAGGGAGGATATAGTGAGAGTCGAGGTAGATCGAGCTAGGTTCCTATAAGAACGGGGTATCCAGGGGGCTACCGAGAGATCCACACCACTTAAAAAGTATTCAATTTGTACCCATAGTTTCGATCTAAGAGCGTATTTCCAATCAGCCAGCCTGGACAAGATAACTGCTTGATAGTATGCCTTAAAATTAGGAAGTGCCAGACCGCCTGAGCATTTGGAGCGAAATAGTAGCTCTCTCGATATCCTGGAGTGACCGCCCCTCCAGATATATCTGGAAATCAGAGTTTGTAATATAGTGAAGAACCCCACTGGTACTCCCATTGGAAGCATTTGAAAGAGAAAAAGGATGCGGGGTAGTATGTTCATTTTGATTATGTTCACTTTCCCCAACCATGTGTGTGATAAGTTGGACCATTTTCGTAGATCCTCCCTGATCCTATTTAGCAAGGGGATATAATTATGTCGAAATAAAGAATGGAGATTGGGAGTCAGATATATACCTAGGTATTTCATGCTTTTTAATACCCATTTAAAGGGAAATAGGGGCTTAAGGGAGAGAGCTTCGGACTTGGAAATATTGATGTTTAAAATTTCAGATTTGGATAAATTTATTTTGAAGTTAGAGATGGATTGAAAGGTAGAGAATTCAGACATTAAGTTGGGAATTGAGATGCGTGGTTGCTGGATAAAAAATAGTACGTCATCCGCATATGCCGCGTATTTATGGGATCTTTTGCCTATTTGTATGCCTTTGATATTAATATTATGCCTAATTGTAGCTAGGAAGGGTTCTAAGGTGATAGCAAAGAGGAGAGGGGAGAGAGGGCAACCTTGTCTGGTTCCATTATGTAAGACAAAGGGGTCACTCAACGTCCCATTAATTCTAATTTGTGCTGAGGGGTTTGAATAAAGGGATGAAATTCGGTGGAACATCCTAGGTCCCAGCCCAAAGTGGCGTAAGGTCATCTTAAGATATTCCCAGTCCACCCTATCGAAAGCTTTTTCAGCATCAGTGGATAGGAGTAGGGTGGGCTGGGCGTATCTCCTAACGTATTGGATTAGGGATATTGCACGAAGTGAGTTGTCTTTTGCTTCTCTATTGGGTATGAATCCTGATTGGTCTGCTGATATCCAGCTGGGCAAAAGAGGGAGCAGCCGGTTTGCGATTACTTTAGCAAAAAGTTTGATGTCAACGTTAATTAGTGATATTGGCCTAAAACTGTTACATAGAGTGGGGTCCTTATCGGGTTTAGGGATGACAGTGATGTGAGTTGATAGAGATTCTGGGCGTAGACCTGAAGAGTGAGATATAGAGTTTGCATAAGCGGTGAGACGAGGGAGCAGGATGTCGCTGAATGTTTTATAATATGAAATGGTGAACCCATCCGGTCCAGGAGCTTTGCCGGATGGGGATGATTTCAATGCTACCAGGAACTCCTCTACCGAGAAATCCTCTTCCATTTCTTTGAGGGCAGATATGGGCAGTTTGGGTAGGTTAGCTGCTCTCAAGTAGGAAAGCAGGCGGCTTCTTCTCTCTTTTTGTGGTAGAGAAGACAGGTCATTTTTAACATTATATAGGCCTTCGTAGTACTCTCTAAAGGCCTTAGCAATATCTGGGGTTGCATGGGCTAAATCCCCTGTTGGAAGTTTGATTTTGGGAATAAAGGACTGTGATTGTTTAGTCTTTAAAGACCTGGCTAGCAGCTTGCTTGGTTTGTTACCCCATTCATAAAATTTCTGTGATAGACGTTGGAATTTTCTTTTAGTATCTAAATTGAGAAGGGATTTTAGTTCTTCACGTTTGAGTGTGAGGGATTGAAGGTGCTCATTATGCATGGAGAGTTTGTGTTGTTTGTCTAGAGCCGCTATTTGCTGTAGAACCTGATCAATTTGTTGACCATGCTCCCTCTTTTTCCTAGCCCCGAGCTCAATAAGACGACCCCTAATAGTAGCCTTGTGGGCTTCCCATACAACAGAGGGAGAGGTGTCAGAGGGTTTATTTTCCTTAAAATATTGTGAGAGATGAGAGGCTAACATGGAAACTTCAGCTTCATCAGAGAGAAGGGAATCATTGAGTTTCCAATTATTAATGCGTCGTGGTAAGGAAGGCACGGTCAACGTCAGTGATACAGGTGCGTGGTCTGATATAGATGCGGTGCCAATGTGAGCAGATTGCAGGAGGGGAAGATGAAAATGATCTAGGAATATATTATCTATTCTGGAATAGGATTGATGTGTTGTGGAAAAATGTGAATAATCCTTCTCCTTAGGGTGGAGAAGGCGCCAGGCATCCATCAATTGAAGATCCATGAGCTTTTTTTTAACAAGTTTCAGTTGTTTGAAGGAAATATTAGAGTGGCCTTGGGATGTATCAATTGTTGGATCCAGTGGCATGTTAATGTCGCCCGCTAGGATAGTAAGGCCTTTGGCGAAGTTTGAAAGTTTAGTTAGTGTTTGTGAGAGGAAGGTTGACTGATTTTGATTAGGACAGTACACGTTTGCAAGAGTACATTGAGTGTTACCTATGAAGCCTTTTAAGAAAAGGAAGCGACCATGGTCATCTGCCAACATGTCAGATAACCTAAAGGATACATTTCTGCAGAATCCAATGGCCACTCCTTTAGCTTTATTAGTGTCTGATAAACTATAATACCACTGTGGAAAGTGGGATGAGGTTAGCTTAACGGGCGTTGTGTGAGTTAAATGCGTCTCTTGGAGAAAAGCAATAGAACATGTGGCTCTTTTAAGTTCACGTACTAATTGGTGTCTTTTAGCAGCAACATTAAGACCCCTAACATTATACGATATAACCTTTAATGTAGCCATTGTTAAAGCATAGTACGTACCTTCAGCCTATATTTCCATGCATACCAGCTAAAGGGGGGGGGTAGAAAGGGAAAAAGGAGAGGGTTTTTTTGGAAAGAAAGAGAGAGAAAAGAAAAACAAGAAGAACACATGTGAGAATCACATATATAAGTTAAACAACTTGTGGGAAACACATATTTATCACGCAGAAATCTGCAGTGTTCCCATTGGGGAGAGAGAGAACTAGAGGCCAGCCCAATCCCTAAATGAGAACTGGATAGGGCAAATATAAGGCCAATCGTTCTCGCCAACCCCAGAAGGAAAGGGGGTGTCAGGGTTGCGCTGTAGTGGAGGAGGGCAAGCAGAGGAAGCGTGTCCCCACAGCGCGCGACCTATGAGAAAACGAATAACTTATAACTATAAGTAAATAATTAGTTCCATTTAGGAATGTAAATATTACCAGTTTGTAACCAGGATCAGTTTGATCAAAACATAACCCCTAGGCAATAAAGTGCAAACTAAGTCGGTACTTAAACTACGTACCCAAGAGTAAAAGGTAACAAAGCACGTTGGTCATTACCACTGTATGATGGCTTCGGCCATATTTAGACAGGCACAGTAACACAAAAAAAAAAAAAAAAAAAAAACCCAACTGCGGCCGAAGCCTGACTTAGTATTAACAACCTGTAGGTAAAAGATTATCCATGATAAGAAAATTAGTATGTGTAAAAAGTTACATATTTCAACCGTGCTTTTGTGCTGAGCCTGGAAGAGAGGTACGCCTTTTCTTTGAGGGGGTCTTTCTCCAGGGTGGGTCCGGTAGGCTCAGAAATTTAGGGATTGGGTCTTGCCAGCCTGGGAGTTCCATGGATGGAAGATTAAGATCTTGCAAGAAGGTTGGGAGTTCCTCCGGAAATCTCAGCGTGTGTGACCGACCATTTTTTGTGGCAATTAGGCAGGCTGGGAATCCCCATCTGTAGGTGATCCCGTCTGAACGCAGGTGGTCAAGGAGCGGTTTCAGAGCTCTGCGGCGGTCTAGGGTTTCCTTAGAAAGGTCTGGAAATATGGTGATGACTGCTCCGTCAAAGTCTACGTTAGGCAAGCCCCGCATCTTCATCATAATAGCATTTTTGTCTTCAAAATAATGCAAGCGACAAATAACGTCTCTGGGCTGATCTGACTTAGCATTACGGGGTCTTAGGGCACGGTGTACTCGGTCAAAGCGTAGCGGTGCAGTGGCTGAATTGCCTAAGATGGTATTAAAGATGCCTCTTATAGATGGTTCTAGGTCATTATCACCCGTTGCTTCTGGCAGACCTCTGACTCGAATGTTATTTCTACGGTTACGGTTCTCGAGGTCTTCGAGTTTATACAGGGAGGCACGGTGGGCAGAGGCCAACTGGGTAACAGTGTCCTGTAGTTCTTTAATAGCTAAATCATGTGTGTCTTGTCGCTGTTCCGTTTCCTCAACTCTGGCCAGGATATGTGTCATGTCAGATCTGACAGCAGATATCTCCTTTTTTATGGATTTCTCCAGACTGTGAAACATTCCTGCAAGTTCTTTTTTGAGGCCGCTCATTAGCGTGTTCATTTCGGAACCCGCAGGGGATCCTGGATCATCCATGAGGTCTGAGCAGTATGAGGAGGTCGGGGAGCTGTCTCGCACAGATGCAGCGTGAGATGATGGAGAGACGCTGGTCCGTGAGGTTCGGACCTGCTCGTCTCTTGCGTTAGCCAAGTACTGTTGAATAGAGCCAGTGGAGACTGGAGCGGGCAGAGATCTTTTACCCGGACGTTTACCCTTGGCAGACCGGGGTTTAGGTGTTTTGGCGGGCATTACTGGAACTATACGGTCGATCGCCGTGGGGGACGTCCCCTACTCACATCTGTTTAGAGACATGTTTCCATCATAGTATGCAAGCAGTGTTAGAAGTGCTTCAACAGTCACATGGAAAAGCGATGGTAGTTGTACTGATGGAGGTTTATGGGAGCAGAAGCTATGTGTAAGATATAGTAGTAAGGAATTGGTTTAGGAGTACTTGGAGCACCAAGATGGCCGCCAGCCTCCAGAGGTAGGCCAGAAGGAAGACTTTGTTTGCGGAAATAAAGTATGCGGTCTGTCACTGTATGAGGGGGTCAGTTGATGGAGTGAATGTTCAGCAGTTCAACAGTTATATTATTAGCTGGGTAAGGCTAGCAGGGGAGATGGTTTGGAGTACCAAGATGGCCGCCGTCTTCCATGGGTAGGCCGAAGCCGCGGTCTTTCCTGAGATTCGCGGCCGGCCGAGTAAGCACCGTTCGCTGTGGGCCTAAGACAGCGCCGCGGGGCACCAAAACTGAGGCCCTGGCGGAGTGGGAGCGTGCCGATTCGGGCCAGTGGGACTCTGCAGAGGGATGGGAAGGCAGATGCCTCTATACTCACTGCGCCCGTATGTAGGAGAGGCCGTTCCCATAGGCCGCAAGATGGCGTCCGGCGGGGAGCAGTCCGAGGCAGAGAAGGAAACCTCCAGGCAGCTCCCCTCAGGCATCCAAGGCTCCCCCGACCGCCGACGGCGGCACAATCAGGCAACCAGGCACAGGCTCCTCTGGTCTGCTTGGCTGTAGGATCGATGGGCGGCACGTACGGAGCCCTCAGCAGGCCTCAAGATGGCGGCGGGCACACAGGGCTCAAGTCCAGCTGGAGGCCCGGGGTCAGACCAAACGCGGCACTGGTGGCCAATTTCCCCTGCCAGCCACAGCGGAGGTAGGCTAGGCGCTTCTGAGGGTGGAAAGGTGCTCCACGGATTGAGGATGGGCTAGGATGGCGTTGGATGGGAGTATGTTGAGCGGAGCTCAGCTTCCACACGTCCTTCTCCTAGCTCGTCCGGACACGCCCCCCCTTTTCGCGTTTTTACAGCTCTAGCGCCGCGCCACGGAATGCACTGGTCCTGGGTTTTTTTTACAGCTTAAAAACGCCTATGCCATTTGCAGCTCAAAAACGTCTAGGTGGGCATGAAGCCATAGAATAACATAGACAGGCGTTTTTAAGCTGTAAAAAACGCTCAAAAACGCGGCTGTAAAAACGTCCGTGTGGATGAGGACTAAGTGGCGCTGCACACTTTTACTCCTCCCATTTTTAGTACATGTCTGAATACTGCATCAGAGCAAGTCAGATGTGACGTGACTTGAATAGACCTTTTTGCAATCAGTATTTGTCAAGTCTATGTTATTAGTCCCTGCAAGAGAATACCAGTTGCATTTCCTAATATAAGGTATACATCTAAATAATATAGATGTGAATCTGATTTATTTACTCGCTCTCTGGCGTATACAGATGAAGTGAGAGTTTTTAGTGTGGATCATTTTCAGCTTAAGGGTAAAATATCTGTCCTTGAACTATTGCCTTGCATCTATATGCTTCATAAACAGGCTTAACTGGCAATCTCTGCAATCCTATAGCCTATGTGTATTTATAGCTGCCGCACTATAAATACATGCATGTTATTTGTAGTAGGCAGAGCTTCTATGGTTTCTTACACATGCTTTATATGCTGCGTGTAGTAGAAGGATAAATAAGCCACCAGTACAGTATTTCTGTGTGTTTGCATACAGTATATGCGGGTTTATTTCTCTTAACAATCTTTTTTGGGGGGGAAAGAGGGTTAGGGCCAGGACACCCTTGAGTAGTTGCAAGTTCAATTAGCAGTCTCCGAGATTTCAATAGGAGGACAGCCGTGCAGGGAAAAGCCTCCAGCGAGAAGCTACATCTGCATATACAGGAATGCTGTCTCCTATGGCAACGATCTTTAACAGTTCCTAACAAAAAGCGTAACAGTTCTTTTACCTTCACTACAACTTCTCCTTGTAGTTCTTCAGCCCACTGAGCTCCCGGTCTTTCACTAGACCCTCTGATTCACTGTCACTGAATCCCTTGAGCTCCTCCAATGTTCACTGTGGTACTTTCCTCAAGCGTCACTCCCGCCTCTCTGCTGGGTCCCTAGCATGGTACAGGCATACCCCACTTTTAAGTACACAATGGGGTTTATTTACTAAGGCTGGAAAGTGCAAAATTGGGCTCACTTCTACATAGAAACCAATGAGCTTCCAGGTTTTATTACCCAAGCTTAATTGAACAAGCTGAGGTTAGAAGCTCATTGGTTTCTATGCAGAATTGAGCCTGATTTTGCACTTTCCAGCTTTAGTAAATAAACCCCATTGTGTACTTAATAGTGGGGTATGCCTGTACTCCTGATACTTCTCAAGCTTCACTCCACTGGCCTGCTCAGTCCCTGGCTTGACACACAAGGCTGCTCTGCAAGTGTCACCTCCACTGGCTGGGTCCCTGACTTGATCATCGCTGGAAGTTTCCCGATTCTCTACCGTGCCCGTTCCGTGGGAATACTGCTCCAGTACTTGCTTCAGTTACTCACTGTGGTCCCTGGTAATAAGGTGGTTGGTCCCTTAGTGGCGACAGCTTCCCTTCTACCTCCGACCATTGACAGGTTCTCCGACTGGCAGAACCGTCACTTCTGGTTGGACTGCAGGCCGCAATCCCAACCCTGCGCTTCCCTCTTGCTTCTGGATAGGCCCTCAGATAGCCTAGCAGCCAGACGCCTCCAGGATAGGCCCAATCTCCGGCCTAGCAGCCCGGGGCACACGACACACCTCCACCCAGACAGCGGTCCAGGTGGCACAGAACAGAGATCACCTGACTCCACCCGAATATATAGGTTCTCCCAGCAGGCCAAGGGATCCAAGAAAACCCCTGCCCATTGGCTGAGGTACCCCATATACCCATAACCTGACCTTGGGTTGCCCTTCTCATATCTAGTACCACCAAGTACCCGGCCACCTAGTGGTAGAAGATAAAAGTGCAACAAGGCCAAACTTAGGGAGAAATCAATGGATCTCTAACAATCAACCAGGATAACTACTCCTGGCAAATAAATCTATGGTGAGCATCCCTGCCTAAACTCCAGGGTGCTACATCAATAACGTGAAGAAGTAGGTCCAAGCTGAACTGACAGCATTTGTAGAGAGGGGACAGAATGCGGCCTGGTCGTCTTGTGCCCAATCAGGAAAATTTCCAGAGAGATGCGACCCTACATTTTCCCTCCTCATCAGGAACCTTTTCCTACCGCTAGTACTGTCCCTAAAAAACGGGATACCTTTCCCTATTCTACCCTCTTGCAAAAGGCGCATCAAGCCCAGGGGCTAGGGTCTTAAAAAGACTCTACCACGCTTGGATGGCCGCAAGAGTCACATGGGCGGCCAGCATCCAATCAGATCATTGCTCCAGTGAATCAGAAAACCATAGAGGAACCCTGTTCCCCATGACTTCCAATCCCTCTGCATTGTTGCTGTGGTTGAGCTCCACCTGCAGAGGAGACAGCAAACTGCACCTGCCTACAAGCAGAATGATGGAAAATTTTCAATTGTTTTGTACCTGCAGCCAACCACCTGCAGCATTGATCAGTGTATTCTGACAGCGGAGGAGTCCCCACTGTCAGAATACAAGAACACAGCAGAGAGGATTCCTCTGTCCACCTCGCTTGTGTGGATATCTGTTTTTTTTTTCTTTCATTGAGAAAAAAAAATCCATCTTTGGGCAGCCTAATGCCCCGTACACACGGTCGGATTTTCCGACGGAAAATGTGTGATAGGACCTTTTTGTCGGAAATTCCGACCGTGTGTAGGCTCCATCACACATTTTCCATCGGATTTTCCGACACACAAAGTTTGAGAGCAGGCTATAAAATTTTCCGACCACAAAATCCGTTGTCGGAATTTCCGATCGTGCGTACACAAATCTGACGCACAAAGTGCCACGCATGCTCAGAATAAATAAAGAGATGAAAGCTATTGGCTACTGCCCCGTTTATAGTCCCGACGTACGTGTTTTACGTCACCGCGTTCAGAACGATCGGATTTTCCGACAACTTTGTGTGACCGTGTGTATGCAAGACAAGTTTGAGCCAACATCCGTCGGAAAAAATCTTAGGATTTTGTTGTCGGAATGTCCGAACAAAGTCTGACCGTGTGTACAGGGCATTAGTCTGTGAAGGTTCTCCTTTATCCAGGTCATGGTATTAGGCAGTAGTTATTAGTCAAATTCAATTGGAATTTTTCTGTAACATTGAAGACATTTTGTAGCTTTGTAGCCAAAATTTTGAAAAAAAAAAAAAAACAATATTTTTTACTTTCTGCTATAAAACATATCCAATAATTTTTAAAAAAAAAATCTAATTTCTTCAAAAATGTAGGCCAAAATGTATTCTGCTACATGTCTTTGGTAAGAAAAAATCCCAATAAGTGTATAATAATTGGTTTGCATGAAAGTTATTCTGTCTACAAACTGTGGAATATATCCTGAAATTTTTATTTATTTTATTTTTTTTATAATAGTAATTGCAGTGATCAACGACTTATAGTGGGACTGTGATAGTGCAGAGGGAAATCTGACACTAACTTACACTTTGTGGGAACTGACTGACGCTGACATCACCAGTGACACTAATACAGTGATCAGCGCTAATAATATACACTGTCACACAGTGTAATTCACACACTAATGCACACTGAACTAATGACACTGGCTGGGAAGAGGTTAACATCTTGGGGTAATCATGGGGTTAACTTTGTGTCTAACAAGTGTTAATGTGTGTAGGATTTGCTGATTTTCACTACAAATCGATTTGTTTCTTTCCCTGCTTTGGAGGGAAAAAAAACAAAGCGAACTTTCCCTCTGTTCAGAGCCCTGTGTTGTTTAAAGGTTTCTCTTTAACCGCTTTCGACCAGCCGCCGCAGTTACTGTATACTGCGGCAGGTTGGCTCGGCTGCGCAAATCGCTGTGCCGGTATGGTGGTCTCTTTAATGGCTATTTCAGGCGCGGGCACCGCCAGAGACGATGCGTGTGGCCGGCGGCCGCAATGTCTGCGATCGCTCCACATAGAGCCAGAACGGGGATCTGTCAATGTAAACAAACAGATCCCCGTTCTGACAGGGGAGTAGAGAGAGATATGATGTTGCTAGTGATCAGGAACAGCGATCTCTCTCCTCCTCCAGTCAATCTCATCCCCCCACAGTAAAAAACACCTCCCAGGGAACACATTTAACCCCTTGATCGCCCCTAATATTAACCCCTTCCCTGCCAGTAACATTTATACAGTAATCAGTAGATTTTTATAGCACTGACACTGTATAAATGTCAATGGTCCCAAAAAAGTGTCAAAATTGTCGGATCTGTCCGCCGCAATGTCGCAGTCCCGCTAAAAATCGTAGATCCCCGCCATTACTAGTAAAAAATAAATTAAAATGCCATAAATGTATCCCCTATTTTGTAGACGCTATAACTTTTGCGCAGATTTTTTTTTTACCAAAAATATGTAGAATACATATTGGCCTAAACTGATGAAGACATTTTTTTTTTTTTTTTTTTTTTGGATATTTATTATAGCAAAAAGTAAAAACTATTTTTTTTATTTTTTTTCAAAATTGTTGCTTTTTTTTTTGTTTATAGCACAGAAAAAAAATACAGCAGAGGTGACAAAATACCTCCAAAAGAAATCTCTATTTGTGGGAAAAAAAGGATGTCAATTTTGTTTGGGTACAACATCGCACGACCGCGCAATTGTCAGTTAAAGCAGCACAGTGCCGTATCGCAAAAAAATGGCCTGGTCATTAAGGGGGCAAATCCTTCCGGTCCTTAAGTGGTTAAAAGTTTCTCTTTAAACAGGCGAAGGTTCTCCTTTATCCAGGTCAAAGAAAGTAAAAAATATCCATGCTGGCAATTTTAGAGGTTTTTGCCTTTTTTCTGTTTTTAGAGCACATGTAAATCGCCAGCCTGTTCTGTGGCGCGCATGGCCATTACACGCTATTCCCACAAATTAGGTACTGGTAAAAATCTTCTACTTCGCACTTTCAGTTTTTTCCAGGTCTAGCCCCATGCCCAGAGCTCGCAGGGAAATGTTGCACTAGAGTTGCTGTCTTTAGCATTCAGGATTCACTCAGCAACAGGATTCTCTAATGAGGAGGAGGGGGGAAATGAATAGGGGGGTCTGCCAGCAGAAAGGGATGGAAATATCCCAACGTCTTATTGCACTAGTCGGGTGACTAGGAGGGCCAGTGCTGTCTGTAACCAGCTTACTCCACATGCACAAGAGAAACCTGAAAAGTGTACCTACAAAAAAGACCGATCTCCCTGCATTTATAGGCATTGTTGTGTATGTTGTTTCTCTTTCTTTAATTCTCTTTGTGCTTGAGGGGTTTCGGTTTATTAAATAATAGCTTTTACTTCCTGCAGTGCAAACTTATCCACCCAGAAATTTGACCCTCCTCTATGAAACGGAAAAGGCCAGCCTACCCTATCTGCTGGTGACATGGGTCCCACCTGAGAAGGCCGATGTGAAAATGGGCTGGATCACACTTCAGTATGAGGTCCGACTGAAGGAGGAGAAGAGTCATACATGGGAGGTCAGAATGCAATGTTTTATATCTGAGAAATGATACCCAGCCAAACAAATTTCAACTTCTAAGAACGTAGAGGGGTTTTCTTGTTTTTTCTTTAGACTTACTTTAACCACTTGCAGACCAGGTCTTTTCTGGCACTTTTTGTTTACATGTAACAATCAGTATTTTTTGCTAGAAAATTTCTTGGAACCCACAAACGTTATATATAAAGCAGAGACCCTAGAGAATACATTGGTGGGTTTTGCAATTTGTTATGCCACACGGTATTTGTGCAGCGTTTTTTCAAACTTAATTGTTTTGGGAAAAATACACTTTTTAATGCAAAAAAACACATAAATACAAAAATATACATACAATAATACAAATATACAAAGTATAATAATATATAACTCAATAAAAAAAGATGATGTTACGGCGAGTAAATAGATACCAAACATGTCATGCTTTAAAATTGCGTACGTCTGTGCAACCGCCACAAATGACATAAATTTTACTATCCATAGGCGACGCTTTAAAAGTCTTTACAGGTTACTACTTTAGATTTACAGAGGAGGTCTAGTACTAGAATTACTGCCCATGATCTGATGTTCATGGGGATACCTCGCCTGTGTGGGACGATCGCTGTTCTTGTGCGTGTGGGACTGATGCACGTGTTTGCCTTTGCGTTCAAGCATGGGGGGACAGGGGCAGTTTCATTTTTTTTTTTTATTAATCATTTTTTTTCTTGTACGCTGTTGCTTTAAATAAAAAAATGTTATCACTTTTATTGCTGTCACAAGAAATGTAAGCATCCATGTGCCAGGAACTCTTTATGGAGAGATCCGGGGTCTATAAGACCCCAAATCCATTGAAAGATCTTGAAAGATCCATGCAAAGATCTTTTTTTTTTTTTTTTGAATACTTTCGATTTTTTTAAAATGGCGCAGTTGACATCTGGGTAAACTGAAAGTGATGTCAGGTCATCACTTCCAGGCCACCTTAGTGGAGAGCCGATTCCAGCTTTGTTTGGCTGCCCAGCCAGCCGGTAGATGCACCAGTTGGCCGCTCGGGTCTCCCAGTTGGACGGGAGAGCCCGAGCAAGCCACGGAAGGTGGCAAGGGGGGGGAGTCCTTCCCATTGCTCGTAAAAGTAATCCAGCTGCTAATTAGCCTCTAGGATTGCTTTACAAGAGAGCCAAGAGCTCTAAAAAACAGTACTGGGGGTGATCCATGCAGCTAAGGACATCATCTTGGTATAACTGCTTGAAGTCCAGCCATGCATGGGTACGTCGCTGGTTGGCAAGTGGTTAAAAGAAGACCTTCATTTTCAGGTACATAGCGAGACCTTGAACAGAGTCAAGTATGTTATAAAATCATCATAAAAAGTTAAAAAACTGACAATAAAAAGTTTTAAAAGAAGACCCCATTGGGTCAATATAAAAGCAAAAATGTATAAAAACAACCATTCAGATGCCCTTCGGGAATGGAAGAGACCTAAACTTATTTGTAATGACACTGGACGCGTCTTCTAAAGCTAATGTATCATATGATAGTAGATTAGAGCATCACTTTTGTATGTGTCAACGCATTTCACTGCAAAAGCCCCTTCCCCAGGACAAGACAGTATGGTATAAGTTTAATGGCAACAAATTTATGGCAAGAAACTATGTCTTTTAGGTGGACATAGCGGTGCCGAAGACAGCACAATAAGGACAGCCACAGCTGGCAATAGGGGAACCCATGTTCTAAATAACCGAGGGTCTGGGATTATCCAAGTTAAATGGATGACTCAATGACTGATTTGAATATTGTATACCAATCACAGTGTAATATTGGTCCACACATGTTAGTATCACACTGATTGCCCACCACCAACCCTCTATGAACAGAAACATAGATGGAAGTTTTCAATGTGGACAGGCCAACCTGGATATAGAAGACAGAGTCAAAAACAGAGTCCCACAAAGACAGGCTTACAAAAAAGGTTGACACAAAGACATAATGTATTATTTGGTGTCACCACGTCTCAAATAGGGGCAGCGCCAGTGTCAGCCCTCAAAAAACACTCCGCCAGATGTGGCCTGTATGTCAATTCCTCACAGAGCACCGATATACCCAGCTGCTGTCGCAGTCCATGGTCACCCACCCATACAACGCACCACTGTAGATTGCAATAAATACCCCCGCCTTTATTAAAATGTTTATTTTAAAAAAAATTGATCTTATTCGGATAGTATAGTTAATGATGTAGCATATCCGCTTTCAAAAAATAAAGCCCAGAAACCACTAGATTCTTTATTCTAAAGAGGACCTTTCTATTTTAAAAACTCTAACTAGTCAGTTTAGGAGTCAAAGTTTTCTGTTGAAGCACTTGACCTGATTTATGGGCAGGAGTCTGGCTTATTGTATCTATTTTAGGACAGTTTTCTAATGAGATTGCAGGCCACGCCCACCCCGCCATATACCTTCCCCAGACACAACAAATTAAATAAAACAAGGAACCAGAAGTTTGGCAAAAATTGGCCGTGGCACTTTTATTGGTTTTAACCAATAACATCCTTTATAACTCTTTTATTAACAACAAATAACAGCATAAATTCAAACGACAGTTTTTTTCTGCCCAGTTTTCAGAACTCGAGCAACAGTACCACATATTTACGTAGAAGTAACTTGTCCCCCCTAGGAATCTAGGGTGACCCTACCACAAAACGGTGATCGCAACTGGGGTGGGAGGGAGAGAGCTTTTTCCTTCTTGCTCTGGCCACCGGAAAAGAGGGCAAGCCCCTTTCCAGCTGCTCTTATATAGCCTATCCCGGTCTTCCAGAACATTCCCAGGATTTTAATTGGTTTCTACTGGATCGTCTAGTCTCCATCCTTAAAGAGGCAGTATCCCCTAAATGCCTGTTCCCACTAAATCAGGGATCTCTAAATTTTGTCCCTCCAGCTGTTGCGGAACTACACGTTCCATGAGGCATTGTAAAATCATGACATTCACAGACATGATTAAGCATGATGGGAACTGTAGTTCCTGAACAACTGGAGGGCCATAGTTTGGAGACCCCTGCACTAAATGCTAACTAATGCTGCATTAGAAATCAAATGGGATGTGGTGGCCACAATCTCAGGAAAGTGGGCCCACATTGTGTCCCCTTTTTTCATTCTGAGACAGGTTAGCTTGTAGCAGAGAGGCAGGGCTGGTGCTACCACTAGGCAAACTAGGCAGCCACCTAGGGTGCCTATGATGCCCAGCCACTTGGTGTTCCTACTCTCTTCTCTCTGCAGCAAGCAACTAAGTCTCAGCATGAGCAGGCATCTGCTGCTCTGTTCGCGCATAGTGACAGAGGCGCAGCAGCAGTGGAGGACTGTGTCTGTGTCCTGACTCCCGAATGAATGGAGGCAAGAAAGCATTCATTGATGGGCACTGGTAGGCTGCATTTGATGGGCGCTGGTGAGGCTGCATTTGATGGGCGCTGGTGAGGCTCCATTGATAGGCGCTGGTAGGCTCCATTGATGGGCACTGGTGAGGCTGCATTGATAGGCGCTGGTGAGGCTGCATTGATAGGCGCTGGTAGGCTCCATTGATGGGCGCTGGTGAGGCTGCATTGATGGGTGCTGGTAGGCTCCATTGATGGGTGCTGGTAGGCTGCCTTGATGTGCGCTGATGAGGCTGCATTTGATGGGTGCTGGTGGGCTGCATTTGATGGGCACTTCATTAAAAAGGTGGGGTATACATGGGCATGGCAAAGGGGGTGGAGCCAAGCGGGGGGGGTGGCAAAATTAGGTTTCGCCTAGGGTTTAAAAAATCCTTGCACCAGCCCTGCAGAGAGGAAGAGTGTTAAGCTGGCCAGTAGAATTTTGTTGGAATGTTTATCAGAGCAACGAAAAAAATTTGTTTGGCATGACAATGTTTTCAATTCTATGTTCAGGTTTGGGATGAACATACACATTACAATAAATACATGTTTTCCCTAAACAAAATCTACATTCAAAGTTAGAATTTTGTTTGTTCAGGAAAAATTTCCCATTCTTTTCCTCGTTTTTTCTTTGTCACTATGATTGAAAACAATTATCAATTTGACCCTATGAACTATTAAGAAATCAAACGAGCATTCCGAAAATAAAATTTTTCTAAAGGAATTCTACTGGTGGATGGCCAGCCTTAGCAAGGAGGAATGCGGGAGAAGGATGGAAGGCAAAGAGCAGTCAGTGGTGTCTTTTTAGTATATTCTCTATAGCAGGGATATGCAATTAGCGGACCTCCAGCTGTTGCAAAACTACAAGTCCCATCATGCCTTTGCCTTTGGGTGTCATGCTTATGGCCGTCAGAGTCTTGCTATGTCTCATGGGACTTGTAGTCTTGCAACAGCTGGAGGTCCACTAATTGCATATCCCTGCTCTATAGTAACAAGAACAGCCAACATCTAAATGTTCAAATTTATTGGGTGAGTGTGGGAAATCTAGACCGTTCTTGCTTTGGTACATATAGCACACAGTATTTTTTTCTTTTTCGCATGTGGATGCTGATCATTGCCTTGTCTCATCTTGTAGAAGCATCTTGTTGACCATCAAACCAAGCTGAAGGTGTTTAGCTTGACACCTGGGGAGGACTATGTGGTCCAGGTCCGATGCAAGGCTGACAGCAAGCACTGGAGTGAATGGAGTGAGGAAAGCTATATTAAGATTCCTGGAGGTAATGATCTAATATATATTACGCATCACATCATCTGACAAAGCTCTTACAGTAAATATGTTTGACATAAACCAAAAAAAAATTGACTAGGTAACCCTAGTCGTGCGACTTCATCTGACTTTCAAAGCCGCATGTCAGTGTGACTTCGTGTGCGACTTGGAAGATATCTGTGTAGCTTCATGCACAGGTGTCTATGCAAGTCGCACCCGAAATCGTCAAAAGTAGTGCAGGAACAACTTTTTCAAATTGGTGCGGCACCGCAAAGTTGGCGTCGCACCGATTTGAACAGTGCGAAAGCCAGAAATAGGGTGGGACATGTCATGCGATTTGACCTGTCAAATCACATGACAAGTCTCTCCAATGTGAACGAGGGTTAACATGTAATCATTTTTTTAACAGCATTATTACTTTAAAGTACACTCCCATCCAAAAAATAGTAATTACATTTTTATGTTAAAAAAAAACGGCAAACTACTACAATGCTACACAAACCAGAATTAAGCCTTGTTGGCAGCTTGAAGTGCAGAAATAATTCTTTCGATGGTTCAGCTTAAGGAGCGTGTGTGTGTGTGTGTGTGGGGGGGGGGGGGGAGGGGGGAGTTGGTGAGACCCATACAGGAGATTGAGGGTTTTTTGGGGAAAGGCAGATTGGGGGCCTCCCCTTAGCTGTAGATACAGACCTGTAAACTCAATGTGATACTTAAATCATTGTCACAATCAGCTTGCAATGTTACTAATCTTTTTTCAAGTGGTGGAAAGAAAGGTATTAATTAATATGAAAAAATAAAAACAAAATTTTTAATGCAATGGTGGATTTTATTTATTTTTTTCTTCTGGCAAACTGGTATGAGTGCAAAATCTGGTGCAGCTGATAGCCAATCAGCTTCTAAATTCAGCTTGTTCAATACGGCTTTGAAATAAAACTGGGAGCTGATTGGTTTCTATTCTGAGCTGCACCAGATTTTGCACTCTCCAGTTTTAGTAAATCAACCCCAGAGTTTCTATTAAAGTGTATGTAAAGCCTTTTTATTAGTTTTGTACAGAGTGGAGAAGGTTAGAACCCCTGTTGGGTTTTTTTCTTGCTTTGGAGACTAAAAAAAAAACAAGTTTTGTCTGGGCATACACATACATTGTATTTCTTCACTTTATCTGAGTGACAGTGCCCCTTTCATAAATTGATCATCATGTCTGTTTCTAACCCATTAACTAATTATTCTGTGCACTCAAGGTTCAAGGAAAAGAGACATGACACTGTGGATATCAGTTGCTGTGCTGTCTGTTGTGATCTGTCTCACAATGATTTGGACAATGGCATTAAAAGGATGCAGGTAAGTCTTTTAGTTGTAGAGTGCGAGGTTACAGAAAAACTCAAGTGTGTCCATAGCCAAAACATTTGTTTTGGAATAGTGTAGGGCAGTGGTCTCCAAACTGCTGCCCAGGGGCTGAATGGGGCTTGCCTTTATTTGGCCCATGAGATACTATTCCTCCCACTGGGGTATTATTACTCCCAGTGATACCAACAATGGGGTAATAATTGCTGCACTAACACAAACGATGAGGCACTATTCCTGCCACTGACACCAATGATCGGGCACTATTCCTTCCACTGACACCAATGATGGGGCACTATTCCTGCCACTGACACCAATGATGGGGCACTATTCCTCCCACTGACACCAATGATGGGGCACTATTCCTGCCACTGACACCAATGATGGGGCACTATTCCTGCCACTGACACCAATGATGGGGCACTATTCCTGCCACTGACACCAATGATGGGGCACTATTCTTGCCACTGACACCAATGATCGGGCACTATTTCTTCCACTAACACCAATGATGGGGAGCTATTCCTTCCACTGATAATAATGATGGGGCACTTTTCCTGCCACTGACACCAATGATGGGGCACTATTCCTCCCACTGATACCACCAGTGGGGCTCTATGGGGCACTCTTCCTCCCACTAACACCAACGATAGGGCATTAATAATTCCCCTAATACCAAACATGGGACATTGTTTACTTCCTCTGACCCCAGGACATTTTCTACTCCCACTGACCGTGGTCCGACCCCCCTGAAGTCTGAACCACAGTAAATTAGCTCTTTGTTTAGAAAGTTTGTAGATCTCTGGTGTAGGGAATCGTTAGAACCCAATTTTTGAAGCAGTTTGGAAGATTTCCCTTCACTCCTGTATCAGGACAACAATAGGGGATAAGAGGATTTCTCCAAAGTGAAAAAAGTTTGGAGTTCAAGGGTAACTTCACATTTTGCGATGTGGGAATGCACGCAAAAGTGCAAGCGTTCTCGCAGTGCACAAAAAATCTGCTTTTGCAGACGCAGTGCGGTGCTATTATTTCTTAATGTCATCCCAACACACCTTGCTAACACACGCCAAAACGCATGGTAACAGAAATTTGTATTCGGGACAGTGGCTACCAGGTCAAGTAGAAAGGGTGAGACAGACATCAATATTACCATAATTAGGGTTCTAACTCTTCCATGCTCTAATCACATTATAGTCACCAGATGGCGCTGATGGTTAAGGAAATAAATATGTACTTACTATCTGATGATCCTCAGAAACATCAAGTGGCCATAATGCTTTCCTGAACTACTCTGTTTTTTATGAATAAGTAACATCCAACATATAGAGGGGATAGCCTGAAAACATTTGATTTTGCTCTGTTGCATGAAACAAATGTACCAGCTATGCAACTTTTTTTTTTTTTTTTAATAAATACACATGTGTGTATATACAGTATAGAGAGAATGAGCACTGAGTATTTCGGAACATTTTTTTTTAATCCCAGTTATGGGAAGTCTGATCACAGTACCAAAAAAAAAAAAAAAGAATTTAGAGGTTTGAACAATGCTGACAGCAATAGAAGGGACTTTTTTGAGTTAAGAATACATACTTTGCTAAACTTTACTAAACATTCCTACTTTTCAAAAAAAAAAAAAATTACTATATGTAGAGAAATAAAGCTTTTTAAACAAAACAGAAGGTTCATTTTCTTTTTGCTGGAAATAGAAATTTTCTTGACACCCTCCCAGGAGTTCCTGACACAGTGCCAGACATCTAGGAAATTACTCATGAAGGTGGATTGGACGAGGGAAATATTTTTATTATAGGTTATTACTACATAATCCTATAGAATTTCAGCGGAAAGCAATTGAGTTGATGGCACCAGCACTGCCTTCATGCAGTGTTGGTGTCCTGGGATGTAGTGGAAATTTTCAGCCAGGAATGTTTTTATTCTTTCCATGTTAAGTGGGTTTCCTCTATGCACTCCAGTAATTTTTCACGGGTGTAAAAAAAAAAAAAAATATTCAAATAGGTTTTGGTCTAAAAATGGGCTTTGTGTGTTTTGCTTGCGTTGCTGCATCACGAACATCAGTTTTTTAGCACATCAGTAGCAGAAGTTGAGCAGTGAAATGCCCCTGTGAAAGTACCATTGAATATATGAATAGCCTAATGTGGACACCCCTCCGAATGACTGAGATCAGATGTTTTCAGGTGAAGTGTTCTGTCATAGCTGAATTCCAGGGAAAATAGAAATCCTCCCTTGCAATGGGTCTGCCCCAACCCAAGGGTTAAATGTTTAGGTCTAGGGAACCAGAAAAGCACTTTGCTTATCCAATCCTCCGTCCCCGCGGGTTCCTCTGAGTTGTAAGGCCAGTCCCCGTAGACTCTTCTCCCCTATGCCCCAGCAGCTAAATGCCCTCTGATGTTATCCATTTCAATGCAGAGCCCATAGACCTGCATTGAATGTGTGGATGCTGACAGTCCACTGCCAGAGCATAAGGGAGGGGAAGTGGAGGATTGGCTAAGCAAAAATGCTGTTAGAGGTTCCCTAGACCTAAATGAGCCTTTAACCCTTGTAGTGCAGAGACAGCCCCACTGAGAGGGAGCATTTTTGTTCTCCTCGGAGATGGGCTTTAATGCATCATCATACAAAGACATTTTACATAATCATGCACTTTCAACAGTTTGGGGAAGCTCCTTCCCTGTTCCAGAATAACTGGCTGTGCCCATGTACCCCAAGCCAACTCCATACAAACATGGTTTGGTGTGGAGAACTGGAGTGGCCTGCACGGAGCCCTGGCCTCAATCTTCCTGGACACCTTCAGGGTGAATTGGAACACTGATTGTGAGCCAGGTCTTTTCCATCCAACATAAGTATTTAAGCTTACAAATGCTGTTTTGGCTGAATTGGCACCAATTTAAACAGACACACTCCAAAATCTTGTGGAAAGTCCACCCAGATGGGTGGTAGCTGTGATAACTGCAAAGGGATATCGCCCATGGTTTTGAAATCGGATGCCCAACAAGCTCATATAGTCGAGATGGACAGATGTGTACTGACTTTTGGCTATGTAATAGCACGTCGGCTTTATACAGTCAGTGAATAATCGCTAAATAGGTTAAACGTACTTCAGTTTTGGTTGATCTGGTTGGTTTGTCAGAGTTTCATTTCAATTTTCTTTTCTACCATTATTCTTCCAGTTGGATGTCCTGTATATGTCCTCCTGTTCCTGGACCAAAAATAATGGGATTTGATACCCAGCTCCTCAAGGTAACTGTTTTTTTCCAAGCTTTAACCACTATGTTATTGTACATGTAATCAGTAGTACTAACCAGATTTATGCCCTGTACACACGGTCGGACATTGATCGGACATTCCGACAACAAAATCCATGGATTTTTTCCGACGGATGTTGGCTCAAACTTGTCCTACATACACACGGTCACACAAAGTTGTCGGAAAATCCGTTCATTCTAAACGCGGTGATGTAAAACAGGTACGTCGGGACTATAAACGGGGCAGTAGCCAATAGCTTTAGTCTCTTAATTTATTCTGAGCGTGCGTGACACTTTGTGCGTCGGATTTGTGTACACACGATCAGAATTTCCGACAACGGATTTTGTTGTCGGAAAATTTTATAGCAAGCTCTCAAACTTTGTGTGTCAGAAATTCCGATGGAAAATGTGTGATGGAGCCTACACACGGTCGGAATTTTCGACAACAAGGTCCTATCACACATTTTCCGTCGGAAAATCCGACCGTGTGTACAGGGCATTAGACTGCCATAGGATATACATTTCT
Source organism: Aquarana catesbeiana (assembly GCF_042186555.1). Classification (NCBI taxonomy): domain Eukaryota; kingdom Metazoa; phylum Chordata; class Amphibia; order Anura; family Ranidae; genus Aquarana; species Aquarana catesbeiana. The sequence continues at coordinate 82,511,453 of NC_133324.1, read as the reverse complement.
ATGAATTGGTATATTGGATTGACACATAGGGGTTTATTTACTAAAGGCAAATCTACTTTGCACTACAAGTGCAAAGTAGATTTGCCTTTAATAAATCATCCCCATATTGTTACAGAAATAACCTGAGAAATATTTAATTTCAATTTCAAACCACTTTTTACAGTGTTCTCCACACAAGTTTAAAATTACTTCACATACTTTACCTTCTGTGGGTTGCTAGAAGTGCAGAGGACTGTTTATGGTTTTGGTCCACTCAATCTGCTCCGAACTTCTGGTGGAACTTCAACCAAATACTTTTTTCAGTTTTGGATAGAGCAGATATGGTTAAAACCTTTGTTAGGTTTTCTGTAGCTGTCAGGGAGAAGTGTCTTCATCTCCTGTCTGTGGGACACAACAATAAATAAAGAAAATGTCCCCATTGAGAAACCAAACAGGGTTGCACAACTTTACCCCTATATCCAAAACAAAAAAGTACACCCCCTACACCTTGCTGTTTGCATTAGCTTGTTAATTAAGCCTGTATTGTGGCTTAAAGCAGAACTTCACCCAAAAAGAGGAAGCTCCATTCTCCCCCCACTTCCGGCTGGATCACCATGGTGATCTGAGTGGAAGTTTGGCTCCCCCTCTTTCCCCTGCAGCCCTCTGGGACATCACAGGTCCCAGAAGACTAAGGCACCAATCACAAAGCACAGTGTGGGCCGAGCATGAGTAGTTGGAAGCCAGCTGAGAAGCCACAAGGCTTCACTGCCGGTTTCCCTTAGCTAAGATGCCGGAACCAATCTATATACCCCTTTCCTATCAAACCTGAGCGGCCCACACACTTTTCCCTGGTCAGAGCCGTTTTCCTAACAGTTAGTTTGTCTTTGGGCAACTGGGCCTTATATGGCTCTCAAAGGTCCGCAAAAAGTTAACAGCAAATTCCAGCTTATGCCAAGCTTTTTTCAAGCAACACATAAATAAATGCTGGTTTGTATATTGTATGCTAAATGAAGCTGCAACAAGATGCATCACACACTAAGGATCTGTTTCTAATTTTTGGTCCAAGTGAGGAAGTATTATGCAGGGCCATCTTACTGAGCGGAAACCCCTGGGCACTGGTGCACCTGGGGCCCCATCAGAGCCAGACAAATAGAAGTAGCAGTGGGGCAAGGGGGTCAGGCTTAGCGGGCACAGGCAGTCCGGCAGGCAAGGCCACCATCAGGGGGGGTACAGCTAGGGTTGCTACCTCATCCCTTTAAAACCGAACACATATTAATGATACAGTTTCTGTGGCTGATTAAGGTGATAATTAAACTCACTTGGTGCCTTATCTGCATGAAATTAGCCTCAGAACCTGTGTAATTAATATGTGTTCGGGTTTAAAGGGATGAGGTGGCAACTCTAGGTACAGCCTATACACTAGTAAGGCCCCGAGCGTCTAGAAGGGCCCGGCTGTCTGGCGGGGATGGGAGAAGGCAGGGGCGGGTGCAGGAGAGCTCCGTGTCTGTGCTACCTCTTGGAATGTGTGTGAGTCATTGAGCTGACATCGGGCTCGTTGCTGCCACCTCTGGTAAATTCCTGCATGTGCACCCCTCATGTGTCCTGCACAAGAGCTGGGAGTGGGACAAGGAACACCACCTAACAAGTAAGGGCTGGGGGGGGGGGGGTTTGTGTGTTTGTGTGTCTGTGTACATGTGTGTGTGTGTGTGGGATCCATGATGCTATTAAGATGGCCCTGGTATTATGCATGAGTGCAGAGGGCTGCTTATGGTCTTGGTCTTCTCAATCCGCTCTGAATATCTGATGGAACTTTAACCAAAGACTTTTTTCAGTTTTGGATAGAGCCGGTATGGTTAAAACCTTTGTTAAGTTTTCTGTAGCTGTCAGGAAAAAACGTCCTACTCTGATGGAACTTTCTGCTTGACAGCTACAGAAAACTTAACAAACATTTTAACCATACCGGCTCTATCCAAAACTAAACAAGGTCTTTGGTTAAAGTTCCATCAGAAGTTCATTTTCGTTGTATTTTGTGTATCTGGTTAAGCTATAGTGTAGTAATGCCCACAGTTCTCCTATATAGACTCATTTGTCACAGACTATATTTGGGTCGTCAGTTTCTGATTCCCCTTGACATTTTTGTGATCCAATTTGAACGCAGTTCATCTAACATCCTCATTAACAATCATATTTAAAAAAATATTTAAAAAATGTACAGAAAGAGAGGATTATTGGTTCACAATTGGTTAAAGAATAAGTGATGCCAGACTTGGTCAAGTTTTAGATATTATATCCACTATCCAAAATATCTGGGTGAAGTGAAACTTGTTCACGAAAGGCTTCAAGATGTGGTCCTTCCATCAAGTGTTCTTACAACTGTGTATGCATTGGTTGTAATTGATGCTCCTATCCATTAATTGTTTCCACAAGTCTTTCAAGTGAGAACTTTTGTACCAACCAAGTGCTCCTCAGTACGCATCCAATAATTCACCCCTGTGCATCCCTTTATAAGTAGGAGCAGTCTCTTTAGTTTTTTTAGTGAGTTGTAGCAGGTGAAACCCAAGACAAAGGTACTACCGAGAGGTTTCAGAAGGAACTTGCCTCATGGGAGGACTGGAGTACATGAGAGTGTGAATTAATTTTACACTTGCCCAGAGATCCACTTTCACTTCATTTTCCTTGTACTGTATTCCTGCCAAAACTTAAGGCAACCCTTCTGGCCCTAAACCAGGCCTAAGGAACCAGTGACTTAACCTGAACCCTAGTGCTGATCTTTGCTAGGCTTTACACTGATTTGCTCTTTTTATAAACCAATCACAAAGCAGAAATAGCAATCCAGAGCAGAACATTTCCATTATAAGGCGATTTTGTTTGCTCTCTGCACACACAGCTCAGGTCGGCCCACTATGAAAGATATAGTCATGGCAGCTACAAGAATACCGATGTAGAATTCATGTGTAAGTATGTGCTAACTGCTCATTACATTCCAAGGTACTGTGTAATCCCAACTCCTAGGGCTTTTGTGCACTGGCATCTTGTCTAGCATATTGATTTAAGTTATTGGTCATTAAATCTTAAAAGGGAACTCCTAATAAACAATTATAGATAGTTGAAACATGTAGTTTTAGCTGCTAAAATACTTGTGATTTTTTTAGCCAGTCATGTGATTCACACATCAGTTCCAGGTCAATGTAGTCTGAATGTGATCACCCATA